>NC_052060.1:48624347-48980347 GCF_903992535.2 Arvicola amphibius | reverse complement strand
CAGAAAACAGCTTGTTACCACTCATTAGCTGTGACCTGTTCTGTCATCATAAGGCAGGACAGCCACAGCCAGCCACCCCCTCTTTAGCGATTTACTCGTTATTTTACATGCCTGCTTATCCTCTTTTTCCCAATTAGAAAAGGCTTTCGCAGCTTTCAACATAAAGGCTGCACCACCAGGCACGCCATATCTGGTTCCTATTACTCCTCACTAATCTCTTACAATTTAATGCTTAGCAAATGTAATACTGGTTACTGGTAGTGTTCCTACCTTGTTTTGACCTGAAGTATCCTACTCTGTGAGCCTGTTTTCAAGTGAGCGATTGCCTTACTTCATTTTCCTGCTGTGGGGACAAGATGACCTAAACGGAAACAGCAGAAAGGTAAGGAAGGAAGGGCTGGTTTAAACTTGCAGCTCCAGGTTATACTCCATCGTAGCAGGAGACCCTAGCACAGATCTTAAAGGAGTTTGTCCTATTGCATCAACCATCAGGAGTGGAGAACAATGAGTGCGTGCTTGTGCTCAGCTCACTTTCCTCACTCAATACATCCCAAGATCCCTTGCCTAGGAAACGGTACCATCCACAATTAAGACGGGTCTTCCTACATCAATTAATGTAGCCAAGACAAGCGCCACACATGCATGCATGCACACGCATGTGCGCTCACACACACACGCTCAGAGGCTCATCTCTCGGGTGAGTCTTGATTAAAAATCAACAGTAATCACCACCAACCATCCACCCGCTTTCTCCCATGTCTGTGGTATATATGTGCTGTCTAAGCATCTTCCATTGCATCATTATTGAAATGCTTGCTAATGCTATTTCCAATTAAAAGGTTTTAATTTCTTATTTTTCAGTCTTTCTTCTCAGCTTTTCAAAAGGTTCCGGCTGATCCCACGTTCATAACCTTTGTGTGAATGTCTTTAGCAAAGCCCTTCCCTTCCTCTCCTACCTCCTTTCAGATCACCTTCCATGCATATACCACATTCTTCCTTCACCTGCACTCTTCATCAAACACGCAGGACCCCACCCTGACTCCCGCAGCCTGCTGGGACCACTGTCTTTCTTGGTTCTCTTCTCTCTGCCTTTCCCCTCCAAATGCTCAGCAGTGCCTTTGCCTTGGTCTGAGACACCATCACCAACTCCTCCTCTGGACCAATGTCTTGGCCTTCCCTCTGGGCTCCCAGCTAATCTCTTGCATTTTTACATTCCACCTCAAAACATCAGCTTGGTGATGCTCTTCAAACCCAGCTGAGACTGTGGCACTCTTGTGCTCTAAGCCCTGCAGCGGCTCCCATTTCCCTTCCAGGGGGGATCAAATGGTTTTCTGTCTTCACTCTACTCCAGCTCCACCAGCCACCTTGAGTTTCCTGGGAGGCATGTTTCCACCCTGTGATCTTCGTGCACACTGGCCACCCCCTGTCCAAATGCCCTCCACCCTCTTTCTCAGCCTTACTCCAGTACTACCTTCCTATCTCACCCAGCAACACCCTCCCATCCTCTATCCACCTCGCTCTAATCTGCATCATTTTCTAATGAACAGTTAAACACTCTGGGCTCCAATAGCATCTACTTATTTTGTGTGTTGTTCCCACACTGGCCGGCATTAGAAGTCATTCAGATATTTTAAGTAGCCAAGAGACAGAGGATGCCCAGCTGTGTGAAGAGGAACACAGATACTCTTTGTCTGTAATATGCAGTTTGTATGTAGTTCCAACGTTGTTTTAAGGCCAAGCAAAACAGTATGCATGAAAGAAGAGCGGCCCTAGTGACAAACACCCACGTCTCTATTCTTCCCCCAAAAGTCATCACTGACATCAGTGGTATATTTTCTATGTAAATATATTCATAAAATAGAGTAATGTTTTAAATGAGCTTTTAAAAATAGTGAATCGCACTGTAACATTCAAAACAAAAACCCTCTGTGGTACGTGAATTGTGATATGAGCATTAGATAATTATTACCCAGGAATAGGGATTAAAGGACTCTGAACACAAACGGCAAATGACATGTTTCACAGTGACCATGTACCTTCACTCCAGAATGACCCTCCTCTGAGAAAGGAATGCCCTACACAAATATAAACTAAGTCAATTTCCAAAAGGTTAAGGCAAATTCGCTGTGCTAAGATATAGTCTATTAGGTTTGCCATTCTCCATGTGTTCCAAGGGATTCTTGTAGGATTTATATTCAATTTCTGAAAAAAATGCCAAAAGTACTAGACTGGAAAACATCACAAATGTGTTTATATCACATGTCTACTTCTAATTTCTGCCTTCAGAATGGATGCAAATCATAATTGTTGCTGCTTATTTCCAAGATATTGGTGTGGCTATTTATAGACTCATTCGCTGGTTATCTCATCTGTACTGTCTACATATGATAAACATTCAACAGTGTCTTCATGAAAAGTGTGAGCTACATGTTGAGCAGTTTATACCACCAGAGTAGATTATGCCACTTTCCCCTTAAGACCTCACTTTATAATTCCTTTTTGTATCATTGTCAATTTCTGTATATTTTTATAATCTCTATCAATATTTTTAATTAATTATGCTTTCTAAATGAATTAAAACAGTTCTATAATAACAGGCACATTGCAGTTTAACCCAATAAATCTAGCGAGGAATGTTGAAGAGTTGAGCCAATGAAACCATGTGAGGTACCACGGCCAATTCAGCTATCAAAAGAAATCCATTAGGATGGGGTTTATTATAAAGTACAGTCAGCACATTAATTATTAATCCACACTGCAGTGCTTTTACCAAAAGTCTGTCCTTAAGTTGCCTTGTTTCCCCATGTTTAAGCTGTTAGATTCCATGGTTTTGTAATCTAAGATTAGTACTCGGCGCCTTGATCAATTTCCCAAAGTTCTGTAATGTCTCCGTTTAGTGCCAGTAAATCCAGATGGAAGTGGCTTTTAGCGCAGTTATTAAGTGTGAGTTTATTAATGTTCTCTATTAAGCCCACACTACACATTGCCCATATAAGAACTTTCAGAATTGGGCTTGATAAACGTACCACGCAAGTCTAAAAGGTTGCAGAATAAAACGAAGACTTTAGTATATAAATTAAAACACATGGTTGGCACTCAGAAAGTGCCCTGGACACAGAATTCTGAGTCACTAAGTATATATTAAAGCAGAGCATCTCGTCAATAAAGATTTTTTTAAAGGATAAGCATAGTTTTAACCAAAATTCACAAAGGAAGAAAGCAAGGAAGGCAGAGTTGAAAACATAAGTGTCCCTCATTTGGGCTTGAGAATAAGAAATGGATGGGGCTTCCGTATCCCAGAGCACAAGGTACAGAGAGAGCTTACCTGTGTCTCTATAAGTCTCTATGTGGGAAGCAGCTCAGTCGGCTTCCAACGATCATAACAGAACACCCGAGATTCTGACGCACAGATTTAGAGTTTGGAAAACAAGAAAGGAAGAATCGCATTCAGTGAGAGCCTTGGGAGGCCTCTTAGCATCGAAGAAAGCAGACTGTACTAGAGAGTCGAGGCTGGTTCCTTAAATAACTAAACTATTCCTGAGAGAAAGGCATGAATCCATTCATGAGGTGTCTGATGCCATAACCCAACCTCTGTCTGCCAAGACAATCACATTTAAGAATTAAAGTTCTACGCAACAGACTTTTGTGGGGACACATTCAAGTCATAGTAAGATCAAAATCCATGTTCCTACGTTCTACATGGTAGTTCAGAAAATAAGTCTCCCTGGCAAGTCCTCCCCAGATGCTGCTATCTTCATTAAAAACCTGAAAAGTCACCTTGTTCACATTTCTAAAACTTAACCAATATCCTAAGGGGGGAGGAGAATAACCTGTAGCTTGAGTGCCAAAAATATTTTACAGACCTCAAATTTCTAATATCTCATTGGATAGCTTTATTTTTTTAAAAAAAATCACATTTATTTGAAAAGCTAAAATAGTGGCCTTTATTACTTACTGCACAGGTTCTGCACTGAGGGCTGAGATGGGTGCTGTGTTCGTTACTTTTATTGCTGCCGTAGTTGAAATACCTGATGCAAGGCACATACAGGAGGGTCTATCAGCCGGCAGTTTTCGAGGTTAGACAGCTCAGCTCAGTCTGCATTAGGGCCGCAGGACTGAGAAGCAGAGGAGTGCTCACCTCATGGTCCACCAGGAAATGGAGGAAGAGGGATCACCAATACTCTCTTTCTTCATCTCCCCCTTTTATTCTGCCCAGCCTCCCCAACCCATAAGATGGTGCTACCTACATTCATTGTGGATTTCCCCTTCATTCAGGGGGAGACTACCTCTCGGAAACCCAGAGGTGAGCCTTAGCCTCTGAGATCATTTTAGATCTAGTCAAGTTGATGGTGCAAATCAAAGCCAGCACACCCTGTGAAAGCACCTGGGAGGTCTCCATGACCTGCACACAGTGGACTAGAGATAAAGCTTGTCCTCCTCCCCCTCCATTGTGAAGACAGCAGTTTTGGTGGAATATAGGGTCTTAGCCTCCCAGACAGTGTGGGAAATGGTCAAGAAGACCCAGGGGTCAGGCTAAGTTGTACACTTAGGGTACAGTACAGAGAAGTTGTCATGACAACATGATCTAGAATGCCAATGTGGTCCTTTCCCTGCACCTGAAGTCTTCACAAGAGTTCAGAAAAAAAATAGAAATAAGAAATCTGTAATCGGGCAATGAATGGAACAAAGCCCTGTGACATTACTAAGGGCTCTGTATGAAACAGCAAAAGCCAAATATGTTTGGGGGGGCTCATTTCAGGACATGAGAAAGTAAAATGAAAGTGAGCATCTCTTTGATGGGCAGGAGAAATGTATGCTATATGCCGCATAGACTGGAAACTGTGGAGACATCCAAACTGATGGTAGTGTCACCTCCCGTGGTGGTTAATACTGACTGCCAACTCGACAGGATCTAGAATCGCCTAGGCTTCCTGGGCATGTCTGTGAGGGATGGACTAGGCCAATGGAGGTGGGAAGGCTCAAGCTATCAATAGGAGGCACCGTTCTGTGGGCTATGGTTCTGGACTGAATAAAAAATGAGAAAGGTACATGAGCAGTCTTCCCCACCCCCCGTCTCCTCCCAGTTGCTTCACATTCCTGACTCAAATCAGGCGTTTGATCATAGCAATGAAAACATTAGCAAACACATCACCCTATCCACAAGTCCTGGAGCCTCTTAAGGAGCACACAGAGATAATGACATGTCACTACACTACGGGGGTCGTTCACATTCCTGCTACTCCCACCCACCCAAGGACTTCTGCAATAATTGAGTAGGACTTGCAGCAGAGGTAGAAGAATTAAGCTGAAATTTACCCTTTGTATCTTCCTGGGGGCCTTAATCACTCGACAGGGTAGAGAATATTTCCACTTTGCCTTTTCTTTCCTGATGTGGAACCTCAAGTATCTGTTAGCAGGTTCTAACGTAACAGAGAATTCTGCCCAACTTTGGGCTCCAAACAGAATCTTCAATCCTGAATCAATAGGCATCTCCCAGAAATCACAAATACAGAGACATAGAAAAAGCTGATGGTGAAAGTAAATTATTCTCTCCTTAAATGTTTTCCCCTTGTTGGATATATACATAAAACAGGCAAAGCTAAGACAAGACTGGACTTTTGATCCATTTTATCCCATTAGTTTGTGCATGTTCTTTACATCTTTATTTTTTATGCATATGAGTGATTTGCTTGTGTGTATGTATGTGCATCATTTGCGTGCCTGGTACCCATGAAGGCCAGAAGAGAGTATCAGCTCCCTGGAACCAGAGTTACAGGGGGTTGTAAGGTACCATGTCAGAGCTAGGAATCAAACTGAAGACCTCTACAAGAACAGCTGCTCTTAAGCACTGAGCCATCTCGCCAGCCTCATTTTTTTTTTATATCTTTTGTTAAGGAATTCAAATCGCCTTCCTGGGGTGTGGTACTACAGCAAGCCATTTGTTAAGAAGAGTCTTAACAAAGCTTAAAGACATCCAGCTTAAATCTAATTCCATCTCTTTATTTTCGGTTTTCCAGATTGTTCCACTTTGTGACAGATCTTAGAATCATCTCCATCTAGAAAGATCATCCCTTTAGAAAGGTCATCTGTTTAGGAAGAGGGGCATCTGCCACGCTTCACTGTTTGAATCCAAGTGTTCCAGGCTCCATCTCCAGGGTGCTGATACTGGAAGACGATGGAACCTATAGAAGGTGGGGTCTTAAGGTAGGCTCACTGGAAGACGCCTTTGGAGGAGAGTATACCGCTCCTAGCAATGTGTTATGTCTGTCTTTCCTCTCTGGTCATGAAGCATGAGGCTGCGCCCACCGTGTGATCCCACGAGGAGGTATCACCTTGCCACAGGCTCAAGCGATCTGCAGAACAGAACTTCCAAAACTATGGCTGAAAAGTAACTTCTACCTTTCGTGAGTTAACTGTCTCGAATATTTCATCCAGTGAACAAAGGCTGGCTGAAACATTATTGACTCACACTTTGTCAGCATAGTTTACCCCAAAGTTCGAGGTCAAAGAGCCCCCGACAACTGTAGGTACCCTTTCTGGCCACCGTGAGAGGGAATTGGAGCTTTCTCTTTATGTTTTAAAGAACTTAAGATGTGACAGTTGAACCAATGCCTCTCCATAAAGTGCAAGGAAAATGACAGAAAGAGTGACAGACAAATGAAAGAGTAGGTTCTGTTTAGCAATTTTGGGTGACAGCACTTAAAATTTTTAGCTCTAGGGTTGTTTAGGAATGACAGTATGCAGCTGAGAAAGGCAGCTTACCCATTATAGAAAAAGGAATTTATGTGCGAACTTAGAAAAATCAGACCTTAAAAGTAGAAAAAGAAATCTTTACATGTTATTTAAATAGTAACCCATTAACCTTTTATACAGTCTTCAAGTTGTCTGTTGCTACTTTTCATCGTGTTTGAATCAATTCACACAGATTTTGCTTCACAGTTCCCATAGAATGCCACAAGAAATCGAATCTCACTTTGGTTATTAAGGTCATTTCCCTAATCTCTAATCTCTGGCCACAAGAAGGCATCAAGATGGAGTTTCTTTTTATAATTCTCTCTGTCTTGTGATAACAAATGACATCAAAACTTGTGTTTATCTCATTACAAAAAAAATGATGACTTACTAGACAGAGAAGATGGTTCAGTAGGTAAGAGCACTTGCTTTGCAAGCATGCGCTACAGTATCCCTAGTACATACCTAAAAATCCAGGAGTGGCCCCATGCTCCTATAACTCCAGCATTAGGAGGACAATGGGGACATGAAAATCACTGGGGTTTTCTGGGTACCAGCTTAGCTCCAGCTTCAGCGAGACACCCTGTATCAAGACGTTGAGAACAATGGTAGTAGCACAGGACACTGGGCATCCTCCTGTGGTCTCTATGCCTGAGCACACATGCGTGCATAACCATATACATACGCAGGCACATACACCACACATACACTACATGCAAATGCTTACATCAAAAATAGTAACCATTACCAAGAACTGAAGATGTGCTAGAATCTGTGTACTTTGGACCCTTCTTACTCCTACATATTTACTGGACACGAAAGTAAGTGTTGATGGGAAGGAAGAAGGGAGCAACAAGCTGAGGGGAAAGACTTATTAATGGCATTTTCTGAACACTGACTCTATAGTCAGTTTAAGAACTTGAAACACAAGTAGATAGGCAGTAAAAATAGTCCATTTTCATTGGGATTTACTGAAGTATGTATCAAGCCAGGCTATATTTGTGGCCATTACCTTCTGGTTTTTGCACTTTGAGCCTTCAATCACAAATAATCCTGCTGCCAGCAACTGAGACCAATGACTCATAAGTAAAGACATTTTTAAAACTGAGATTTCCTCACTGCAGGGAAACTCTGGAATAAACCCATAACCTCCTTGCTCCTCTGCGTTTTTCACTCAGAAGGTTTAAGTCAGAAGTAGCTCCTGAAATGTAAACAACAAGATGTTACTCAGAATCCAAAGATGAGTGCAGATGTTCAAGCCAGGACCGCCTTGTCATCGAAAGAGATAGATCAGCCCCAAAGTCTGTCCAAATATTTGGTACAAAAAGTTTTAGGAAGTTGTGTATGGATTTGAGCCAAGTTTTTATTTAGTTCGTATCCCAAAGGCTTTATCCATGTCTGCACTATAAATGTTTGAATAACAATGGAAACTGTGGTTATAAGAAAAAGGGGGCAAGGAAAGAGAAAGAGCCTATGCAAATGAGGCGAAGGTGGCCAGATAATCTAGGTAGGCACTGTATAGACTGAATTCCAACCACCATTTCAGATAACCTCACAGTGAAGCTGAAGCCAGACTATACTTATCATGGCCAAATTACAGACTCGTTTATCTTCATTGATATCTTCAGTGGGTTTTAGAATGATCAGAAGACACATCTTTGGGCATGTCTATGAGGAGATTTTCTTCCATTGAGACACAGCTGAGGAGGGAAGACCTGCCTTAATGTGGGACAAATACTCAGACTCAATAAAAGGAGTGGGGGAGCAGCAAGGTGGCTCAGCAGGTGAAGGTAATTACCCCAAGCCTGAACTTGAATCCCAGAACCCACCTTGAAGAAAGATAGGATGGACTCCTGTAGACTTTCCTCTGAACTACACACACACACACACACACACACACACACACACACACCATGGCATGTACCTGCTCATACAATAAATGAATAAATGGAAACATTATCGAAAGAGGACCGAGGGAGCAGAAAGCCTGTTGAGCAGCAGGACCCACCTCTCTGTACTTCCTGACTGCGGGTACAATGTAACCAGTTACTTCATGCTCCTGCTCACACACACACACACACACACACACACACAGTGAGCTGCACCATCAAACTGTGAGTTAGGTCAGAATAAAACTTTACTTCTTAGGTTGCTGCAGTCAAGCATTTTCTTGCAGCGATGAGAAGAGTAATTAATACCACGTTAAGGCTCCTCCCCTTCACTATTCAGTGTTTTGCTTTTGAGTCTAGTACTTCATTTGATATCAGAAAATAATTATACCTCCTAAGCCACAGCATGAAAATATATGCCCTTTATTTCTGTTATTTGAGAGGGGTTTGTAGACCAATGTTAACTATTATCGATCTTATTGTATCTCTATCAACTCTAAGGTGGTTCTCTACACTATTTTATACTTTCAAAGCAATAAAAGCAAACAGCCATCCCAGGACTTTTTTGAGCTTCTTTCCCTATTCCCATAGCCTGAATTTTATTTACTGCTCTATTTCTATCTTTTTGAGTTGGTATGAAGGGGGAAATAAAACCACATAACATTTTTAACAGTTGCAGCAAAAGTTACGATCCCTCAAAATTTAATTTAAAAGATCTCTAAAATCATGACTGGAAATAGATTTTTCTTAACCTGAGAAATATTGTAAGCCTGTAGCAATCGTCATATTTAATGATTAGAAATTACAGAATAATTCTCAGTTAAGGCACAAACAAAGCAACACTCACTAGCTTAGCATCTTCATGGCACATCTGCTCAGGAAGTCTTATACTAATGCAGCAATAATAAATCAACCAAAATGTATAAAAATTAGGAAACTCAAAATTGCATCACTATTAGATGTGATTATTTAGTACATCTTAAAATACATGCAGAAAAACTTGCAGCAATGAATGAAATTTGAGAAAGGGTATTAAAAGTAATTTGACCAGATAACATATAAAATTGTCATTGGGTTTATGCACAGTTCCAATTGTTTTTCACATATTATGTAGAGGTAATATTAATCAATTTAATACAATGGTCTTTAGTAATGATACATATTTTTGCAGAGGAAATTCTCCGTACAGAAAATTTAAGTAGCCTGCTATTATGGGTTAAATTTTACTTTCCAAAAAGGATGTTGAAGCGCTAATCCCTGCCCCCCCCCCCACAGTACCTGTGAATATGACCTTATTAAAAAGTGGATCTTTGCAGAGATGATTAAATAAAAATGAAGACTTCAGTCAAGGTTCCCTAGACAGCCAGAGACAATAAGGTGGAAAGACACAGACAGATCTAAAGCTGTAGAGGGGACTAGGGGAATTGGCTAATGCCATCAAGGAGCCTGAGAGGTACCACGATAGGCCAGCTGTGAGCTGGAGACCCGAGATGTCAGCTGTGTGGCTCAATCCCAGACCCAGAGCCCCATAAGCACAGAAGTCTCAGCCAAAGATGGAAAACTTGAGAACCTGAGGGGCTGCTGGTGCAAACTTCAGAGGCTAAAGGCAAGAAATCTTGGCATTTTAGACTTGCCGGTTAGGAAAAGATGGGTGTTTCAGCTGCAGGGGAGGAGAAAATAATTTACCTTTTCTTGCCGTTGTGTTCCACCCGTCCCCCAACAACCGAATGAATGGGGGTCCCCCACACTGAGGGCAGCTCTTCCCCCATTCACCTCATCAGCTCTCATACCAATCTCCTCTGGAGCACCCCTTCAGGTCTACCCATGACGGAACTCTGCCAGTGCTCTAAGTGGTTCTTAACCTGATCAAATTAGTGTCCAAATTACCCATCCCGTGGTCATCATAGGACTTCCTAAAACAACATGGTCATGCCCTTAGAAAAAGCACAAAATCTCACACACATGCACGCACACCATGTGCTGGAACAATGGAGACAGATTTAGAGTCATGTGGTACAAGTCGAGGGACACCCATGACAGCTGAGAAAGTGCTAAGAAAAAGGAAAACTTTTCAAGGATGCTTGCGCCTACTGTTCTTTGAGAGGCCAAACTTCTAGAATCTTCAGGGTGATAAGTCACTTACTTCAAGTTTCCCAGTTTCTGGATTTCGGTTATGGCATACATGTACGTACCATACAATTAGTGACCTGGCAAATCTGAGACACAAAATGAGTGTCTGTGTCCTCATTACTGTGTAGCAGATTAGAAAATAAAGTACGCAAACGATAACTATTCACAGTTATACTGTTACTAGATATCTTCAAAAGGCTCTAGTGGAAAGGTTTATGATGCAGCCAGTCTGTAACTATTTGTGATCATCATCTTCAGGATCAATGTGCCAAATTCCAAACTACTGATTCTAGATTTTATATAAGGGTTCTGTTTCTTTAGGCTTATGGACACAATATTATCATCAACTAATCAACATATGATACCGGTTTTTGATATTTCTCAATATATATTGCTAATGTGTTCACATTGTACTTGGAGTCACACACACCTCATGGCTAAATGAAGCCTTACCTAACAAACCCTCATTTTTCTATACAGCATATTTTAGCCTTTTTGCTCTTAGAAATGTTAGATGACAAGTGCAGTGCTTGAGGGTCATTCTAAACAGAAGAATGACTGGCAAATAAATAAATAAATCAAACAAACAGACAAACACAAAAAACCCCACAGACGTGTAGACAACATAGCACTGCCTAAAACACAAAAGGACATTTGTGTTTGCACTGTGAGAACAAAAAAAAAAAAAAAGACACCGTTTTTTTCTAGTTATTTGGGAATGTGCATGCCTGTCTGTCAGACACTGTGGTGTGGGGCACTTTTTTATTATTTATTTATTTTTTGGTTTTTTTTGAGACAGAGTTTTTCTGTGTAGCTTTAGAGCCTGTCCTGGAAGTAGTTCTCTTAGACGAGGCTGTCCTTGAACTCACAGAGAGCTGACTGTCTTTGCCTCCTGGGTGCTAGGATTAAATGTATGTGCCACCACCACCCAGTTGGTGGCACTATTTTTTTTAAAGAATGGTTTTTATTATTATTTTGGTTTTGTTTGTTTGCTTTGGTTTTTGTTTTGTTTTTCAAGACAGAGTTTCTCTGGTAACATCCCTGGGTGTCCTGGAACTCACTTTGTAGACCAGGCTTGTCTCAAACTCAGAGATTCTCGAACTGCCTCTGCCTCTTGAGTGCTGGGATGAAAGGCTGCACCACCCCGCTCATTCCAGCACCATCTGCATTTTCACATCCGCAAACAACAACAAAAAACTCAACAAGCATTAATATCGGGGCTGCACATAAATTTTAGAATATAGGTGAATTCACAAATACCAAAGCCCTGAATAATAAGGTCCAACTTCACTCCTGGGGGAAGGGGAACTATAAAACTTTATAGAGAGGTCAAAAAGAACCTTAATAAATAGAGATGCCAATGATTATGAAAGAGGAGGTACAATTACAAAACGACCGACTCTGCCATAAGTTAATCCCATCAAAACTATAGAGTAGCCGGGCGGTGGTGTCGCACGCCTTTAATCCCAGCACTCGGGAGGCAGAGGCAGGCGGATCTCTGTGAGTTCGAGACCAGCCTGGTCTACAAGAGCTAGTTCCAGGACAGGCTCCAAAGCCACAGAGAAACCCTGTCTCGAAAAACAAAACAAAACAAAACAAAAAAAAAAAAAACAAAACAAAACAACAAAAACAAACCTATAGAGTATTTTTGTGGACCATGTGAAGTTGGTCCTAAAATCCATAGGGAGAGTCAACAAGGAAGAACCAATTGAATAATTGAGAAGCTAGGTGTAGAAAGGCTAGATCAATGGGTAAGAACTCTTTCTGCTCAAGCATGAGAACTTGAGATGCGATCCCAGTTCCCAGTAAAAAGCTGGGCATGGCTGCTTGCGTGCCTGAAAATCAAGTGTTGTAGGAGGCAAAGGCAGGGGTCCCAGGGCACTCTGGCCACCAGCATGACTGCAGGATCAATATGAGGTCCCGTCTCAAAGGAATAAGGCAGAGAGTGGTAGAGCAGGACATTCAAGGTTTCTTCTGACTTCTACATGAATTCTCGGTGCATACCTGCACATACACATGTTCATACACCATACACAGTACACATACATAAACACACACACACACACACACACACACACCCCACAGGCACATACACACCCCCCACACAAATACACACACCCCATACACAAAAACACACATACACACAAACACACACAATCAAACACATCAAACACTCAGAAAGAAAGACAGTAATGTGTAAATGCTTTTTCCACTAGATAGTAGAACTGAGAAAAAAATCTCTTTATTAAGAGAATATAAACTTAACACAACTTCAGTTTAATAAAGTAGGGGAAGACAGAAGTTGGAAAACAGGAATTGACATATACTTGTATAGAAATGTTGAAGTGGGAATGTAAATCAAAGAAAATTATAATAATAGTATCATTAGAAGCAATAAATTATTCATGCAAAAAATGATAAATTTCATCTTCCCGTATATTGGGAATAAATTAGAGAATAAATGAAAGCCCAAATGTGGTGTGTAAACTTTTATGTTTAGTAAACACAGAGATTATTTCATATCACCTAAGAAGGTGAAATTCATTTAGTAAAGAAACAAAGAACAAATTATAATGGAAAAGACTGACCATAAAAGGTTTAAAACCTCAATACGTGGGTCAACGGAAAGCACAACACAGATTAACAAAAAGTTAAAGTATGAAATTTGCTTTTTAAAAAACTATAAATGAATAAGAAAAGAAAGCAAATATTAGAACAATGGACAAAGAATATAAACATATAAAAGGTGCCAAGAATGTGTAATCAGAGAAATGCAAAAACTCATTCAACTTCATTTCATACTCCTGCAGCTGGTGAGACTGAGAACGTGCAATAGCTTTCCGTGTGGTAAGAGCAGAAGATGAAAGATGCGAACTTAGCTGGCAGGGCATGAATTGACAAAAACATGATAAAGAATAATTTGGTGATGCCTACAAGAGTCAACACTGCGTATATCCTTAAGTTCTACAACTTGTCTTCCAGTTACAGCTTGCCAGAAAACTTCACAGGGGCATACGAGGATGTGTAAAAAATATGCACTGCAGAATGACTTACAATAGTAAAAAAAAATCCTGGAGATTACTTAAGTATCTCTGAATGGTACACTGCAAGATGTATATAGTCTTATGATAAAATACCATATGGGAAAATACACATTTATGTATGTGAGAGAGAGTGTGAGTGAGTGTATGCATGTGACTGTGTGTGTGTGTGAGAGAGAGTAAGCGTGTGTGTGTGTGTGTGTGTGTGTGTGTGTGTGTGTGCATGGAAAAACTACAAAACTTTAATAGAGAGACCAAGTGAAACTTAACAAATGATCGAGATGTCAGTGGTTATGAATAAGAAGGCGAAATTGTAAAGCTATCAGCTCTGCCATAAGTTAATCCTATCAAAACCCTAAAGAGTATTTTTGTTGACCACACAAAGCTGATTCATATATATACATATATAATGTTTAATATATATTATCAAGCATCTATAATCAGAGGCATGTAAAAACTCATTAAATTTCAGTTCATACTACTGCAGCAGGTAACACAGAGGAAGTATATTCTTACACAATATACACACACACAGAGATACACATCTTTCTCTCCTCTCTCTCTCTCTCTCTCTCTCTCTCTCTCACACACACACACATACAGATACAGATATGTGTGTGTATGTGTGTGTGTGTGTGTATGTGAGAGAGAGAGATAGCTTAAGGTTCAGAAAAACAAGTCCATTTATAGAAAGTTTAAAGCAAGCAATATATCATTTATCAATGTCTACATATTTCATAACTATAAAGCACTAATGGAATTAATAAACAACATAGTTAGTTGTCCTTCTGGGGATGGAATGATATGGAAGAAGGCTGATCAATCATATAAACAGTTCCTGCATTTAAAATACACAATACACAGAGTGGAAAGTAAGAATTGAAATAAGAGAGACTGGTTTATAACAGCATTCTCTGTAACTTGCTATGAATAATTGCAATATTCCATTATACAGAAAAATGTTAAAGTATATTCAAGTCAGAAGGACTGTCAGTCCAAGTCTTAAATTCAGCACTTGCCATTAAAAGTTGGAGCCTGCCATCGAGTTCTATAAATAAGATAATAGAATGTAGGAATTACACTTAATCCTCTAATTACTCTCAGCTTTAATCAAGCCTTTATTAACATAATGTGTCTAGCTTGGGGTCTTAAAAGACCTGAGAGGGGATTTAGGGAAGAGCAATCAAAACAATGAAAAATAAGCAGATGCTATCAGGAAATCAACGGAAACCAGAGTGATGTGGGTGAGTGAAGGGAAACCAAAGGCTAAATGCACTGACAGGACTCAGGTCAGCTGTCTGTATCCTGACAGCTCTAGTGCACGTACAGCCTGACACAAGACAGCTGCTTTGGCTGCCTATTGCCAGGTTACTCCAAATTATAATGTCTGAAAGGCGATTATCCTTCATTTCACTCACGAAGCTGTACTCCGGATAGGACTTTAGTAGAAACAACTAGGAGACTGGTGCCTTTGCTAGGGTAAAGCCAGGACTGTGGTGGGCCCCTTTATGGGATGCCCAGGCTACCTTACGACATGATTGATGGCTTCCAATGCGAGAAGAGCACGACACTTTTACGTCTTGCCTTAGAAGTCACATTATCTGAGTAAGTCCAGGATCTCTTCAGAAACAGAATTGGTAGAAAAAGTATATATACTTATATAAAAGTATATATATATATATATATATATATATATGTATGTATCAGTGGTACATTCATGTGTATTGCAATATGTATTGCAAAGGGGGAGTTTATTAGATCAGCTTACATAACAGAGCCTACTTAGTCCAGTTTAGCACCAGAGGATGAAAATCTGGTAACTGTTCAGTACATAAGGGGTACCTCAGCATCCCTAACCTGGCGCTGAAGAGCTGGAAGGGCTCCTGCTGGTCACTGGTGCATATTAGAATGAGGAAGTTGGGTTCTCATTCATGTCAGTAAAGGAAGGATGCGCTCACCAGCAAGAACTGAGATTGCACAGGCAGAGCACAGCATTGTTTTTCTCTGAGATCATTTTCCATCTACACCACCACCAGAAGGTGCCACCCAGTGTGGGAGGAGGGTTTTCTCCCCTCCCTTTCTGGCAATGTCCTCACACACCTCTCCAAGGCATGCCTACTAGTTCCCGTCAAGTTGAGAATCAAGATGCAGCATTAAAGTAAAGCAGTCACAAGGAACCAGCAATATCAATGAGTATGGTTATAGTAGTATGGTTATAGAAGACGACTGGGTCAGAAAACGCTACTGCCCCCTTTCTCAACTATATTTATCCACATCAACACCTTTGCTCAGATCTCTCCCCAGATCCATCCACTATTCTCAATGCTCCGACATGGAGATGATCATATTGTTCTTCTGTTCAATAATCAAGTAGACTGTTGTCTGCTTTCACCCTATTGTAGGACTGCATATAGTCAAAGGTATATAGTTGTTCACTGAGGATCATGAAACCTTTGCTCCTCTGACTGGTTCTTAGGAAAATCTCACTTTAAATAATTGATGCCTTCCTAAATGAGTCCATCTGAAATAATGTGACAACATGCTCATGATTCACCCAAGTCAGGATCACAGCCGTTTGTCAAAGCATCAGAACCCAGGACAATGAAGGATAATTCACACAGCAGTGTGTCTGCCACCCACTAGACAAAATACAATTTGTTTATCAAAGCAGATTTTAAAATGCTTCATAAACACAAGACTTAAAATTCTTTGAGTGTTTTTCGTTGAAGTCCTTTCTATATTTGTCTTGGATAACTGCAAAACAATAGTTTAAAGAGACAATGTTTATCAATTCAAAGACCTATTAATTGGCCAAATTATAGTATTTCCACTTTTGTCCTATCTGGTATTTAAATACATTACCTTCTTCATATTTTTGCTACATTTGTAAAATTAATTACCATTTAAACCACGTTTTATTGTGTCTTTCTTTGAGAGACTGACTGTTCAGCAAACCAGCTAGTGTTGACTGATATGGGGACCCATTTGACTAACATAGTTCATAGATTCCACATCAGTTAGATTGAAATAGTCTATCACTGATATTCAACCAGTCTTAATCAACAACCATGAAAAGGAAATGCCATGTCTGGGATGAGCGTACATTCTAGAAGTAAAGGCAAAAATGATCACAAACTCAATCCAGCCTAGGCTATGAAATCCTGTCTCAAAACAACAGCAACAAAGGAAGGTGGAATTGCAAACATTTCAATACATATATGTTATTCAGCTGGGCAAAGTGACTTACCTTCTTAGGCAGACGGTAAGTCAAGAAGTTGGCCCCTAAGGAAGATTGGAGGTGTCTGAAGCAGCACAGAAACACCTTATCTCCTAAGGCCAGTCTAACATGAACCTAACAATAGACTCAATCTGCTTTTCCTTTCATTTGAAACTCAAGAGCCACTGATTCTAAGGGAATCAATCAGCTGATATCTACCATGTGCAGAATTGTCCCTAGAAATAGAAGAATGGACCCTCATTACATGGATTATCTACTATTTGCTGTGTAAATAAATTTAAAATATTACATTTAAAAATAGGTTGGATGTTATTGGATGAAGATTTTTGCAGATTTTTTTAAACATGTCAATTTAACTGGCATAGTTAGATGATTTTTTTGTTGTCTAAACTATGGAGTGAGCAAACAAGTCTTGGTTTTTCTGAGAGGTTAAAAGAAATTAAAGAATCCTTAAGCAATGCATAACAATACTGCTTGAGCATGGACTAGGTGCCCACAGGAAGTATTACCACACACTTGAGGATTATGATTAGTCAACAGAATGATATCTTCTGCAGCATTTAAAAGGTAATTGGTAATTCCAACTTCTACAAAAAAATACCATCTGCTAAGAAGATGAAAATGAATGTGATCTTTAAGTTTAGAACACACTAACTTCAGTTCATTATTTCCAGCACTAAACACAGGATTTAGATAAAGGTTTTTATTACAAGATAATAAAGTACACAATTTTATTAAAATAATTAAATGTTCCCAAATAAGTTTTAGAATTTTCCATGTCTTAAGAGAGAATGAAAGGTCTCATTTTTACTTAACATTCTGCAGGTTGAATGAATGTATCATCAAGAGGATAGCTGTCATGTTGAGTTAGTAAGCACACTATCCTACTAGAACTTCCCTTTCAAGGGTAGTAAGCAGCATTGGCCCAGCCCTCTGGATACAGGAGGTTGCTCTGTGCACCAACTGTCTGACTCCATGATAGTGCTGTCCCCTTCACACGCAGCTGTGTGCACTGAGGGAGGAAGGAGGAAGAATTCGTACCTCTTTTATTTTCACATATGGTGTAAATCACTACTCTTACTAAGTGTAAATTCTACACTTCATACTTCTTTGAATTCCCCCACACTTATATATAGTTTTCTCTATAGCACTATATTTTATACACCTACAGTGTTTCTGAACGTATGCTTCAGGGACCATGAGATAGATGAAAGGCTTTTTGGTCAATGTTGTGTTAAACCAGTTTGCTTATTTTATTTCCCAGCAGAACTTTTTGCATAGAATAGTCAATATGTGTGTGTGTGAGAGAGAGAGGGGTGGGTGTAAAGTATGCATCAGGGTCCAGAGTCACTTCAGTCATAGAAGCTATTTTGTAAAGTATTTTAATATACTTTGCATCTAAGGCCTGTCTTCTAATACTGTGGTACCAGTTTGATCTACAACTTTCTACATAATGGATCCCTTACTCAAGTTTCTTATCTATCTCTTGAAGATTTTCATAACTTTTTGTAGAGATTATTTATTCACTAATATTCATCAAATATCTATACTTTTTCTAAGCGCTGTGGTGTTGTTTAAATGTGAACAATTAAAAGCCAGACTCTTTATTGGGTTGACATTTTAGTTTGGGAAAGTGCTAATTAATACATAAACAAAGTCAAGTGCACAATGAACAAAAACAAACAAATTGTAGAAAATATTTGAATAAAAATCAGTCGAAGAGTTTCTTGAGGAAGGGAAAACATTGCACAAGCACAGTCAGCATGACTTTCCGAGTAAACAGCATCTAAACTGAAGAAATTTGAAGCTCTTTCTCTTGTTTTTTGTATTATACTTAACCTAACAAATAAATGTAGTGGGTTAAAACATGAAATATTTTTAAATTTTTGTAATTTAAAAAGGCAAAGCTTACAGCTCTGACCTTCTCATCTCTAATTCAAGAAACAAACTCTTAAAAATTTCTGTGTTATGATTTGAATTTGTTTTTTGTTTCTTTGTTTTATGTGAAATCCACAGATGGAAGTTGGAATATTGCCAAACACGTTTTATGAAGCTACAATTACACTGATACCAAAACCAAGTAAAGATATTACTAAGAAAGAGAATTACAGACCAATATCACTTATGAACATTGATGAACATATATGAAAATCTGTCAATGGAATCCGCCATATAAACAAACTGGAAAAAACACATGATAATCTCATTAAATGCTAAAAAAAAGCCTTTGATAAAATATAATATCCTTTCTTGATAAAGGTCTTGGAGAAAGCAGGGATACAAGAAACATACCTAAACATAGTAAAGGCAATATACAGCAAGCCAACAGCCAACATCAAACTAAATGGAGAGAAACTGCCAGTGATCCCACTGAAATCAGGAACAAGACAAAGTTGGCCACTCTTTCCATAACTATTTAATATAGTTCTTGAGGTTCCAGCTAGAGCAATAAGACAGCAAAAGAAGATCAAGCGGATACAAAACGGAAAAGAAGTCAAACTCTCACTGTTTGCTGATGATGTGATAGTTTATATAAGCGACCCCAAAAATTCTACCAAAGAACTTCTATAACTCATAAACACTTTCAGTAATGTAGCAGGATACAAGATTAACTTTTAAAAAGTAGCTCTTCTTTACACAGATGATAAATGGACTGAGAAAGAAATCAAAGAAACATTATCCTTTATAATAGCCACAAATAGCATAAAATATCTGAGTAACTCTAACCAAACATGTGGAAGACCTATATGATAAGAACTTTTAATCACTGAAGAAGGAAATGGAAGAAAACACCAAAAAATGGAAAGATCTTCCATGCTCTTGGGTAGGTAGAATTAACGTAGTAAAAATGTCAATCTTACCAAAAACAACCTACAGATTCAATGTAATGCCCATTAAAATTCCAGCAAAATTCTTCATAGACCCCACAAAAAAAGAATATTCAACTTAATATAGAAAAGAAAAAAAAAACAGGATAGCCAAAACAATCCTGTATAATAAAGACACCTCTGGAGGCATCACAATCCCTGACTTCAAACCCTACTACAGAGTTACAGTACTGAAAACAGCCTGGTATTGGCATAAAAACAGATAGAAGGAAAAATGGAACTGAATTGAAGACCCAGATATTAATCCACATACCTACAAACACCTGATTTTTGACAAAGAAGCAAAAATTATGAAATGGTAAAAAAGCATATTCAACAAGTGGTGCTGGCATAACTGGATATCAACATGTAGAAGAATGAAAGTAGACCCATATCTATATCACCATGCACAAAACTCAAGTCCAAATGGATCAAAAACCTCAACATAGAGCCAGCCACACTGAACTGAGAAAATGGGAAGTATACTTGAACGCATTGGCACAGGAGACCACTTCCTAAATATAACCCCAGTAGTACAGACACTGAGAGAAACAATTAATAAACGGTCTTCCTGAAATTGAAAAGCTTCTATGAAGCAAAGAGCACAGTCAATAACACAAAACAGCAGCCTACAGAATGGGAAAAGATCTTCACTGATCTCCAAAATATAAAAATAACTCAAGAAATTGGTCATCAATGGGAAGGGAGCTGAGAAAAATGTATAGCTCAATAAAATCAATAAAAAAAATTTCCTCTTAGCCGGGCAGTGGTGGCACATGCCTTTAATCCCAGCACTTGGAAGGCAGAGGCAGGCGGATCTCTGTGAGTTCGAGACCAGCCTAGTCTAAGAGCTAGAGCTAGTTCCAGGACAGGCTTCAAAGCCACAGAGAAACCCTGTCTCAAAAAACCAAAAAAAAAAAATTTCTTGATGTCCTCCTGGATTATCGATTGTTCAAAAGCAAGATATTTAACATTCATTATATCCAGTTATATTATTCTAGCTCTACTGCCCTGTGCTCAAATATATATATATATATATATATATATATATATATATATATATATATGGATGTGATTGGTGGCCTCTATTACAATCTATTCTATAGAATGTTTCATGGGTTGATGAGAAAAGAATGTGCTCAGCAGCTGTTGGATGGAAAGCTGCGTGGATGTTTGTTAGACCCATTTGGTTGAACATGCAATTCAACTCTGCAGTCTCCCTGTTGATTTCCTGTCTACATGATCTTTCCACTGAGGAAGGTAGAATGTTATCATATTTAAGCTGTTGAAGCATTTGTGCCTATCTCTCTGTTTAGTTCTAGTAATATTTGCCTTATATATTTACATACTCCAATGTTGGATACATATTTATTTAGAATTATTACCTTTTACTGAAATGGCCCTTTATCATTACATAATGGCCATTTGTATCCCTTTTTACTGTTGTTGAAGTCTGATGTTCATGTGGCTGCCCTTCCTTTCTTTTAGATTCTGTGACATGGACTATTTTATTGCATCTCTTCACATTCAATCTTGTTTATTCTTAGAGGCGAAGTGAGTTTCCTATAAGCAACATACAGTTGGGTCATAGTTTTCCATTTCTTCAGTTAATATATGTGGCTCTGATTTCACCTCAAAATCACCCAGAGGAAATAGTCAATAATCTACAGTGCACTGTGATGCTAAGATATGACATATAGTAAATTAAATGAACCAGATGCATTTTTACTCACATACTCAACTTATCGAGTGCAATGGATGTAACCTCATCACTGGCGCGCGCCTGCTTCTTCCTCTTTTACTCTTTCTCTAAGTTAACATATTCATAGCAGTTATTGTCAGGTAAGGGGTTACCACATTCATTTTGTAACTTGATATCTAGTTATTTGGTAGCTCCATTTTTTTTCTCCCTCACAGTCTTCCTCTGTGCTTAAATCACCATGTTAGTGGTGGGATGTTTTTATTCTCTGCTTACAACATTTGGTATTTCTACGATATTTTCTTGTTTTGTCACCACAATGAGATTAACAGAAAGCACTTTTCTATCATAATCATATTTTCTGAAATGATATCAACTTACCATGGTAATAAAATACAGGTAGAAACAAACAAAACATGAACATCTTTTACCTCTAGAGTAATTGCTCAAAATCACAATATAGTTTGGCTTCCTTCACATTTGGATCCCTAACTTACAAGGGTTCAACTGTAAGTTTTCTAAATTAATTATGATGAGAAAGCAATAAACACTAAGTTCAAACCTTACTTTAAAGTCTTGAATTTTGATCTTTTCCCAGAGCAGCAATATGAATTGCTTCTCTCTCCCCCACTACCTCCCTCCCTCCCTTTCTTCCTCCGTCTCTTCCTCTTCAGTATTAGTCAGTCACAACTTCAAAAAGCTACAATTCACTAAAGAAAGCAACTAAGAATCCTCTGCTGACCATGCTGCTGAGCTATGACGCTCAGTGAGTTCAAGGCATTAGGTGTGTTTCACTCACGCTTTCTCCTTAAATAGGTTAATCCGGATAGACCCTATTATGCGTCTATTAGAATGTGTGCTCCTCATGAACACAGGAACACTCAAACATTGATTTCACGCTTCTCTTCTTGATAATTCTCTTTTCTTGGTTGTTATTAGGAAAGAACGATGCCTGCTTTACCCTGCTATCTGTGGCATCTATCCCATTCTCTCCGACCCTGGAAAGGTTCCTTTCTTACGTAAGTCATGCTTCAAGAGTGCCTCACAAATTTCTAGCACAGCCATCAAACTGCATCATTTTTTCTGGACTCTTGGTTTAGGGCTATGGATTCCTTTATGTTATATTTTTCTTTTCTGGGGATTTTGCTCTCACCTCTTCAATGAACACTATCAGGAAATTTCCCAAGTGAGGTCTGTAGGTATGTCGGAAGTTTTTTTTTTTTTTTTTTTTTTTTCGAGACAGGGTTTCTCTGTGGCTTTGGAACCTGTCCTGGAACTAGCTCTTGTAGACCAGGCTGGTCTCGAACTCACAGAAATCCGCCTGCCTCTGCCTCCCGAGTGCTGGGATTAAAGGCGTGCGCCACCACCGCCCAGCTTGTCGGAAGTCTTTACATGTCTGGCAAAGTCCTGGTTTCCTTTCACACTTCAACTGTAATTTTTCTCACAACTCCCAAGGCTCCTGTCTACTGTCCAGACCCCAACCATTTAGCATTGTTGAAGGCCACTCTGATTCTTCTCCCTTTGTAACCTGAGATTTCATCTAGAAACTCCTCAGACTCGCTGCTTATTCTCAACATCTAAACATTCACTGTGCAGTGTTTGCATGTAGTGTTTTTACTCGTACACCTCAATACTGGGTGATATTTTTTTCAATGGCAATGATTAGAAGTGTCTATTCAGCTTTGAAATTTTTTTCTACTTTTTGATAACTGCCCTCCCTAGTTTCTGTTCTTCCAGTACAACTAATAGCTAAGGCTGGATATGATGGGTTCATCTGCTGTAAGCTAAAGTTCTGCCTATTTCCCTGCAACATCAGTTGCTCCCATTGTTGCAGCCTTTCTGAGTACCATGGGCCAAAATCTCTGTGATTAATGGAGAGGAGAAAAAAAATTCCTATTAGTATTCCCTCTTTCATCTTCTAGAAATTTGATACAGTTCTTCATCTATGAGTGGTATTTTGTCTTTTCTCTTGTTTATTCTTTTGTATTTTCCTTCCCAGCTTTTGCATTCAGCCTGCCCTCTTGCCGGAGCACTTAAAGTTTACTTTGGATGACATGGTTGAAATAAAATTGCTAGACCAACTTCTCAACGGTGATATTTTTAAATAGAATAATATGTTATACAACTTAAGTAGCATCAAGACATGAGCTTAAGTAATCATGCATTTTTATCTTTGTAAAGAAAAGATTGGAAGGGCAAAAGAAATGCAGGTTTCCTTTTCTGTAAAATGCAGTAATAAAGCACTATTCTTCTGCTGTTATTTTTCATTTTCATGTAGAATGTAGCTCTTGAACTTACATGGCTTTAAAAACATTCTTTTTCATTTAAGTGATGTCTTAAAAGCTTCTCTGCAAAGAAACTTAAATGATTTTCAGCAGAGATTTTTTTTCCTGCGTCCTTGGATCAATTTCTGATTCTTTTAAGGCATGTTACCCACTGTGATATTAACGTATCATTATAAGAATTGTAGCAGCAGGAGACTGCTTTTCTCTTCCTCTAGAGAGGTAAAAAGGACGTATGCCTACATTTTGTATGAGAATTTCCTTGACATCCAACTTACAATCTTGGTGATATAAGTGGTACAGTAGCATCTCTTCACATAAGTGGGCCTCTAATGAACTCAAGGATATGTAAGCAAAACATAAATTTATATGTATAACTCTTGCATCCAGTTGTTTATAGTTGTTTCAGGTTAACAAACCATATTCATTCAATAAATATTTGTCCTGAACACTATCTTTGGCCTTGAGATTCACAGTAAATAAGACACCATGAACCTTGAGCAACTACTGGGTGCAATAAAGGGATAAAAACATGGAAGCAGCTAGTTTCCCCCCAAAGCATGCTTGACCATATTGTGGGGTGGACATGAGGTGCTTTAAAATCAGACAAAATGGAAAGCAAAGCCTGTAGCATTGGAGGAGTTGACGAGATGGCTTCCTCAGGAGATGATGACTCGAAGTGAGCCTCAAAGAACCAGTCAAATGAGCGATCAGAAAGAAGCCAATGAGATCAAAGAGAAACGTTCTGAGAACCCAAAGGTGTGAAGGCTACATGGAGAATCCATCACAGACCCCACAAAAATGTTTAGACTAGTTTCCAAAGTGTCATGTCAATCCCAAAGCTTTGGAAGGACACTGAGCACAGCAACTATTCTTTCCTGTCCCTTCACTCAATCTGAGGATCTCCTTCCCCTTTGTCCCTCAGTTGAGATATTAATATGGCTGACTCTCACTGTGACTTTGCTGTATCACGACACCATACTATTTGGTGGATAGGAAGAGGGTCTCAACCTCAGCAGCCAACGTGAAAAGAAATTAGACTGGATGATATCTATTTTGTTGAGAAGGGGACAGACACAGCAAGCAAAGTGGGGATGAAAGATGAAACTAGAAAGTTATGTGATTGAGTAAGGCCACAGCAAGCCTTTGGCCTCAGAGAATATTCTGGGTAGTTTTTCTGAGCACAGAGGAAACATGGTTACTGTGTTTCACCCAAATCTATGTTCTTATTCCTCAGTATGATATACACATCGAGAATTATATCACTTGGGTTAATGCAAATTAATTTTTGCTTCTCCTTTGATTTCTTGGGGATGTGGGCTATCTAGATGTGTCACAATGACTTATTTTCATAACTGAGGGTGGAGATGGCTGTCTATCATTTTCTTCAAATTCAGTGAAATTAATATATTCACTCAACTTACCTTCAAAGAGTTCAAAGTCTAAAGTTGCAATCAAAAGTGACTGCCATAACCTTCATCCACAGTTCTGTTACCTTTCAGTAACAGTGAGGGCTGAACAAGCACCAAATGTTAGGGAGATCCCATGATTCTTTCTACATTTCTCTGCCTTTCTAAACTATGTTTAGAAATCAAATTAATGCAAACACAGTGAGTTAAGTCAACACATAATCCCTCTCACATGAAGACCACCAAGCCATTTTTTGTCTTGGCCTCTTCCTTTGAATAGGGAAGATCTAGGCTATGTGGACACTGAGTTTCTTCTATGAGGGAAGGAAGATACTCTTTAAGAAAAAGAAATTAAACAAAATTATATATAATAACTTCAAGTTTTCCTTTTTAGAAAGGAAAGAATCCTGAGAAATAAGTAGAGGGCCAAGCTTTATCAGCTCTGTGGCAAATGCCCTCTCATGAGCATCGAGTATATAGATATGCAATGCAATTTTAAGAGTTATAATAATGTTGACTGGCCATTTCAGAATAAAGCCTACATCAGAAACATGGAGGCTCTTTAAGATACCTGCTCTGGGCTATAATTATCCACATTTGCCAAAACCTTGATTTGTCACAGAAAGCAGTTCTCATTTGAATAGTCAGTCAACAAGAAAATTTGTGTAGATGATCTTTTCCTCTCTGTCCCTCTCTCCCACCCCACTCTTCCTCCCACCCTTTTTTGCCTTCGCAGTATTTCGTGGACTTTAGAGTCTCTTCTCCCAAACACGCATCCTATCTGACCTTTCCCCAAGTTCTACTTAGATATCTAATTTTCAAATGCCGGCACCCACACAGCAGAGGCAATAAGGTAGACTAAATGTGTTCTATTAGGTAAATGAAAAAGAACACAACAGGAGAAAAATAATAAAGCTGATTAGGGCAGTGTCCTTAAAAGCCTGTTCCCAAAGGCAGTGTTGGCTACTGTCGCAAGCTGCTCAAGTCCCTGGAGACAGTCAAGTTGTAAGGCTGTAGGAATGAAAAGCTGCAGCCCTCTGAGCACAAGCAAGGAGCCCCTCTCATTATACAAATAGAAGCGACTCAGCTATGCATGCCCTCAGACTGAGTTCCGTGTGCCACTGCATCTCAAAAATATCCATCTGTTCCAAGAGAAGAAACAGGAAGTTTTGTTAATTATCTCTCACAAGCCACTAGTTAGGTTTCAGAATAATCACTAACGCCATCGTTCCTGAATAAATTTAAGAAGAAAGTTACAAGATGCAGCTCAGGAGATAAGCCTTCCATTGCCCCTTTTAAATGAACCAAGCCTATCAGGGGCCCAACTGCACACTCTCTGCCTCTGAAGCCATTCCTGTTCCTTGGCACTCAGCACACCACATTAATTTCCTGCAAACAACTTTTTCTATTATAACATTGATTGATAAAGCAATAGCACATTGGATATATGCAAAACACTGCCCAAAGCACAATCACTTGACAAATATTTTCTGGTTGCTTGTTTTCAGCACAATTTTGTTTCTATAATCCATTAAACTATTTCACAAATTTGCTCAACACTAATACAAATGTAAAATTTTGTTGATGTTATTAGCTAATTTAAATCAGTACCCAAACCTTCTTCTGCAGTCTGATTATGTTGTCTTAACTAAAACTCCACACCAGAATGCTATAATGGCATTAAGATTACATATGCCCAGTTGGCCTCTTGCCATTATTCTATAAATCATTGCCAATTATGCCAATAAAGCATCCTGGGCAGTGATTGATTTCTTAGTTAAGCAGTCAGCTGTTCGACATTTTGTTCCCTTCTAGTGTCTCGATCACACCGTAGTTTCTCACACCATGTTGGTTTACATTTCCCCACAAGAGACGTTTGTACACAGCTGCTGGGGGGAAAGAGAGGGCAGAAACTTGGAGGGACCTCATTAATTACATTTAACTGTTAGGAAGAAAATAACCCAAACTGGTGCAAATTCTGGACTGTGAAACGTTTCAAAGAAATGTAGACCCTACGAGATGGCTCAGCCAGAAAGGGCACTTGCTGTGGAGCCTGGTGGCCTGCACACCATATGACCTGAGTTCCATCCATAGAACACGCATGATAGACAGCTAGAACCAATTTTTCTGACTGCCACACAAGCACCATGGCATGTGTGTGTACATCTACATTCCATGAGAAGGTGTGTATGTACACACACACACACACACATGAATAATTAGTTAATGCAACACTTTTTAAAAATGTAAGATACTCTCCCCTTTATGTTTTATATATTTATAGTAACACTTAGCCTAATGAAGGCTCAGATTTTCTTTTGGGAAGTAGAGGAAAAGGATCAGGAGTTCAAGGCCATTATCTCTGGCACAGAGAGAATTTGAAGCCAACCTGAACTACATAAAACTCTGAAGAAATATGCCCTGGCCTTGCAAATAGAAATCGTTGTTTAAAGAGCTCAGAGTCTGTGAAATATGTATATGTGTATATATATATATATGTATATATATACATATAATTCATAAAATGCAACAAAATTTAATAACATATGAATTAACTCTATGGCTTTCTATGGATTACTCCCTGTAAAACTCACATGATAGATTTTATGTCTATATTTAGTTAGCCAGTTCTTGTAGGGCTGAAGATTGAATTCAGGAGGTGCATCATATGCTAGACAACCACTATATCACTGACTGACATCCCCAAATCCTCACATTAGAATTTAATTCTCAATGTGAAGTATGAAGAGGGCAGAGACTTAATCTACCAATGTTGTTTTGAGGTGGAGCTTTTGGGAAATGGCAAAGATTAGATAAGGTGATCATGGTAGCACCCCCATGATTGAGTACTGGAGACTTTGTAAGAAAAGAGGGACTCTGCCAATTGAAAAAGCCATCACCAAAAGCTAAATCACATCCCATATACCACCAACACTGAGAGTCAAAATAATGGCCTATTTGCTTAAACTATTTTCAGACTCTGCTATTATATTATTGGCAGCACGAATTAGGCTACTCTTACTGTTAATTTGGTTCAGTTCTTTTCTAGAAAAAATGGGGCAAATTTCCTGCAATCTTTGCCTCAATTTTTCATTTCCTTCTAATTAATTGCTTACCAAAACTCAAAAATGTTTTTGATCAAATGACTCAATTATGGTTTTGCTCCAGAACTGGATATTTTATATTTTTCAGAAATCAACCTTTAGACTTACACAGAAAACAAAATCGAGTAGAAGTTCCAATCTGGGATTGGAACCCAAGACCTTGAAGCTAACCAGTCCTGGGATCCAATCCCATATCAATCCTTTACTGGCTTCATAATAATCATCCATTAATTCAGTCAACCATTACATATTGTGCAGCTACTCTGCCCTGTGGATAAAATAATGAGACTTCATTGAGGTCCCTGTACCCTGAAGATTAGGGAGATAACCAGGTGAAGAAACAGAGTAATTTCAGATAATGTTAAAGTTATAAATCATAAATAGAGTGAGACTTTGGATGGTTAACACATGTCTGTGGTGAAAGACCTCAAAGGGCAGATGCTGGTCACCATGGTAGGGCTGCTTATACAGAGCCTAGAATGGGGATGAGAATTCAAAGCAAAGGGAATACACAGTAGCAGCAAGTTGTAATAAACCTCGTGTGTTTAAATCTAAGAAATAAGGCCATTGCGCCTGGCTTCATATGTGAGATGGGAATAACAATGACACCAATTTTACAGTTACCATTAGAGATTTTATTTGCAAAGTACCTCAGCAGTACCTGCCATGTCTTAAACACTCAGAAAAAAATATAAATGTCACCATTATCACTATGATTATTATCCTTAGAGCTGATGTTTGGGGAACTAAAATCCTGTAACTAATCTAATAAATATGAAGTGAAAGGAAGTTATCTACTCAGAACTATGAACACTGCCAAATAATACCAGAGAACTGTGTTTCTCTGACATTCCTGAGCTGAGGTTTGCATTCTCACCTCTTAGGAGCAGACATTGTGCTGACTTTAACACATCCGTGAAGATGTCTTTCAGCCAAAACATGACTAAAACACCGTAACAGACACTAGAACAGAAAGGCCCACTACAGAACTGTAGAAACACAATAAAAATTGATACTGCGGGCTAGGGAAGCAGCTCAGTTAGAGTGCTTTCCTTAGCATATACAAGATTCTAGGCTTTATCTCTGGCATTTCATAAATCAGACATAATGGCCTGACAATAATCCTACCTCTTGAATCACAAGTTCAAGGTCAGTGCTGGAGAGATGGTTCAGCAGCTAAGACTGCTAGACACGCCATGTTTTTTGAGGACCTATGTTTGGTTCCCAGTACCCATGAAAGTGGCTCACAATTGTTCAGGAAATCCAAGGCTTTCTGCTGGACTCCACAAATGGCTGCGTGTGTGTGTGTGTGTGTGTGTGTGTGTGTGTGTGTGTGTGCACGCGCTCTACATATTATAAATACAAAAATGCATCAACATATAAACTGTGTCTTAGTGTCACATCACTGTGGTCTACATTAAGCGTTCACAAAACACTTTCTGAAAGAGCAGCTAGCATGCTAATTGACCCACACATGATCAGATTCATCAACATCTCTCTTAACATTTAACTTTAAACCACCCCCGGGTGATAATCGGCTGCATCACACTTCTTCATAATCATTGCCCTAATATTTATCTAGGCCTAAGCGACTTAACTCTTCCAAACAATAAAAATATCTACATACCAATAAAACTACTTTCAAATATAATTCAAATCAAATAGATAAAACCCTGAGGCTATAGCAGAGAGAAAAATACAGGCATGCTCTAATTCTAATTAACAGAAGTCAATTTCTTTTTAAAGAATGCTACTTGTCCAGAGATAAAAACGTGGAAGCCTTCACTAAATTCCCTCACTGGGTTCTTTGAGATCCACAAGTCACAGAAAAAATAATAAATCAGGTCTGGAGGATGGCCCAAAGGTTAAGAACACTTGCGCTCTTGCAGAGGACCTGGGTTCAATTCCCAATCCACATGGTGGCTCACAAACACTATAACTCCAGTGGGACTCTGATACCATCAACTCCCAGCACCCATGTGGTAGGTCTGATGACCACTTCTGACCTCTGCAAGCACACACATGGTACACATACATACATATAGGCAAGACACTCATATGCATAAAGTAAAACCAATAAATTTAAAAATATCATCTCACTTCTACTTAAATATCTTAGAAGTCAGAAACTTTAAAGAAAAAGAAATTAAGGACGGAAAAGAGGAAGGGAAGAAAGAAAGGAGAGAGGGAGGAAGGGAAGAGAAGAGGGGAGGGAAGGGAAGAGAAGGGAAGGGAAAGAAAATGAAGGGGAGGAGAGGGGAGAAAGGATACAAACAAAATAAATTAGTTTGGGGTTAAAATCCAAAATATTAATTGAGTATAATTGAGCCTACCCTGAGAGGTAAAAATAAATAAATGATATCTCTTTCATTACTCTCCCCCTCCATCCTACTCCCAACTCAATCATCTTATTTCCTCATATTCCCCTCCCCATCCCCTGCCTTTTATATCCCCCTTCTCCCAGTTTACCCAGGGCATCTCATCTGTTTCCTCTTCCCAGGCAGACATGTGACTCCCTCTTAGGATCCTCCTTGTTACCTGGCTTCTCTGGGGCTGAGGATTGTAGCCTGGTTATCCTTTACTTTGCAGCCAATATCCACTTGTAACTGAGTACATAGCATGTTTGTCTAGATAGAATGATTTTTTTTTTCTAGTTCCATCCATTTGCCTGTAAATTTCTATGATGTCATTGTTTTTTTTTTCTGCTGAGTAACACTCCATTGTTTAAATGTACCACATTTTCTTTATCTGTTCTTCATTTGGGGGGCTTCTAGGTTGTTTCCAGATTCTGGCTATTAGGAACAATGATGCTACGAACATAGTTAAGCAAATCTCCTTGTGGTAGGATTGAGCACATTTAGCGTATATGCCCAAAAATGGTATCACTGGGTCTTGAGGTAGATTGATTCCAAATTTTCTGAGAAACTGCCATACTGAATTCCAAAGCGGCTGTACAAGTTTTTATTCCCACCAGCAGTGAGGGAGTATTCCTTGGGGTTAGGGAGATATCTGGTGCCAGGGAAACTTCCTGGAACCCACAAGGATGACCCCAGCTAAGACTCCTAGCAGTAGTAGAGAAGGTGCCTGAACTGGTCTTTTCTTGTAATCAGATTGGGAACTACCCTATTATTATCAAAGAACCTTTATACCCAGTAACTGATGGAAGCAGATACAGAAATCCACAGCTAAGCACAGTTGTCCAGCTGAAGAGAAAGACTAGGGATTATAAGAGCAAGGGAGCATCAAGACCATGATGGTGAAACCCACAGAGACAGCTAACCTGGACTCATGGGAGCTCACAGGCTCTGGACCAACAGCTAGGGAGTCAACATGAGACTGACCTAGGCCTTCTGCATGTGAGTGACATTTGTATGGTTTGGTCTTTTGTAGGGTCCCTAGCAGTGGAACCAAGACCTCTCGTTAACACATGAGGTAACTCTTTGGAACCTATTCCCTATGGTGGGATGACTTGCCAAGCCTTGACGCAAGGAGAAGGAGCTTGGTCCTGCCTCAACTTGATATGCTATGTGCTTTGGACTCTCGTGGGAGGCCTTACCCCTTCTGTATGGAGATGGAGGAGGAGTAGATTGGAGGGGGGAAAGAGACAAGGTGGGGGAAGGAATTGGAGGAGAGTAGGGAGGGGAAACTGGTTTATATGCAAAATAAAGTATGGTCTATGGTATTTTAAAAAAAAAAGTAAAAAGGAAACAATGGCTACACCTGACAGTTTTTGACATGAGACTACATAAACTTAACTAAATCCTATTTTCATTGATGGACTTTTCCTAAGCTATTGGTTAACAGCATAAAATTACTGTCAGCACTGAGGGGCTGCACTTAAAGAAAGCGTGGGCATCATCCACACTATCCACACCAATGGAGAGCAGACCAGTTTCGTGTCTGTGGAAGTTTGACTTCCTACGAGAGAGGTAGACATCCCTGCTGGAGTGTGGAGTATATAGGGTATTCAAGGGTCTGACTCCTGCAACGAGAAAATGTCAGAGCAAGGGCAGGGCAGGGGGAGAAGATAAAACACTTATCCAGATGTCAACCTCAACCAACTCCCCTGTTGGCATTGTCCCTGGGCCAAAATGATATGAATGGCAATGATTTGCCTGATCGCCTGCCTGAGAGCCACACAGAAGAAAATCCTCCAGGTTGCCCATACTCGTGCGCCCTGGTTTCTCATAGGCGGCTCTGCCCAAGCAAGGCCCACATGGTATAGGTTGCAGACACACTAATTTCATCTGGCAAGCTTCTCCCTTTCCACTCGTGTTCCTCGAGGAGGTTCAGACCAGACTACTAGGAATGCGGTTTATCTTCCCGTTCGGAAGCCTTTCTTGGTCATCAAAGCTGTTTTATAGTAAATTGCAAAGACCCCGCCAAAGAGGCAATTTAAACCCATTTTCCACAAATCTTAGTGGACCTTCGCTGATTGTAGCTCAAAGCAAAGACGAACACACTTTGATCGAGACATGGCGCACTGAAGTAGGGGGGAGTCCATGGAACCATTACCTCGCAGCCCAGCAACCCTGTCAATCCTGCACGTTTCCCATGAAGAGGCAACTCTCTTCACCTTCCACCATCTTGCCATTTAGCACCCTCGTGCTCCTAGGAAACAACCTAACGACATTTCACGAGCCATCACGCGGCCCATAGCTGCACTGCGGCACATTAAAGCAGAGCTTGGAGTTTGAAACAAATTTCTTCCCAACTGGATATATTTATTCTCACTCAAGGCTCCCTGGTTCGAGGGCATAAGACCAGCAGACGCCACACCTAGCACTCTACCCACTGTTTGAGAGACAAAGTTTAGTCCTCGCCAACCACGAGCTCCCACAAGCATAGCTGAAGATTTAATACAAGCCCTTGTACTTACAGATGTCAGCGTGCGTTGAAGAAGATGTGAAAATTACTGGAAGCCAATTTACAGCAGCTGGAGCAAATTAGGGCTCATTGCAAAAAAAAAAAAAATTTTTTTTTTAATTTAAAGAAGGAAGTAATGAAACACCCAGCTCTAGGCAAACCATATGTGTGAACCCACATCTTTATTAATGGAAGTGAGCATTGTGTTAAAGGCAATTTAGTTCCTGTAGCAAAACTCAATAAGGATACGCACTAACTTGTAACCCTTGAATCTCAAGGTGAGTTTCGAAAAGGTATACAGTGACTCGGAGTGCTTTCTCCAGTGCCTTACACCCACGGGCTTGACAGATGTCCACATTATTCATTCCACTCCCAAAAGATCACTTTGATACTTTTCCTTTTTTTGAAATCTGGAAAACGTTACATCTTATTTTACTACAATTAGGCAACTTAATTAGCTCTGAAGAATATTCTGGGTGGTCATTAAGATGGCTCCGTGGGTAAACAAGCGTGTCAGTAAGACTGACCCATTGAGTTTGATGCCCAGAAGCCACATGGTGGAAAGAGAGAACCCACTCTTGCAAGTTGTCCACATGCATACCACGTGTACTTCGCAAACATATAAGTAATAAATACTAAATCTTTTTAGAGAAAGAACATAGAAGGGCTGGAGAGAAGGATTAATAGAGAAAGCACTTGAACGTTAGTTAGAATATCTAGTATCCGTGCAAAAGATGACATGGCAGCAAGCTCCAGGCTCAGCGACACTCGGTCTCAGACAACAGGTGGAGAGCCATATGACACCTGACATGACTTCTCGCCTCCACATCTACATGCACACATGTGTATGCATCACACATGCACCGACTCTTCAGTGCTTTAAAAAGAACATTCAAAGTATTTGGCATAGGTGTGTGGGGTGGAACTGACACAGAAATTATCTAACTAAAATCTGAAATATTACTAACAGTCCAATGGCTGCCTTCTAATCTACACAGACTCAGTATGTCCATACACATGACAAGATATTTGCCAGAGAATGTAGTATCTCTGAGAAAAAGCAAAACAAAACAAAACAAAAAAAGCCAAAGCAATGTTCTTGCTTAGATGGAGCCCAAAGACAAGCTTTCAGATGACGTAAGTTTTTTTCGAAGCAAAAACTTTACATAGCAGCTCATAAAGGCTGACGTATCCCAGGCTGACTCCTAGGGAGTCACATTGTAAGTTTTACGCCTTGCTCCATTCTCAGGTTACCACTTACCACTTGCATTTGTTGGTTCACTGGGACAAAAAAATAGAAAAAATCATTGTGGATGAGACAGAAATCAAGACTTATTTTTCAATTAAGTTTCCTTCCAAGTGCCTATGTGCATGCCTAATTTCTTCTGGTGAAATTTAGCGCTCTCTAAATGAATTTTTCCTAGATGAAAACAAATCAACTTTCCAAGTATCTCTTAAAATGACTCAGTTGTTGACTCTGCTTACATTTTGAACGTTTTATTATCAAGTATAGTTCATCATCATTGTATATTAGGATATCACTGTGAGGGGCTAGATAGATGGCTCAGTAATTAAGAGCACTGACTGCTCTTCCAGACAACCCACATGGCAGCTCACAATCATTGGTAGCTTTGGGGATCCAAGGCCTACTTCTGACTTCCTTGGACACCAGGCAAACACATGGTGCACAGATATGCATGCAAAACACCTATCCATACAAAATGAAAACTATTTTTAAGGTGTCTCTGTGGTGGTTTGAATGAGAAACGTTCCCCACAGATGCATGTGTCTGAGCTCTTGGTTCTCAGTTGGCAGCACTCAGAAGCTTAAAACTCCAGACCCACTTTCAGTTTGTTTTCTCCGCTTTCTGTCCATGATGAAACGTGAGTTCCCAGACTCCTGTTCATGTTGCAGTGATAGCTACATGCTGTAGATGTGAGTTCCTAGATTCTATTCATGCTGTCATACATGCTACATGCTACAGATGTGAGCTCCCAGACTCCTGTCATGCTGTCATACGTGCTACATGCTGCAGATGTTAGCTCCCAGATTCCGTTCATGCTGTCATGCCTGCTACATGCTGACCCGATTTCCTGCCATGGTGGATTCTTACACCTCTGAAATCATAAACCCCGAACACTTTCTTCTATAAGTTGCCTTGGTCATGGTGTTTTACCACAGAAACAGAAAAGGAACTAATACCATCATTAAAATGGCATTGGAAAAGATGCAGATTACTCACTTGGTCCTGTTTTTGTAAGGTACCCACAAGAGTAGAACATAATTTTTTATGATAACATTTTAATTGGTTACTAGTAATAGTAGTATGCTTCCTGACCCTACACAGTTGATATTTCTTTTCACCCCCTGTGATTTAGGATTAAACAATGAGAGTTTAACACAAAGATTTACTTCTTAAACAGGAGTTGGAGGTTCTCCGATTCCTATAAATGCAGGCTGCTCTCAAATATTTGAGGATAGTAGGGCAGGTGAGGGGAGCCACCAATCTCTAGTCATCTATACACACATCTCCCTGGAACACTCCATTACCAAGGCAGTAAAAGATGATGGTGCTTTTGAGTATAGCATCAGTATTTATACACTGTAGATAGTTTTACTGTTGAACATATTATGTTTATGCCTAGCAGTTATGTATCAATGTTCTCTGTTTAGTAATGACATACTATAGGAGAATACTTCTATGGCAAACTGGTTAGAGATAATTCGCACATGATCCTCATCATGAGACAGACAGCTAGACACTAAAAGCCCCATTAGCCACAACATTAAATAATTCCTTGTACGTTTCTTACTGGAGCATTAAGATACCGAGTTCAGCTAACTCGTCATTTAGTCTAACCTTTGCTGTGCTACCTACCTACCATTAAGTGTGTTGGCTTTCCATGTGTGCTTTTAATTATTTTACATGATTAAATATACATGTGTTGTATGTAAATTTTGAGTGTTGTCATAAAGAATAGGGGGCGCACCATTGTGAATTGTGCCATTCTCTTAATGGGACCTTGCAAAGGAGACCCTTTCTCTCCATGTGTGTGGTACAGAGTTTTTAAACACACAGCATACACCTATCAGAAGTTTCACTACTCTGTTTATTTAAAAGCATGGAGGGTGTGATTTCCAATCCTTTATAATTTCCGGATTACTAATTAAATTGCTTCTATCATGTCAAAGGGACTTTTTATCACTTAGAATATTAGAATAAGCCCTTTTTTTGGAGAACAAAGTCAATCAGAAAACCTCTAAAAGCATGAAAAAGTGTTTCCTGTGTTCAGATGACTTAAAAGGAGCTCAAAGGAAATTCACCAAATTTAAATAAAAATTCATTATCATAAAAAATAAGGCTGCAAATGAAAGCCAAAGCAGCTAGTACCCAGAAAACAACCCTATGCTAAAAGGCAGCCGTACCCCATCTTCTGTTACTACAGAGGATGCCCCCACGTCTACTTACATGCATAACTCCTTTATCCAGTGTGATCGTGAAATAGGCATCTTGATTAACATATTGAACTAGAACAGCAGTTCTCAACCTTTCTACTGCTGTGACCCCTTAATATAGTTCCTTATGCTTTGGTTACCCCCGAACATAACTATTTTGATGCCATTATGAATCATAATGTAAATATCTCATATTTCCGATGGTCTTAGGTTGCACCTCCCCCCAAGGGTTGTGACCCACAGGTTGAGAACCACTGCACTAGAGACATACGAATCAATGTTCTAAAGCACTTCTCTGTAAGAAGCACAGTCTTAGTTCTCACAATGTGCTACGCTTACATCCCTTTTCAGAAATGAAGAGTAAGTGAAGTTATAGGTTACAGAATGCAGTAGTTTGAATGTAATTGGTCTTGCAATCTCATCAGAATAGCGCTATTAGGGGGTGTGGCTTTGTTAGAGTGGGTGTGGCCTTGTTAGAGGAAGTGTGTCACTGTGGGGGTAGGCTTTGAGGTTTCTATGCTCAGGATACTACCCAATGTCCCAGTCGATTTCCTGTTGGCTGCAAGATGTAGGACTCTCAGTTACTCCTCCCAGCACCACATGCTCCCTGCCTTGATGAGAATGGACTGAATCTCTAAAACTGTAAGCAAGCCCCTCAATTAAATGTTTTCCTTATAAGAGTTCTCATGGTCATGGTGTCTCTTCACAGCAACAGAAACCTTAACTAAAAAACAAGAGCTATATAATTTTAGCCAAAGTGCTTCAAGTTGCAGACTTGAAAATGACTAATCCCATCATGATGATACATATTACTATATGATTTCTCAGTAAGCTTGACTGTGCAGGCCTTGTTGTGTATTGTCCTCACAAGACATTGAACTTACTGAAATAAAGAAATTCCAGAACATACAGGATCCATGGCTAATGTCCAAGTCCTCAGAGAGCTACTGCTTTTAATTGTTAATTATGGAATGGCCTGAGGTAACCCATAATATCATCTGAAGGAAAAGATTGCTTCATTTGCTACTTTTCTTAATTCTCAAGTTAAAGGTGACCCTAACCAAAGTCACTTTCAGCATATTCCCAGAGGTTCCAAAGTAGAATTTGGATTTATATGAGTGTTCTAGTTGCAGAAATGCCTGCATGACAGAAGAAGGCATCCGAACCCATTACAGATGGTTGTGAGCCACCATGTGGGTGCTGGGAGTTGAACTGAGGACCTCTGGAAGAGCAGCAAGTGCTCTTAACCACTGAGCCATCTCTGCAGCCCACAGAATTTGGATTTTAAAAGACTTAATGATTGGAAGTTTTCCCGCCCCAAATCCTAAACTTTCTAGCAATAGCCTGTTTGACCCAGGGTACGAGCTGAAGGGAGAGCTAGAGGACAGCAAGGTTCCCTCTGCAGTTTATAGTCTTCATAGATGACTAATCAAAGTCTTGATTTCCTTTGGCCTGGACTTGGGTCTCAGTGTCCAGTGTTATCCTAAGCCAAGCACAGCTTTAGTCATTGCTCTGTTTAAGTGTCTTGTGTTTCTACGTTGCAGTGGAGAGCTAAGAAAGGAAAATTGTGAGAGAGGAACAAATGTGTAATCTATGCATATGCATGCTTTAAGTGAATCGAGAGCCATTGGTATTTTCTCATCGAATTCCATTTTAAAAGATACAGATGCCCTAGATAGAATGTCTTCCTCAAGTGCTTAGATATGAACATAATAAGTAGGTTCTTCTGATTGATAGGGACTTCCAGAAAGAGTCCCTGCTTAATCTGTCAACAAAACTAGGAAATATGCAGCAGTTAATAACAGAGAAAGAGGAGGTTTGGGTAAAAATAATAGATCTGTTAATGGTATATGTTTTCAAATGTAACACATGTAGAAAATAATGGCACACACATATGTACACTATCATCACTTGTAGTCAATGCCATGTCTGAAGCTTAGAGCATATTTCAACCTTCCTGTGTCAGTCACATTAAAATACAAAGGTAACAGGAGGGAAAGAAGGAGGAACCATTTGTTAGGGTAGCTGTAACAAAACTAGCAGAAAAGCGACAGAAATCTATGTTTTTGCACTTCTGTAGACTCCAAGTCTGTGGTCAACCTAATAGCAGTGGTTTCTTCTAAGCCCATCTCCTTAATTTATACATGGCTATGTTTAGCATGTCTTCTTCACTTAATCTTCTCTCTGTACTTTACAGTACCCAAATTTTCTCTTCTTATGGGAACACACACCGCACTGGATAAGGACCCACTTTAATAACATCTTTTAGCTCACCTACTGTTTCAACAACCTATCTGTAAGTGCAGTCAAATTCTGAGACACTGAGGAGAAACAGCCCAACCTCCACTTAAAGGAACATGACAAACGGTACCCAAGTGCAAGATTGCCTATGCCCACTGATGATTTGTTAGGGAATCATATAGACTTTATTGATCCATCGCGGAATAGAAAGTTAGCACCTAAGGTCAAAAAAATTCAAGGGTGTTACCATGGTTACATTAACAAACATTAAAAGCAGTCTTAGAAGGTTCAGAGCAGTGGTGGAACACTGGTCTAACCTAGGGAAACTCTGAGTCCCGATGCCCAGTGCCACACAAATGAGTGGTCTAACCTAGGGAAACCCTGAGTCCCGATGCCCAGTGCCACACAAATGAGTGGTCTAACCTAGGAAAAACCCTGAGTCGCGATGCCCAGTGCCACACAAATGAATCAATAACTGCACCTTCTAATGATTGAAAAGTTGGCTGTCTATTTCATAGACAGAAAAATAAGTTTAAGAAAGCACATATTATTTATTCCAAATTTGACTTGCTTTTTTCAAATGTGCACTGCAGATATTCTATTATATTCCATGTCATTATTGAGCATTGATTGCATGCTGTATAGTAACATAAGTCCACAGAAAAGTCAGTGCTTTGTTTCCTGGTGAATGACAGTCCATGTTAAAATGGGGTCTTTGGTTTTGTTTAGTTACTTCTAACCTCCATCAAGATTTGACAATACAAAGTTTAGCAAGTTTTCAAACATAACAAACAAAGGCAACTGCACATGCATATGTACACCATCACTATGTGGAGTGAAAATACTGTGTCTGAAGCATGTATATCCTTCGTGCCTCCATGTGTCCCATCATTACTAGTGGGTGTCCTTTCCTCACTGAAGATATCTGGAGCAGCAACAGTCACTATGGAAAGCTGGAGCCCTCTGTTGTGGTAGCTTCAAATTTACAGATTGAGCCACCTAATGACTCTAAGGATTCATATTTGACTTTCTTCCTCCGCTCTGAATTTGAAGAAAACTTTTTTTAAAAAGACCTATAAATCAAGCATTCTATCAAAGTTATCCTTCCTCCAAAAAGAAATGGTAAACAGACAACCATGACTAATTGAGGTCCTCCTGGGCTACCAACTGGTTGCTGGCAATTGTGTGTCATAAGTTTTCTGGTAGTTAAGTCCAATTTTGAAAATGTCATCTTCAAGCACCAAAGCTTGGTAGGGAAATTGCAAAGGCCACAAAGGGAGAAATCACTGTAATACACGTTGCCTCTGTTCAATCTTAATGGATTCCTATTACTCAAACAGACCTTGTGACTTGGAAAGCCTTTGTCTGCATGAAATTGCAGAGTGGTTTGAACACAGCACAGATGCCACGGAAAGCAAGGATAGACATTTTTTTCCAAATTGAAAACATGCAGTGGTTGCCTAGCGCAGAGATAAAAGCTTGGCTGATGAAGTATCCCAAACTGACTTGTAGAAATCTAGAAAACAAACACCTCATCATTCCGCAACGCACTGCTCATCCTAAGCTCTGGCAGGGAACGTTCTTCTTTGGAGAGCTGGCCTGTGGAAGAAAGTTTCCATTGCTCAGCTTCATGAAAACTGTTGTTTGGATTTCTGAGTTCAATGAGAAGTCAAAATTAGGAAAAGGTTGGGAAGAGTTAACACAGGAAGCTTCCAGAGACCTCTCTGGATTATTAATCAGCCAGACGAGAACATAGAATCTTTTTTTCATAGAATCTTTTTCTTCTAAGTGAAACGAGCCTAGAATTGCCAGCGAACATCAATGCCATGCAGAGAGAGTAGAGAAATTTAGAGTGAATGATTTCCCAGTTAAAGAGAGACCAACAGTGAGTTTATAATAAAACAATTTGCACACAGTTTGGAATATGACAATGCTAATTGTTCTTATGCCCCAAACAAAACTTTCCTGGTGTGTGCTTTGAGGCAGAACAGGCCACGTCCTAATATAGTTCTTCCCACATCGCCACAGTACTAGAAAGGCAATTTTGTATTGGTCACACTTGTCCAATGTACCCAAGAGTGCAGCGCATTTGGAGGCATGATTACACACAAGAGCTTTCAAACCAGTATTTTCAGCTGGAAATTCAGTGTTCAATGCCAGACGTTTAAAAGCAGAGGGGGAGTGGGGAGTCCTTTCATCTTCTGCTGATGGCTGATACTCCTGTTATCTGGAACTTCTGACACCGTTTTAATCATGGCAGAGCACTGACTCTCAACCTGGCTATACAGTGAACAGCCCAGGGAGCTTTAATAAACTGATAGCTGATGCCCACCTCTAGACATTCTGATTTAAGTGATGTGGGGTGTGGCCAGGCACTGAGAATTCTAAAAGCTCTCCATGTGATTCTAAAGAGCAGATGGGGCTCAAAGGGGATATAAGAAAGGAAAGGAAGAAAAGAAGAATGAGAGAGAGAGAGTCAGATGATATTTTGTCATTTTTAGCTACACAAAAGCTAAAATCTACATAAATAGTTCACATTTCATTTTTAGTTGCATCATAACAACTACCCAAATCATTACAGGAAATGTGGAACAACAGGCTATTTGAACTGAAGAGAACTACAAGCTCATTTAGTCCTGAGAGGCTTAACCAGGCATCCTTGGACTTCTGGGAGTCTATTAGATACTACACGAACCATTTGAAAGTGTAGATACATGCAATTTTCTAGAAACAATAGCCACAGATTCTGGCAGTTTGTAGAAGGAGGCTCTGAACTCCAAAAGGTTAAGAACCATTTACATCATCAAAAACATGGAGACAAAGAAATAAAATACCAAGTCGAAAACATAAAGCAATTCATCCTTCACCATACCCTAAAGGACTTCTCAGAACCAACCTTTTAGAAGCTTTGCACATAGTCAATTAAAATCTCAAACAAATACATAAAGAGCTTCAAACAGATAAATATGACCAAATCAAGAGTTTGGGCTGGTAACTGAAGCTTCCAGATCCAGAGAAGCAATAAAGTTCTTGAAGACTTCTCTAGTTTTCAGAGAAGGGATCCCAAAAGAATCCCTCTGACTAGAAATTTGCCAGGCATTATCACATTAACTGCAAACTCAAAAGGTTGGCAAATGCTAGCATAGTGCTTCCACTGACATGCTGGAACCTCGATTCGATTTCTCCTAAGTTTGTATCATGCTTAATTTATGTCATCCCATAACCTCAGCAGATTGTGGGTCCCATGCATATTCATTGAGGATGATCTTGTGAATCTACAGCTGTTCATGCACAGGAGATTCAGAGATGACACTGACAGGTCTACATAGCACACACACACTGCATTACAGCTCTATGTGGAGCAGGAATCAGAGGGCTTCTTCTTTAACCACCACCCCGCTCTAAACAGAAGTGGCCTGGTTGAGTCACTAAACGAGAAAGTAGAACTTTAAATTGTGCTTCCCAGTATTTGGCTATTAGTAAACTCTTGGGAAATACTTTAATCTCTGGTTTGTTCATTCTAGTTCTGTCAAACGTTAGCAATTTTTTTTTCAGGTGTTCCCTCTGCTAAGGCAGGCATAATATTAGTTAAACACGTAAGACTAAAAGCTATTCTATATTTGGCATCTACCGGTGGCCCTGTCAGAGAAGCAGCAGGTGGCAACTGAAGTTCAAAGTGTCAGCACACCAGGAGACAAATCTCTGATAGGTGAATCTTGTATAGGAAAGGCCCCAGGATCACAGACCCCAAAATGTCTTTTGGTTTTGCTGTGCCTTTACATGTATGTCCCTGCCATCTTTCTCTGGTATCTGGCATGGTGTAAAAGGATGTGGGGAGATTCCTACTGCCTGTAATATAGTGTGTTTATCTCATGGAAACATCCTACTCGAGTGGGCATTTTTATCTGTGGACTATTGTGAAGATGCTTTCCTCCTAAGCTGTACTGTCTAACTGATAATAATGTTAGTTTAAATAGAGTTTTGTTGATTAAAAAAAATAAAACAAAAATGTGTCACACAGTTAGAATACATGAGTTCCTATGGAGAAACCATATAGATTGTGTCTTAGGCTAAAGATTAAGAAAAACAATTGAGTTGGGCAGTGGTGCTACACGTCTTTAATCCCACCACACAGAAGGCAGAGACAGGTGCATTTCTGCGAGTTCAAGGCCAGCCTGTCCTACAGAACAAGTTCCAGAACAGGCTCCAAAGCTACACAGAGAAACCCAGTCAAAGAAAGAAAGAAAAAAAGAAAGAAAGAAAGAAAAAAAGAAAGAAAGAAAGAAAGAAAGAAAGAAAGAAAGAAAGGAAGAAAGGAAGGAAGAGAGAAAGAAAGAAAGGAAGGAAGGAAGGAAGAAAGAAAGAGAGAGAGAAAGAAAGAAAGAAAGAAAGAAAGAAAGAAAGAAAGAAAGAAAGAAAGAAAGAGAGAAAAGCAAGTAAGTCCCAATAGCCCAGATAGCTTAAATTATTTTAATCTTAATATTGGGAGGTGTGTTCACAGGTTTCAGGGTGCATCATATGATTTTGTAAAATAGCTTTGAGGGGAAAAACTCAAGAAGATAGTCTAAAGTTTTAGAAAGGCACATCATTGAATGAGAAACTAGTTAAGAGAACAAGAACAAAACAGCTCAATTATCATTAGCTGATGTATCTTTCCTGCTAGGATTGGTTGATGACCAAAGGTGATGATTAATTCCTTATACTCATTTCTACCCTTAATCTCCTGATATAAAAAAGTATTGATGAGTGGGTATGCACCCTAAAGATTTAAAGTAGAGTTCGTTGATTGTTTCCCTTGTATAGAAGTTTATGTTGTGAATCCTTTAAGATTCCTTATAAGATTACCTTTCAAAATAAGTAATATTTCTTATTTTATGGTCCTTTCTTAGTAACTGCAAGATCAGGTTCAGTTGCCAGAACTCACAAAAAGATGCACAGCCACCTGTAACTCCAGGTCCAGGGCATGAGACACTATCTTCTGACCTCCATTGGGGTCTGTATACATGCTGTGCACGTGCAGATAAGAAGGCGTACACATAAGTAAAAAATAATTAACTGAAAAGCTGAAATTCTCCCTTTCTAGACCAAGAAGCATCTCAAAAGCTTTCATATTCTCCTTCCTTACCTTAGTACCACCAATCAAAACTAGAATTTTTCTGAAATTCAAAATCATGGCAGGCTCATTTATAAAATCTTTGGAGTGTTTTTGTTTAATTTCTGGTTTTGTTTTTCATTGTTTCTTGGGTAGGCTTTACATTTACTTAGTGAAGCTTTTGAAAGCAAGAGCAGAAAACATTGCATTAATGAATAAAAGATGTTGAATATTTTCTTCCCATGTGCTTTGAATTCTTATTTCTATTGCAACAGTGGGTCAAAAATTAATATCATGAATTGAAAAATTAATATCATGGGCTGAAATAAAGAAAGAGAGGGAATGAAAGGAAATAAAACCAGGAGAAATGTAGAAGGGCACTTTGACAGCTAGAAGAAGTTGGATGTTTGTTTATAAATAAGTATCCAGTTTACTCATTTTTTTCATAGAGCATCTAATAGATATTTAACCAGATAACATTGTGGCCTTTGGGAACTCATGTTATTTTATAATGTGAAACATTGAATTAAAATGCAAGGCATATGAATTTTATTTAATGAATGATATAAACATTAAACATTATAACTACTTATATGAAGAGGAGAGAGAGAATTGGACAGTTGGGCAAAGAAAGACTTGAATTCCAGATCTGTAAATTATGGAGCCACTGGGGAAACACATGCTAGAGACACACCTGATATGCTGGAGGCACACCTGCGGTGCCGGAGACATACCTGACATGCTAGAGACACACCTGACATTCTGGAAACACACCTAACATTCTGGAGACACAACTGATCTGTAAAGCAAAGATGTCCTAAGTCAGAAGGTGAAAATTCAGAGTCATATCCAAGGAGCAATAAAAAAAAAATCTACATCTCTACCAGGTTGACATTTTTAGAATCCTAAAAGATAAGAGAATGAAAAGAAGTGAAGGTCATAACTGTGCAAGATAATACCTGAACATTTTCTTCTCAGCTTAGGATGAGAATTCTGTGACGCTAGGAAGAAATTACTCTTAAGATCAAAGTACTCCAGACATTCCTAAAAACAGAAGGACATGCCACCTCCCATCCCCTTCTTTAGGAATTTCGGTCACTACAGCTTCTGCTGTCGTTAGCAAGGAGGCCACCCCAGCAGCATCCAGTAAAGCAGTTCTTACGACCTTTGTCGGATCAATGATTCCCTTTTCCACCATGTTCACAAATTCCCCGAGCATAGCATCATACCCAACTTCCGAGGAACTCTGCAGAATCTTCTCAACTATCAAAGACCCTTCAACACCTGCATTCTTAGCAATGGTCATCGCGGGAATTTTGAGTGCTCTTTTAATAATGTCTATACATATTTTCTGATCCTCATTAGAAGGCTTTAGGGAATCCAAGGCCGGGATGCAGCGAAGCAGAGCGCAGCCCCCGCCTAGCACGATGCCCTCTTCCACAGCTGCTCGTGTGGCATTGAGAGCATCTGTAACTCTGTCTTTCTTCTCATTCACCTCAACATCGCTTGTTCCTCCAACCTTCAATACAACTACTCCATCTGAGAGTTTTGCGAGCCGCTCGTTCAGCTTCTCCTTGTGGCATGTTCTGATTCCTAGAATAGTGCTTTGCCCTTACCAATGAACTGTGACAGGAAGCTCAAGGCAGGTTCCTCACCATACCTTCAGAGAAGCCCCTGAAGAGAATGAAGAGAAGGCTGGCTGATCACTATAACCATCAGTTACTGTTCCCATTGACAATACATAATGGTTTACTGCTGTCACTGTCCATGCCTACAGATAATTTATTTTTTATTTTTGAATAAAGACATTTGTACATTCCTGATACTGGGTGCAAGAGCCATATACCAGTGTCCTGCTTTCAACTTGAGTCACCGAGGCAGGCCTGCTGGTCCGTCCACTACGGTCAGGACTGTGGCGCTTGTGCCACCAGACGAGAGGTCAGAGGCAGCCTTTCTGTGGAGCGAGATAACTGTACAAAGTAGAGAAGTATCCAATTATGTGACAACCTTTGTGTAATAAAATTTTGTTTAAAGTTCGAAAAAAAAAAAACAGAAGGACAACTAAAGAGTGGCCATATTTCAATCCCACTCTTCTTCTTTACATGTAGCCATAGTCCAATAATTTGGAAAGGGCTTCAGAGTTTCAAGTAAACCTGAGAATCCACACGTGAGCAAGAAAGAAGCGGTGAGTCAGAGCTCACAGTGATAGGGCTGCTCAGCACTGAACCGCGAACGGCCAGGATAAATGTGTGTTCCCTGTTCCTGTCTGCCCTTTTTAAAGTGAGAGGCTCAAAACTGTCTGCCAAACAGAAAAGCACACATCCTTTTTTCTAAACGTATAGCATTCTGGGAGCTGAGGTCATGGTTCTTGTGAGACAGTGTTCTCTTAGCAGCCTGGGAGGTCCTGGGTTAGAGCCCCAACACCACACGAACTGATCATGGTGATAAACACCTGTAACCTCAGCACTTGAGAGGGAGAGGCAGAAGAATTAGGAGTTGAAGGGCACCCTCGGCTAATGAGCAAGTTTGAATCCAGCATGAGCTGTATGAGATCATGTCTACAGAGTCAAGGGAGTGTGCCATTTTCAAGGTCTACATAGTTCTTAAAGAATAGACATATTTCCCCCATGTGATTCTCATTCCTGAATTTCCCAGTTAGCAAAACGCCTAGGCCATAGCCATAACTCAATCAAGCTGTGGAATATAGCCTCTGCCTAGAATACTTCCAAGGGTCCATCTAAACTGGCAGTTCTCAACCTGTGGAACCCCTTAGAGAGGTCAAATGACCATTTCACAGGGTCACCTAAGGTCATCAGAAAACACAGCTATATACATTATGATTCATAACAGTTATGAATTAACTTAGCATTATGAAGTAACTATGAAAATAATTTTATGGTTGGGCTCACCACACATTAATTTTATTAAAGAGTCACAGAATTAGGAAGGTTGAGATCCACCAATCTAAACACTACCCATAAACCTAACATGAATGATTTTTGTGTTAGCAGAAGAAGAGGGACTAAATATTTTTCTCTCTGCCTTCTGCTTAAGCTGTCTGTCAAGAGAAACTGACCCTTCACAGCATCCCTTGGGATTCCATGTAAACAATGGATGCCCAGGGAATTGGTTCATCTCAGCTATTCTAATCTAGGGTCCCATTTCTGCTCTGGGAATACTAGCCTGTCTTGCTGTGAACTTTCACACACACACAAGCAGACAGACCCATTATTATTATATGAATATCTGCCTCTTCCTCATAGGTGGGAAAGTAGATACCAAATAGAAGTAAAAATTAGAAGTGAATGAGACATGGATAAGCAGTAATGGGTGCCTATAAGAAAGGGAACGGTGATAAACAAGAGTAAATGGGATGAAAGCTGTACCCTGAAAGAACGAAAACAGAATGGCTGGACTACAGAAACACTGAGGCTAAAATCTGCAACTTTGTCTCCTATTTAAAACACCATTGGTGCCTTTGCAAAAGTTGCTATCACTTCCCAAAGTTGAGTGCTATTTGTCTTACTGGTTAATACATCTTTACAATAAACACTTCACAGAGTGTAAAGGAACTGAAGAAATAAATTGAAATGGCTTTTAGTAGTGGCTGGGGTCACCAGATTGACAGGTCTGGAAATGGATGGCCTCTTTTTCTCCCAAGAAGAGATACGCCCTGATAAACAGAGGTGTTCCTTCAACCACTTCTGCAATAAGCCCTCACCCTGATAAAGCAGAGGCTGAAGAGAGACAGGAGCAGTCACCTCTTCCAGACGGCTCTCTGCACACTGCTTAGGAACTGCCATTTTGCTCCTGGGTAAGGGTATTTTCCTTGGTACCAGCCAAACAGGGCAATACACTGATTTCCCTTGCAATGGTAAGCAGTCAATCAGATGGTGATAACATTTGACTACTCTGGCCTCCACTAGATCCAAAGCACAGAACTCGGAGAGCAATAGAACTCGTGTTTCCTACCCCAATTTCTTATAGTCTACTCTCCTCACAGTCGTCAGCACTAAATCAGGTAAAGCAGTTGAGTCTGGCTGTTTTATCTAGTTCTCCCAAAGTTATTTGAAATGAGTACTCTGCCATCCATGAAATCAAATGAATCCCAGGGACATTTCTATTTATGCAGTGTGAGGGGGGAATCTTTCAAAAGAGAAAGAAAAAGCATAAAAAGGGCATGGAATGATTCCAAGAGAAGGGCAACGTGCATTTTCCTCTCCTGAAGAAAAGCAGCAAAGTATGTATGAAAAATTGAGGGGCGTGAGTTAAAGTGGAATCTTAACATCATTTATTTATGTGCTGAACTTAAGAACTGCTAAAATCGTCGTTGTCACGTGACCCTAAAATGAACAAAGACCAATATAATACCACTATCAGATTACAGTCAGGAGATGTTAGGAAATCTACGCTTTGTTTATCTCATACTTTTCTAAACAATCACACACAGTCTTCTTTTGTTTCAGGAGTCACTCAAGCATATAATAAGAGTTCCAACAAGCTGAAACCTCTTGTATCTGGTTATTCTCAGTGAGCCGTAAATCTGCTGCCTCCAAGTCAGTACTTTTCTTACCTTGCCAGGGAGGATTTTTTTCTTCAAAGGAGTCATTGTTCCAGTTCTTGTTAGGAAAGCACTTCACGATTTTCAGTCTCTCTCACTGACCTTTGTTAATAGCTTTCATTGATGTTTTAGATACCTTAAACACCTGTGAGGCTTTCCAGGTAGAGCGCACTCATGTGGGAGTCTGACATTCTTATTTTTCCCTGAGCTGTGTTCTTCTTGGCTTCCCTCTCTCTTTACACCCCAGAGCAAACCTCCAACTAGAGAAGTTGATGTAAGCTGCCCATGTTATCAGATGCGATGTCATAAACATCTTGTGTGTCATCATCCTTGGATATTTCCTTCATACAGTACTTATTTCTAATCAATCAGGACATGACTCCAGAATCTTCTTACATACCGCCTCTACCATCATTCTCCTCCTGTGAGCATTGCCAGCTCCTCTGTGCTCTGCAACTATGTCTCTGCTCCTGTCAATACCCTCTTAGAATTTGTTAACGACATAGAAGAAGTGGTGATCTTCTGAAAATCCTAGCTCAAGCCCATGTAAAGGGTTGTCAATGCTTTCATTTTAGCTTTTGAGGCTCTTCATGTTTGGTTCTCCATAACTTCTCAAATTTCCCTTCCTGCTCTCTACTTGGCTCACTCCTGTTCAGTTACACAGGCCTCCTCCTTACTTGAAGTGTTAGAGCCAAGCTTGAAGAGGCTTGTGTAGCTTCTAAAGAGACTTGTGTAACTAATTCTTCATGTCCTTCAAGCATTTCTCATCTTTTCAAGGACTCCTACCCTAAACTTCCTATTTTATACTGAGAACTAAGCCCCAGGCTCTTCTCATCTTCCTTACCTTGATTTACATGTCTTTTTCCATAGTAAGTATCACCTTCCAAAGTTCTATACACATGTTTTATGCCTAGCTTAGTTTTTGCATCTTCATGTCAGGATATAAGTCACAAGGGAAGAGATAATCATTTTCTATTTGTTCATTAATTCATTGCCAGTACCTGAAACCATCTTAGACACCTGGCAAGTATTTACTATTTGGCAAATGAATCAGTGAATGGGTAGATAGAAGAGTGGCCCTATAGTCATCATAATAAACATCATATGAGGCAACCTATGTGATCATTAGCCCAATACAGCTTCATTTTAATTAGCTAATCAGTCCCCGCCTACCCCTTCCTAGTCATCTGACACTCCTGACTAATAGTTGGTTTTGAAGCTAATTTCTCTCTATTGGAGAAATTCTTAACCTCCACCTACTGGGATCCTCAGAACAAATAACAGTATTGCTTTGGAGAAACACAGAAACAAGACTTTTAGACTCATTCTGAATAATTTAGAATAAATCCTAGAAAATAACTACCTCATGTTTCTGCTGAATGACTTTAAAGAATTGATCAGTATCTAAGTGTTTAAGCCCTAATTATGTGCCAGACATCATTCTAATGTTTTATAAACTCATTTATTCCTTTCATTTAATCTTTATTCTGACATGACTACTCTCTCCCCATTATTGGATAAGCTTCATGTGCACAACTACCAGAAAGTAACAAAAAAATATGAATGGATGAGAAGACTGAAAGCTAAAAGAGTGGCCATGTTTAGAAATGTTTGTGTTGACATGTTGAAGATCAAGTATGCAAGAGCAATGAAATTTCTCCAAGGTGAGCCTTAGGGAAGACTTCTAAGAATAAATCTAGTTTTAGCTGCCCAGCCACAGGTGGCATGAGTATGCAGATATATTTAAATACACTTATTGTTTGGCTCATTGTTCCATCAGAATTTTCTTTTACTGTTCTTTTAAAAATATATAGTATGGCAAAAAAATTTATTAGCTTGACCATGGTCATCTCAGAATCATTTCAACTATCACTTTATTACCCTACTATCTCATTTTTATAATCCAAGAGAGTAAGGAGCCACTTAAAATAATACCCTTGCGGTCACCCTCTAACTGGTTCTATTTATTCCAGACTACTAAAAGTCAAAGACTTTCATTTCCCTCAGAGACTGCATCTATCTGTTCAGAACACACCTGGTGGAAGTCTACTGACTTGCAGGCCCATGTTACCCTCACAGAAGCACATACCACAGCACCTCGGTCAAAGGATTTAGTCTTGGGCAGTGAAGGGTAAAACAACTCCATAGTTTAGATTTGAAGCATGCCTCGTGAACCCCATGTGTTAAAATCTTTATTACCACCTATGGCACTTTGGGGAGAGGACAAGGAGAAAGAAGTTGGATAAGGAGGGTATACTGAGGAAGATGATATTGGTGTCCCAATGCCTCTTCTGTGTTTCTTTGCTCCCTGCTTACCATGAGGTAAACAGGCTTTTACCACCAAATGCTCCTGTCAGCTCATGCCATCCCACCACAAGACTCAAAGTACTAGAACCGAAAGAATATGCACTAAATCTTCTCAAGCCTTTCACAGTATCCAAGGCCTCGAAGACTGAGTCAGACACACAAGTGAGAGGCACGTGGGGAAAGACCAAAACATTACAGAGAGGTGAGGCCTTGGGTAGGTGTGTCCTGAAAGTCCCCAGAACACTAACCTTGAGACTGGTCTGAGGAACAGCCAAGCAGGGCAAAGGCGTGCCAGACAAGAGGAGTGGCTGATAAGAAAGCTCCAGAAGGTTTCAGCAGTGACACCACCTCAGGAATCAGGCAAACAGGTCGGACCTTTTGACATTGCAGGACAATGTTGGAATCTACATAGTTCATGGTCAAGAACCTCACAATCAAAGTATTTTTTATTAAAAAAAAAGTTTTATCAAAAAAAAGAATCTCATAATTTTGAACTGGATTATATTCAAGGCCCAGAGGCCACGTGTTGGATATGGTTAGTAGGCGTTCACTTCTAATTGTGTTATTTACCATTCAATGACCTTGAGAGAATCAAGCTCTGAACTTTTTCTTCACGTTGAGCAAGGCATGAAAACACCCCCCTGCTGCCTTAGTGCGTGGGCTCAAGCGAGTGCATGCAGGAATGCCCCACTGTGGTAAACAGTAATTGCTCAGAAATGAAGAACTGATTAATGATTATTAGCCGAGACTAAGACGCGTCTCCTAATTTCCTGAGTTAGTGATCTTTTCATAACACTGCAATGCTGATTTTTGTAATTAACATTATCCTAATTTCATAAGGCCCAGGATTTTACAGTAATAAAATAAGACGCCTCACTGGAGTCCTAGGCAATTTACTAGGTCTGAATTTTTAAACTATGTTCCTTGATGGCACGGTCACTCATGCCAGGCGCTTTTCCTCCATGCTTCTAACTACTCCCCACGCCTGGCATGTCTGATTATGCGAAGAACTCTATATGACCCTGAAGCTAACAAAACTGGGACTTTGGAAAGACCAGCTTCTCAGTTATGGACTCAGCAGCTAACTGAGACTTGGAGCAGCAAATGTATATCATCCAGGAAGTTAAAACAGGAACAATACACGCTTAATGCCTTGAAATACCCAGACTTTATTAGGTTACAGAAAATCTGTGTGTGCATATCTTTAATCATAGAGTTGTTATTGATAAAATGTTTGCATATTTAATAGACTAGCATAGTTATTATTATTTGGGTTGTTCAGAAAGTAGGTTTAAATAAATTTAAAAGAAAAAAATAACTTCTGGAACTCACCTGCTGGGAGTGATAGATATTCACAAACTCTTATCACATCTAAGGATCAGTAAAGGAAGGCTACATCCACGCCATTCCCTGACTGGACATCTCTCTCCAAAGTAAACTGATGCTTCCTTGCCACAGGACTGAGCCAGATACGGCATGATCTAAGTCCAAAACTGAGCAACTAAATTATTTTCCTCAATCCGGTTTTACTAACCATTATCACTATCCTAAGAAGTTGTCTGTTCCTGGAGACTAATGGTCACTGGAAACTGTACTCATCCTTCAGCATGCATCTCCTAATTCTACTGCCCTGTGTGAAGGGGAAGAAGCACACTGTCTCTCTGCACAGCTCAGTTTAAACATGGGGTCATTTAGGCTGCAAGAGCAAACAACATGTACTATCCAGAAAGCTCCTCTTGTCTGACAGGAACAGCTACAAATACCACAGACTTGTGCGGATAACACACTGCAGCCCGAGCTCCCAGCCTGCCGCTGTGGCCGTCAGCACAGCAGCAAAGCCTCCAGTTCCTCAGGAGTTCCCATCAAGCCCTGTCCCAGCCTACCCCTTCTCTATCTGTCCCAAAAAGGAAATATATCAAGGGTTGGTTAATATTAAAGATACAAATGTTGTTGCAAGACATAGGGTTTGCTCTGGTATTTCACAGGGGGCACCTGAACTAAACTGAGGTAAAATCGAAGCCTTTTAGAAAATGCACACATTCACTATCACAGATGGTTCTAGCACTTGGTATTCGTCTTTGAGGCAAGGGTCAAAAAGAGAAGACTTCAATAATTAACCTCCGTCCCCCTTCCTCTGACTCTGCCCCATCCTCTCCCCTGTCCCTTCTCTCTCTCATGTTTGTGGTGTGTGTACCATATGTATGTGCTGGCCTGGAACCCCTGTGTGCCCAAGGATGTATTGAAACCCTTGCTCTTCCTGCCTGTACTTCCAAAGTGCAGAAACTAGAAAAATGCACCATCTTAATATGGTGTTCCTCCAGAACAGTGAGAGGGAGAGGAGGTGTAAAGAGATACAGCCCACCCGAGAAAGGATTGACCGAGGGTCTTCTGTGGTGTCAAAGCCTCCCTGCGACCACAGCTAAGCGATACGCGACAACAGGAAAGCCAGCATTTTCTTTTCGCTTTCTCATGTGAAATGTTTTAAAATTAAGAAAATCCTCTTTCCTCCCTTGCTAGCAGCAGAAAACAATCGGCACGCTGTTTTGAAGGTAACATGTCGGAGTCCATCCCCAAAGACAGACTAAGGAACAGCAGAAACACTTTGGTTGCCTCATTAGCCATCACAGTTCTTCATCTTGTTTTTTGATTAACTTTCCCCATGCATAACTAAAGCACACTAAGCAGAATGAAAGGCAGGTGACTGTAATCACACTAGATTGCCCAAAGCGAGAGAGGAAAGGGAGGCAAATCCTGTAATTCAGCTCCTAAGTACCATCCTCACCTGATAGAGTTCCTCTGCGTGTGTATAAATCAGACTCTTAAAAGTTTTGAATGTATCCATTGAAATGACTAAGATTTCTGTTGGGAAAATACATTAGCTTGCATCGGGGCTTCCTGTTACTCTTAAATACATCTTTGCCTCGTGTTTCAGAGCATACATCACATTGAGACAGGACGGGGAAAAGCTATGAAGGCGGGTGACAGGAGCTACAAATGTGAGCTCTGGAGAGGTGGCTCAGCGGGTCAGAGCACTTGCTGCCCTTGCAGGACCTGGATTCAGTTCTCAGCAACCACCTCGTGGCTTGTAACCACCTCTAACTCCAGGCCCAGGGATCCAACAGCTTCTTCAGGTCTCTGAGGATACCATACACATATGGTACATATAGAGAGAATCAGGCACACACATACGTTAAGATAAGTATAAATGTGAAGTTCCAAATGCAAGCATTGCTTTTAAAATACTCTTTAGATTATAGTATGGACCAAATTATACGCTTTGGGTTAACCAATGAAAAGAATCAATGTCTTACATGTTTATTATGTGTTATATAACACCTGGAGAAATATCTAATTTAAAGCAAAATATGTCTTAATTTTATAGAATTTTCACATTAACTGTATAGTCAAGATGCATATAAAGATGTGAACTAAACAGTAGGAAAAGTTGAACAATGCCCCCAAAACAGTGTTGGTGAGGAGATAAACACCATCCCCGAGTAGGGTGGTCTGGGTGTGGTGCAGCTCCACGCCTTTAAACCATTAGTGTTCTTTATCAGTATCTCACACACACACACACACACACACACACAGTTTAGAATTCAGCAACAAGGGCACAAATAAAAAGCAACGGCCAGAGCTGGTTTTAAAAAAAAAAAAAAGTCTATAGTAAGATTTCATATGGACTCAACAACTAAAAGCATGACTCAAAACTAAATATGATTTGAAACAAAGATACTGGATTTTAAAAACTTGAGCTGCAAATGAAAAATCAATGGCTAACTAGGAGCGGAGGTTTGTGCTAGAAAAGGCCCTAAGTAGAAAACAGAAAGCACAGATGCCTGAAGTCTATGCATCTCCTGTCTCCCTCCATCTTCATCATCTCATCTAACACCTGGGTAAGAGAGCTGAGCAGGAAGGGGCGTGCCTGCTAAGACAACTCCAGCAGGCTGTGTGCAGAGGCCTTGTTAGCCCCAGGCAATGCCAGTACTGAGTCAGGCACCGTGGTCCCCAGAGTGCTCAGTGCTGGTCTAAACAGTTCGATAATACTATGATTGGGTATAGAGGTCTTCGTTTTAGAAAAAAAAAATCAAAGAGTATATTGTGAGATGTTCTTGTCTAATTGCAGGCTCAGGGAATACACAGGTGAAGCCACGGTCTCTGCCATCAAAGAACTCTGATGGACTGGCTGTTCAATAAAGAAACAACCAATGGGATGCTTCGTCTAGAAGAAGGTGGCCAATAGCGATAGTGCAAGCAAGCAAAATCAAGAAGAAAGGGTTGCTGGGTCATCCTCCGTCACCTCCTGCACTTGCCCCAGCATTCGTTGACTGTAGCAACTTTGTAACCTTTCTTAGAATGAGTATTTGATATGAGTTTTACTTATTGTTGGAGGGGGGGAAAAGCAAGAAACTATCTTAAATGTTTTCAAATTCTAGCTTACAGTGGACTTGATCTATGACTGTGGCTCTAGAAAGCACAAATTACACAGAAGTTTGAGGGAAAGTAGGTGTACGTTTTCCCTGAGGCAAAATTAGAGCCACTGGCTTAAGAACTAATAAATACTGCCTTTTCTCTGAGTGTTCAACAAGAAGCTAAGGATGTCAGATGCTGGGAAGCCCTACATTGGGCTCTTGAAAGCTAGAATATATCAAAAATACATTCTTCTACTTTCACAATACCAAGTTCTGATATCCAGTGCCAGTCTTATAATCTTCAACACTGACATCTGGGAAATTAGACAGTAGCATTTAAACAGTCAAAAGATAAGGGGGAATATACTTAAAGATCACCTCAGGTCATGGTGAGGATCCACAAAATGTCTGCCTGATACTGTCGTGCAGAGATGTAGAACTCTGTTCTCATAAGGAGAGTAGAACTTGTTCCTGGAGTCCCTGGGTCCACCATAGCAACTAAATGGGAGCATCTATGTCACGGTTGATGGCAAATATCTCCCAGCATGCTTCTAATGGAGCGTCATTGCTCGTAAAAAAAATAATAATAATAACCCCTAGATTTGACGCCATTATCCAGGTCAGAAACTCCCCTTGATTGACCTTGAATGAAACGAAGTAGGCTAAGATAACCCCATACTAGAGTAAGGGATGTCTCCCTGTCTACATTACAGGCTTTTCTCTCTCCAGTGCCCATAGACCTCATGTTAAAATGAACCCAAAGGAAAGCCCTGTCTGCACTGGTAGTATTTGGCCATGGCAGCAGTGTGAAGATGGTCTATGAGTGACTGCATTTGGTAGGCAGTCTTCCAAAGATGAGTGGTTCCTGCTGTATGATGGACCATGGTCGTCATATTTTATCTGGGCACAGGAGCCCTAAGACTCAGCTTCCTTGTGCATCTACATGGTCATTCAAAGACCACAAGTCATGGTGGCCTTTTTGTGAGACATCTGTCTTCATAGCTAAGATAAACTAGTTGAGGCCTTAAGGAAAGATATGAATAATAAATCAAAACTGTGCCCCCAGGGAATCTGTGTGTTCATTTTCTTCTAAAAGTTATAAAAGTTACATATTTCTTTGCTTGCAAAGAAAAAAAGTCCTAAGATATCTCATATGAGATATATATGAGAGAAAAATTGTTTCTTTTTTTGCTTTCATCCTTTGTGTCTTCATTAAGACCCAGGTCTTACAAGTGTTTGACAATCTTGGCACCCTTTCTAGTTCCTTGCTTAATTAGGCAAGGAACACTGTTTATCCTATACAAGTAACATACTTATTTCTAGCTTGTAATGACTATCTACTGTAATGCTGTTTAGCCTCTAGGACTTTTGTCTAGATTCTAAAGTAACACACACACACACACACACTCCTGAGTTTTCTAACCAGTGTTACGTTTAGAAGCAAAATCCAAAGCTATAACACCAAAGGGAAAGAGAACTATGAAAAGTCTATTTCCAAAATTAACAAATAGAGAAAACCTAAAATCTAAATGCCCCAGGGCTCCATTATATCTTCAAGGAAAACTGGATCTAACTTTTCACTCCAACGTTTCATTCCAGGCTACCTCTGCAACACAGCCTTTCAATTCTATTATTTACAGAGCTATTTGAAATAGCTTAATACCTCCCAGAGCACAGCTCCACAGCATGTAAAGTACACTGTGAAATAGCCAGCATACCTGAACAGGTAGGAGCAGCAGAGCCAACCAAAGAGGTTGCATTTGTTTGGCAAATTCCTCCAGGCTATTTGAGTTGAGACTTCAAGATGCTAAATGAAGCCATACTTCTCAAGGTTAGCAGTCAAAGAAACAATAACAACAACAACAAAAAGGCAAAAGGAACAGCGCAGATGCCAACACAAACCAGACGGGGAACAGACAGCATTGTATTCCCAATCATTCCAGCTCCCCAAAGAGGTTATGCTCACACATTTTCCCAGCCCCATGGTTATAAATTTGAACCATCACACTTCTGGGTGAAAGTCAAACCCCACGCCAGCAAGTCACGACAGCTGCCTCAGTTCCCCAGTTCACCAACTGTGGAAGTAAATATGATGAAAACACATGAGGTTGCACTTAAGTGCCAAGGCCATCCCAACCTTAACTTCAGAAGGTTTGGGGCTTGTAGGCCCCCCTGCCACCTCTATTTGCCACAAGCTGTTGTATGGAAGCTGGGCTCAGAACTGCTTAGGCTTTAATCCAACAACCCATTTTTCAAATAACTTCTAAATGTTAAAATAAATAGAAACCTCATCAGCAAACACTGTAACAGTCTCAACTGTCATTTATAGAAACCTGGTCACATCCCTTTCTAAATGACACTCTGATGTATTCATTGTTCAGATAGAAACACAAGTTAGCAGAGCACTGTCATTTCCGCGTGCGTATATTCATTCATGAATGGCTGTGACTCATTTTATACATCTTCGGAAACCTGAGAGGCCATCCTCTGAGTTAGTCACAGGTCTGGCAAAACAGACACTGCGTGCTGAGCCAATGCAGGGGGAGGTGGCCAAAAGGCAGAGCACCGGGATCAGTCTGATCTGTTGTTGGGTACAAGAAAGGTCAGAGCGGGTCATCTAAAATGAAGTTATCCCTTTCTCTCTGCTTGTTTGCTGTTATTTAATCCTCTCGCTCTGTGTTAAACCTTACCCTACCCATCTGCTCTGGTGAGTGTTGTCCACCTTGTGGACCAACTCCAGGTTGGTTGGATTTTATGGGCAGCATGTTCTGTTTTATGCACTGACTCCATATTAGTACAAGGACAAAGAGGACGAACAACCCATTAACTATAATAAGCAACTTCGTATCCCAGGGTGGCTACAGCGTAGATTTGATTTCAGAAGAAAAGGCAGAATTAAGCCATGTCTGTCTGGAAACACCTAAGCTCTCCTCCACACATCATTCCTGTTCTCTGTGCTCTGGTGAATGGCACTGCTAAGAGTTACGTCTTAGTCCCACTCTGACTCTGCAACCCTCAAGTCTGGCCATAATATCTGGGACCCACAAGAGAAAAGAGAACTTTGAAAGCCCTCTTCTTGATGAGCTGTAGGCAGTGCTCTGAGAGACCGTACAAACACAAACACACCCACACCTTCTAAAGGAAAACGCATTATTATTGCTTTATGCAGAAAACTCATTTTCTTAGTTGCTTTAGATTACATGGGACCCATTGCTTAAATTTATAATGCATCTATTATGAAAATTTACTCAGATACATAAATATGGGAGAAAACCAATTTATGTTGTTACCCTGTATTAATTACAGACATTAGAACAACATTATTGTTATTTATTTCCACCTCTAATTCAATGTGAAGTGATCCACCAGGATTTTTTTCTGCCCACTTCTTAATTTAAATGTGAACATTATCACAGAGGTCTTTGCTTACTCGATTTTCCTGAGAATTCCTTATACATCCTCATCCCTCCTTGCACCCTGTCTTATTGATGAGCTGTTTCTCTTCTGGGCTGACCTTTCATCCAAAAGTATTTGCTTCTTCTGTTACTATAAAGCTTTGTGGTCCTGTAATAATGACAGTTATGATGGCATCTGATCACGCTGTCTATATTAATGACAAGACATAGCTGGCCACACGTCTTCACAGCTTACTGATCCTCATTGACAAGAGCTATCAGGCTGACACCTTGCAACTTCCATCTCCCGGTAATTAAAAACGAGCTTTTTTTTTATTAGCAGTTTGAACTTCATTTTGCAGTGACTTGGAAATAGCACATGTGGCTGAAAGAATGTACGAGTCACCTGGGTAGCTTGCATCAAGAGAAAGGTGTGAAAAGCGAGTGAAGGCTTTCAAGCTGTGGCATATGCCACCCGGTGCATCCCATCAGTGCTGGAGGAAAGGGCCCAGCTTAAGGAAAGAGTGCTAAAAATGCAGAGCTGAAGTCAACTCCTAATTGAAGTTGAAGCCCCATTTAACAGGGGTAAAAGCCGAGGTAAAACAAAAAAGAACCATAAGGGGATGCTAAAGCCGTCCAGATTGCCCACAAAGTACCAACCGGGGGAAAAGGAGCACTAGGGGCAGAAAAGAAAAGCAAGGGTGTGAAGGAGAATTACTTTTTGCTGGGCTCTTTTTTTTAACCCTCTTAATTTTCTTACATTTTTAGTTTTTAATTAGGGCACCAAGTAACATCTTTCCTCTCTGGCATCTTCAGACATACTTAGCTTTGGCTGACCCTCTTCCGTCTTTCTTTGCCCCACTTTCCAGTACCCAACTTGTACACCTCCACCTCTCTCCATTTTCATGTCACAGAACATTCCGTGCCTTTGTACATTCCTTGCTCCATTTTTTTACCCCCTCCCTGAGGGTCTCCTTTCTAGTCTCAGGACCTATACCCACATTCCCATCCACATAACTATACATGAATGACAATGGGGAACTGGTATCCACATGTGAGAGAGAATATGCAAGATTTTTTTACAGCCTGGGCTCTTTCTCATCAAAGTTGAATCTTTTCTCTCATTCTTATATTACTTTAATTACAAGAGTAAACGTGGAGATGACCAAGCACCGTTTGCCCCTCCAAACACTGACAGCTCGCAAAGACTCAGGTTAATGCTAGGAAGACTATGCGCTGGAGTGGCTTCTTATCCAGGGTTCCATCCCCTAGCTTCCTTTGTTTCTGCCTCCTCAAGCTTCCCTCCTCTCTGTTCCACCAACTTCATCCAGTCTCTTCCAACTTATACGCCATCAAAGCAAACTCCCAGGAAGCCTGCTGATTTATTGAACATAAAGGAATGACAATATTTTTGCTTTCTTCCAGATACATCAAAAGACAATGTCAAACTGAACACTCCTTTTAAATCTTCATTGTGCCAACACAGGGAACAAGTTTCCCTTGACTAAACAATGGGCTTCAGGGCTGGGGATGTAGCTTAGCTGACACTCCATAAGCCCAGCCTGTTGGCACACACCTTGCATTCTAGCGCTTTGAGGGTAGGGACAGGTGGATCAGACGCTTAAGCTCACCCTCAGCTACATAGCAAGTTTGATGAGAGCCTTGAACATGTGAGAGTCTACCTTTAAAAAAAAAGAGCAGTAAAGGGTGTTTGGATGCATTATGCACTACATAAAAGCAAAGCAACTATGCAGGGCTCAGGAGGGATGAGAACTTGCACAGAAGTCAGCAAAATGTAGGGGCCCAGTTGTGCCGGTCAAGCATGATGCAGGCCTCACTCTTGGCAAAGTACTATATCCAGCCACTCCTGCCCTGCTGCTGTCTGCTCTTGAACATAGGGATGTGTAGAAAATGTTGACACTGTATTTTCCAGGGAGTGGTGTGGCGATTTCATCCAGCAGCTCCTGGGCTGTTGAAAATATGTTCCGCATGTTTCTTTGAAAACTTTCCATGAGGCTGCTCTCAGCTTAGACTGACTGTGCCCCTTTCTGTCTTCATGGTGCCCCATTTCTGATACTGCTGTGAACCCAAATTTTCTCCTTCTGTTCACTGACATGCATTAGAATGCCCAGACAAAAGATTACCTACTTGAGAATTAAATTTTTCACCTTCAGATGGTTCGTAAGGCCAAACTCATTAATCTTCTTCTGTTTGCTGTTTGCTGCAGTATAATTATGTGGCATCAACCAGTGAAACCACTGGTTAAAGGCTCCAGTGTTAACTCTGAGGTTGCTCTTCCTGTTGGCTTCCTTCTACAGAGGCGCTGCTGTGGGAATGCTGGCCCCCACTCTGTCCCTTTAGGAGCCATTGACTTTAAGGCATCCACTTCTGCATCCAACTGGGCAGGTTTTATAGTAGGCCTAAGCACCATATTGTTTTGTAACATGGTGAATACTCAGAACCTTACTGAACTTTACACCTAAAAATCATTAAAATTGTAAATTCCGTATTATGCATTTTTCACCACACTAAAAAAGATTAAGCATCTTGGATATTTTTCCCAAGATAGAAACACCTTTATTGCTTCTGCTGATTTTCAAGCAATAAATACAGGCTCTACAAAATTCTAACAGAGGAAAGCAATATAGGTGTAGATAAAAAAGCTTCTTACTCATCTTTCCCAGTTGAGATACTCACTGTGACCAGTTTGGCAGATAACTTTAGTGACTACTTTTCTGCACAAACAGCAAAAGAATATTGTGCATGTCGTGAAGACTTCAAAATAGCTAGTGGAGAAGATCTCACAGACGCTATTCTCCACAAAGAGAAACAATAAATATTTGAGATGAGGTCTCGCCAGTTACCCAGGGCTGGTCAGTACATGCTCTAAAAATGTATGGATGTGTCATACTCTATCCCAATAATGTGTGCAATTATTATGCCCAATTAAAAATAATATTTTTAAAGCAGTGTATTTGTTGAAAGTGACAAAATCTAACTAAAATCACCTTGCGTTTTTTTTTTTTTTTTTTTTGCAGGTGGGGGTTGTTTGTGTTTTTTGTTGTTGTTGGTTTGGTTTTTATTTTATTGAGCTCTACATTTTTCTCTGCTCCTCTCCCTGTCTCACCCCTCCCCTTCAACCTTCTCCCATGGTCTCCATGCTCCAATTTACTCAAGAGATCTTGTCTTTTTCTACATACCATGTAGATTAGATCTATGTAAGTCTCTTAGTGTCCTCGTGGTTGTCTAGGTTCTCTGGGATTGTGAATTGTAAGCTGATTTTCTTTGCTTTATGTTCACAAAAGACTTATGAGTGAGTGCATATGATATTTTTCTTTCTGGGTCTGGGTTACCTCACTCAATATGATGTTTCCTAGATCCATCCATTTGCCTGCAAATTTCAAGATGTCATTAATTTTTTTCTTCTGTGTAGTTCTCCACTGTGTAAATATACTACATTTTCCTTATCCATTCTTCGGTTGATGGGCATTTAGGTTGTTTCCAGGTTCTGGTTATGACAAACAATACTGCTATGAACATAGTTGAGCACATATCCTTGTGGCACAATTGAACCTCTTTTGGATATATACCCAAAAGTGGTATTGCTGGGTCTTGAAGCAGGTTGTTTCCTAATTTTCTGAGAAATTGCCATACTGATATCCAAAGGGGCTATACCAGTTTGCACTCCCACCAGCAATGGAGGAGTGTTCCCTTTACCCCACAACCTCTCCAGCATAAGTTGTCATCAATGTTTTTGATTCTGGTTATTCTTACAGGTAGAAGATGGAATCAGAGTAATCACCTTGGACATAAATAAATCACATAACAAATAACTCTAGGTGTATATGCAACTAACTTCAGGCATCATAGAGTCATACAGACTCCAATGATATAAGCAGGGTTTGTTTCTATCTCTCACTTTGCCACAGTCTGAATTGCTATTGTTCAGGTTCCATAAGGTACCCTCTGGCAGCCCAGGTTCAAGTCCAGCAACCAAAAGTAAAGAAACACTTCCTGCCTATTCTGTGAAGGGTGTGTGGGATGGGGTGAGGAGGAAAATAATGTGCCTTTGCCATTGTATGCACGTATAGGAGCCAAATGTCAATATCAGTGTCATCTTCTGTCCCTCTCAGCCCTACTTTTTGAAAGAGGGTCTCTTGCTAAACATGGAGTTCACCATTTTGTCTAGGGTGGCTGGCTGGCGAACACCTAGGAGCTTTCTGTCTCTACTCACTAGAGCTAGGATTGCAGAAGTATGCTAGGAGACCCACACCTTATATGGATGTTGGGCTCTGAAATCAGGTCCTTGTGCTTATACACCAATCACTTTACCCAGTAAGTCATCTCTCCAGCTCCTCTTCCTTCCTGTTCTTACATGTTATGATTCAAATGGACCAACTATGGTTCAACAGGTGAGCCCCAAGCTAATTAATATGGCTAGGGAAACAAAGTTTCTAAATGACCAGCCTGAAATCTCACATGACTTGTGGAGAATGGAACTGAGGAGTGCTTCAGTCTGTCAACAGAAAGGTAGAAAGATGCTTACAAGCAAAACCTCTAACTTTCCCAGTTTCGTTGGTTCTTGCAACATTGGCACGAGCCACATAATTTGGAGAGGGACTCCTTGCACACAAAAAAAAAAATATGTATTTTAAAAAGTAGGATATGTTAGTAGAAGAAAAATGCACACACTCTTATTTCATTTGTAAAATCTCCTGAAACATCATGGGTTTTGGTTTTGCTATAAAATGCCATGATAATTAGAGAACAATTTTAAATTTTTTAAATTTAAATTTTAAATTTGAATTATTCATATGAATCTTCCCATTCGTCGTCAGTGTAACTGTAAATAAAAGCTTTATCTCAAGTGTGGAATCCCATAAACTTTGTGTTTCATATTATTTTTTATTGATTTTTACTTAGCTCTACATTCTTCTCTGCTCCCCTCCCTGCCTCTATCTGTGACTCATAACAGCCGTGATTTTGGTCTTCGCAGAACCATGGGGTCTAATTCAACTCTTCCTTTCCCTCTCGACACAAACACCTTCTACACTTCCTCCTCAACTTACTGATGACTCAGGAAAGACTTGAAGGGAAAGTGATTATGTGTTGTCATGCTTTCTTGTTACTCTTGTGACATTTCAACATAAGTGGCTGGCAAATACACAAAAATATGACAAGTTTGACAAGATATGGTAGAGCTTCTAGTTCATGTTTCGCATGTTTTGTTTGAAAAGACAGCATAGCTTCTTAGGACCGCCAGTGAGTCAGTGTTCTCAGTTACAAATGAACCTCCTGAGCCTGTTCTCTCTGAGGCTCACTGAACATCATGTCTCAGGATCCATGAGAACACTGTGCTTATGAGGCACAGAGAATAGCATGCACAAAGGGAACAGCTCTATGTCTGTACATGCAATCCTTCTGCCAAAATAAGCACATGTAGAAAACACAACCTCACAGCCAAGCTTGGTGATACAGGCCTGTCGTCCCAACTACTCAAGAAGCAGAGGTAGGAGGAGCATAAATTCAAGGCCAATCTAGGCATCTTAGTGAGATAATAAGTGAAAAGAGCAATGGAGACAGATCTCAGTAGCTAAGAAGAGTCCTGTGGAAAGGTCTAGATGTCCTTAAGGAAACCTGTTATACAGAAATGGAGGTTCCATGGAATGAAGTGGTAGCAGTGAAATCTTTTCAAACACTTCCCCTATAATACAAATCTATTTCACATATAAATCACATGTACTTTAAAAAGGTCTGTAGAATCTTGCTGTATGATGCTACCACAATCTAACAGACCTTGTGATGGGTGATCTCAATGTCAGTTTGATGAAAACTGACACCTTGAAGATGGCCTCTGGGCATGCCTGGTGAGGGTATCTTGACTACATTAATAGGAAGACCCACTCACTATGGGTGGCCTTATTTCATTGGCTGGAATCCGGAATCACATACACAGGAAAGAGCAAATTGAGTCTAATCCTTCATCGCTCTCTGTGTCTTGACTGTGGATACCATTGACTGGCTTCCTCAAGGCCCTGCCACCTGGACTTTCCCACTTCGACAGGCGAGCCAAAAGAAACCCTTCTCCCCTTAACTTGCTTTTGTCAGAGTATTTTATTACAGAAACAGAATGAGTAATTAAGAGAGTCCTATATCAACAGTTAGATTACTTCCAAGTTTTCAGTAAGACTTTATGAATAAATAGCCTTAGATACTTATTCCTCAAGATCAGTTTCCAGAATTGCTGAGTTCATAAGCCATGCACTGGTTTTTCATTGCCAGAGTCTTCACAAATGGTATACCAGTTGGTACTGAAAGTAACATCTTAAAAAACTTACCTCTTTATAGTCAAATGTTTTTTTCAATATTTGCTGATCTTAACAATAAAAAATAGTTATTATACATTTCTTGACTGTAGCTAAGGGTGACTATCTTCATAGTTAAATGTCATTTTTAACATTTCTTAACTTTAAACTATTCTTCAAGACCCTGCCCCACACTCTGTGAGACAGGGAGGAAAAGGAGTAAATTAAAGAATCAAGACCTGGTGAGGTTCTGAGTTCAAGGCCAGCCTGGTCTACACAGTTAGTTCCAGGTCATCCAGGTGATACATAGTGAGATTCTGGGTTTGTCTGTCTTGTTAAGTTGACTGAAGTGATATGTTATTTCTTCCCACAGTGAATATAATGCCATCACATTTCTTACATACATTCTGTATAGAGAAATCTTTTAGATACATCTTATCTTTAAATCTTCAAACTCTCATTGAATATTAAAACGAATGGAGACTATAACCATCCCCATTTTGAAGAGGAAAAACTGAGGTTTGAAAGGTTAAATAGCCATCAGTGGCAGAACAATGGCTTATTTGGAAGTCTATCTGAAACTAAAGTCAGTGTCCTTAAATTCTCTATAGTCTGCTCCTAAACTCAATCTTGAGGCTTTAGTTTTCATATTAATATGACAAATGGACCTACACCTGGTTGACTTTAACCATAAAATGATCCTTGGCCACGGAACAAGAATGTCTAATACCTAGCAACCTCTGAGGATGTGAGCCAAAAGGAAGAATGTTACCCAAACTCTATCTGTCTGGCCAGGAGCTGAAAGGCAACGAGAAAGCTGAGTGAGCATCACTCATCTTGAAGTCTCATAAAAGAAGGGAAATTGTATTTGCAAGTCCAATTTCTGAATGTTTGAGGCAGCCTCGCAGGAACACTGCAAGGAGGAGCTAAATGAGGATCCTGAGAAGAGATGTGGATAATATAGTGTGTGGGGCTGCCCACTGCAGGGTATGTAAATACTTTATACACTAATTCAATTACATTCCCAGGTTATTCAGGAAGGCTGATTTAAGCAACAGCCGGAACCAGTGTCCCATCCCCCATGCATACATGCTGGAGGACAGAGTTAAAGAGAGCTAGGTCGACCTTAACTCTGGGCTTCTTGACTTTTATGGGTGTAAGTTGGGACTTTAATGTTTTATTAATGTCGAGGTTTTGGAGCTGGTATTCAAAATGTTTCAAGCAGAGATACGACGGGTCTCAAATACCTAAAATCTGTTCACACTGACAGGCAGTAAAAAAAAAAAAAAATTCACTATTTTACAGAAATTTCCAGCCACTCAAAGAACTCAGTGGGATTATTTTTGCATAAATTATTATATAAAGGATTATTAACCATGTAAAAGGTGAAATGTTTAACTGATGATAATTGATATATACTGGCACGGATAATGTATGTAATTATGAACTTTTTTAGAGCCCCTATTCCAATGTATAACGAAACACATTCTTAAATTAATCATCTTCAGAGGAAGTGCAACAAGAACTATAAATAAGGAGATTTGCTAAGAGCATAAAGGAAGTGAGCTAACGCTTGGAAATGCCTCAAAACGTCAAGAGATCCTAGAGTGTTCGTCCTTTCTATGCTTCACATCTTGTGTTGATTTATGCAAGAAACCCCTTCCAAAACTTCAAGGCTCTGCTAGTACATATTTTCTGGAAAAAAAATTAAAGATGAGGCAAGGTTGCAATTTTCAACAATAAAAACGCTTTGGTTACACTGATTTGCTGTTTCAGAAAGTCCAGCCTTAGGAAAACTAAGATGTGTGTAATATTTTTTGACAAGAAAGCAGTTGTGTAGAACGTTAATTTCATATTTTCCACATCTGATTAAGTAGATTTATTTGGTGATTTATACTTTCCTTGAAAATGTTGTTTAGTGACAGATTTCCTTTTCGAAGGGCCGAGGATCCATGTGCTATAAAATTTTTAATCAGATTATTACCATTAATGAATGCTAACACATTTTCTCAGTGTTACTTGTGTCTTTGCCACCACTTAGACGAGCTGTGCTACCTCCTTCCCAGCTCATTTGCGATGCTCACAGGTTTTATTGGGGGGGATTTTTTTTTTTTTATTTTTCCGGAAATTGAGAATTTCGAGTTACATGTTTCCATATTCATAAATGTCTCGACCATGAAGGATAAAGTGAAAAGAGATTCAAACTGGGCAGAAATGCTGCTTATAAAACAGTCACTCGAGAATAATCATCTCAACTAAAGTAACTGTTTGTGCAAAGACAAAAGGGGCCAAATTCCATCCTCACAGCTCCATTAGCTTCAGAAGACAGCTGCGTGAGTGGAACCAAGGACAGTGTTTAGCTCAATTTGGTCTAATTTACCCAGACCACTGCAGCCACGAGAGATAAAGGCAGATCATAAGACATTCTGCATGTCAGTACAGTAGCTTGCTTTGTGTTTTCCTAGTCCCCAGGGCTTCCTCCATCAGGCCAAATGTCTGTAAGCATATCTGAGAAGTTCGAAAAGTGTATACAACAAATTGAGTTGAGTTGAGACGTGCTGAGGTTGGTGGCTCTGTCTCAAAGGAGGCCACTCCTTCTGCTCTGGGAACCAAACTCTGACAAATTCATTTTCCCAAAAGAACCAGCCTGAGTCATATGCAAATGAAATTAAGTGCTAAGACAAGAAAGGACATTGATTTTTAAAGTTTTTTAAGTACCAATCAAGAGATATTGAGTTAATATGTTTTAGACAGTTTCAATTCTCTGACTTACAAGATATATTTCAATGAGAGGATTTCTATAGTGAGCTAAATTTAATTTCCTTCAGAAATGTTTCTGCCTATATACATGGTGTCTACAAAGATTATTTACTCCAAAATGGAGCCATAAGTCACAGGGCTGGCTTTGTCTAGGCCAGTGTTTATAATAATGGCACAAGCCCATTAATTCTCCTGAAAAGCTGCGGTCTCGATGTACTGTGTATATTCTGACCCATCCTTATTGTACAGCATGTACTATTGGACAATCTCGGGTTTGCTGGCCTCTTCTTTTTGTCTTTCACTGGCATTTCATACCAAAGAAAGGAAAGGAAATTACAAAGAAGACTTGGTAAACTGCTTTCTAAACCCATGTCAGACAACACCCTGCCAAATGCACTCTGCTTTATTGCAGCTGAAGGATGCCCAAGATGTTTGCTCTTGCAGCACACACCCGTCTGACATTTCTTACCTCCTCGGAACTTTAGAATGTATTTTGTCTTCTGTGCATGTCTCAGGGACCCGACTCAAGACTTCAAACATGTGTAAAATTCCTACTGACAGAAAAAAAAATATTTGGCCCAATTACAAGATGGATCATGAAGATCATCACAGAACTTCGGGGGGACCTTTGAAGCACAGAGTAAGAGAGAGATTTATGAGCAACTTGTCAGATTTTGCCAATAACGGGCTGATATTATGTGAGAGTGTTTTACTGTTCCCTGTAAGAAAAAAAAAAAAAAAACATTTCAAGTTCCATGATCATGACATACATGTTTGTATGGGTGTTTGTTTCTCTATGCATATATAAGGAGGATAGAACGCATGTGTTCGCACTGTGCAGTTACACAGTATGTCCAAACATATCAGATTTAATCTATAGCAGTGATTCTACAAATGGCTTAGTAAGCAGAAGAGCAGAACGGGGAAGGAGGAGGAGAACAATGATGGTGACAACAATGGCGACAAAGGAACAGTAACAACAAAATTGAAATTTTGGCCAAAATAAGGTACTTGAATGCCGTTTTCAATTGCCCATACTGTGCTTTGCTCTTTTGTGGAAATAACAATGAATTCTACATGCCAATAATATTACAGGTAAGCTGTTGCTTAGTAGTAATGATGGTGTCATAAGGGAAGGGGGTGTTAGGGAAGACAGTGCAAGAAAATATGAAACTATACCGTTTCTTCCACTAAGAAAAATAAGACCCATGGTGAAGAAGGACACTTTTTTAAAAAAAAAATCCCACACTAGCTCAAAATTGAGAATAATAGAGGGTTATTTATTTAGGGGTAGACTCACAGACGACAATCCTCTGCTGGAACAGGGAACCAGCAACCGAATCCTGCAGCAGGAAAAGAGGCACCATGAGAGCCGAATGGTGCTTTCATTACCTTCTTTGCTCTAGGACTGACAAGACTAAGCGAGCCGGAAAAGTGTGCTTCAGTTTTAAGACTGCAGTTGGTCATCTGAATCATGTGTAAGGGATTGTGAGATACATGCTGTGCTGATATTTTCTGATATTTTGTTTGCACGTTAGCAAATAAAGCTTGCCTGAAAGATCAGAGTGTGGACTTAGCCTCACTAGATAGCCATAGAGCCCAGGCAGTGGTGGTACACACCTTTAATCCCAGCACTTGGGATACAGAAACAGATGGATCTCTGTGAGTTCAAAGCCACCATGAGCTACAAGAGATTTAAATAGTCTAAAAGAGAAACAGAGTCAAGGGTAATGGCTCATAGTCTGTAACCCCAGCACTAGGGAGGTGAAGATGGGAAGTGATATGGCTGAGTGGAGAGAGGAATATAAGGAGGGAACAGGAGCTCAGGATTCAGTCTGAGGTTTCATAGAGATGGCATTCAGTTTGAAGATTCGATAGAGGTAAGAACTAGTGGCTAGCTCCTCTGCTTCTATATCTGACTCAGGGTTTTTATTAAGAACAATTAGAATTTGTGCTACACACACTTTACAAAATAGGAACCAAGGTCAATGCAGACTGTATACTTGGTGTTTTATAAATCAGATACAGTTTAGAAGAACAAAATGTTAATCCAAAACCAAAGCAAAGAAGGCTGAGAGCCCAAGATATTGGATTACCAAAGACCCTTCTGAGACATCAGTTTTGAGAAGAGCATCATCCCAAGGACCATTAAATTCGTGACTTGCTTCTGCTCCGTGCTGGGCTTGGACAGTCTCAGACCATGAGCAGAGAAGCGGAGGAAGGGATCTCCTATTGGTATAAGGACAGGTCTGCTAGCCATTTGACATTGACTGGTGAAAATCTCAAAACTCTGAAGTAATGTCCTACAGGTCATTATGTAAAAGGTAACCTGGACCTCATTGGATCAATTGCATAGCATAAACTATGGAAGCCCAAAAGTTTTTTTCTTAAAGCTATGGTTTAAAAACATTTGAATCTTTTACCATTTCTAAACTTGTGCATTGATGTTAATAATTAATAGACTAGAATGGTTCGAACTTTGGGGAATTTGAAAATTATATAGAACTGATGTTGTATATGAAACAGTCGTAATCACTTCCATATATTGAACACAGACCATGTGCTCCATTACAAAGTAGGTATTTGTACCACTCAGCTTCCATAACTGTGACAAGATACCTCAGAAAACCAACTTAAAGGACAAAAGGGTTATTTTAAGTCACAATTTAAGTTTCCATATGACTATGGAGTTTCAGGCCATAGTCATACAGCTCACTGTTTCTGGGCCATTATTCATAAAGTAGCAGAGCTGATCTGCCTCCAAGTGCATGCTCATCAGCTCTACAGTAAGATGGAAACAGAGTCAGATCTTCACCAAGAAGCATGATGAATTTTTTTCTTATACCTTTTCTCTATTTCATCAGAAAGAACTACAGTCACAGACGTAGAGTTGTCTCTTGCCTTTTTTCTTAATGCGCTACCACAGAAAGAGCTTTCTTGTCATAATATCTAGTGTTATAGGTATCCTTGTATCTATTTTCATTTTTAAGAAGAAAAATATAAAAAGTAGAAAAATACTCATAGTGAGTCTGAATCCACAAATAAAGCTGAATTGAAACTGGTAATAAGTGGCCTCTCAAATGCTGTTTCCGTTTGCTAGTGCTGTGCCTAATGACTGACAATTTCCTCATCTTTATTCTCAACAAGCTCAATGGTATTGGTGTCCTGTGCATTGCTGGAAAGAAAGACAAGTCAGGAATTTGCTTCATTTGATTGTCCAACTGATTTTACAAGATTGGTGATTTGTATTCACACCTAGGTATTCTTTGAGAACTCATCACAGGTCTCAGTTGGACCAACCAAGATGCTTCTGCAAGGGCAAAAAGCGTTTAACCATTTATTACATCACAGACACTCTGAAAATTCTGCAAAACAAACTGGAACTTTGGCAGGTATATTTTTAAAGTCATCCTTGAAACATTCTCCTTGGGCTTCTTTTAATTTTTTTTTCAATTTGTCTGTTTTCTTTCCTCTAGCCAAATTTATTGAAAAAGGAAAATTCACTGTGCTTAATTTGAATATTTTGCCAAGCCTGTCTCCCTCTGTGGTCATAACATTTTTACCAAGTCAAGATAGTCAAGACCCTTTTCCTTTGGAGTCACTCTGGGAGCCATTCAGATTTCCAGCTGCTTTTCAGAAACAGAAAACAGGTCTGGCAGGGAGATGGGGAGCAGCTGGGCAGTGGAATGGGGAGCAGCTGGGCAGTGGAATGTTTGCTTAGGTATACAAGAGTCGGGGTTCTATCCCAGCACTACTTATATATAATACACCCTTGTAATCCTGAAACTTGGTAGGTCGATGCAGGTAGAAAAAAAAGCAATCCTTGACTACATAGTGAGTTCAAGACCAGCCTGGATTATATGAAGTCATTTTAGAGAGTGAGGGAGAATGCAATGGGTCCAGGAGGCTCTCTGAGATAATAAGAAGAGCCCTTGTTTCCCATAGGAAAAGATAACAATGCTCATTTTCCACTGATGTGGGACTCTCTGTATGCTGTGAATACCATTGGCTAATAAACTACTTTGGACCTATAGCAAGGCAGAACTTAGCTAGGCAGGGAAAAGTAAACTTAATGCTGGGAGAGAGAAGGCAGAGTCAGAGAGAAGCCATGTAGCCCCACCAGAGCCAGATGGAACTTTTCCCAGTAAGCCACAGCAACAAGGCCATACACAGATTACTAGAATTGGTTAAACTAAGATGTAAGAGTTAGCCAATAAGAAGCTAGAGCTAATGGGTCAAGCAGTGCTTTAAATAATACAGTTTCTGTGTGATTATTTCAGGTCTGAGCTGCCAGGCGGCCAGGAAACAAGCAGCCTCCTCCAATATCCCACTTTTCACCATTCACTCCTTGTCTGCAGAGCATTATACAGCAAGCATCACTCTCCTCCCCAAGTCTGTGCACATAGAACACTTGAGACCCTGTAGAGATATGCTAAGTATTGACTGGCCAAATAAAAGTTTTATACTTATATCTAAATATAAAGTCTATCAGGAACTTTGGGTGATCCAAAGGAAAGCCTTTGAGTCTCCATCTCTCAGAATATTAAAATATTAAATTTAGTACAATTACAATGGTTCCCTCTGCTTTCTCATCCTTTCCTAAAGCTAAAAGATTTTCTTATAGGTATTTCTCGTCACAAAATTATACATTTCACATCTAGGAAGTTGCTGATCCAAATATCTTAAAGAATGAGGTTACTTAAAACTAGTATTTCCATAGTCAATAGTTTTAGATAAAAGTATGGGGAAGAAATCAAGCTAAAGTTTCAGTAGTTGACAAATGACATATATAAGGCTAAAGGGATTAGACATCAATCACTAAAATTATGCCTGTAACTACTCGTCCATTTACAGCATGACTTTATAGTGATCTCTGGTTATTAAAGTCTAATTATTATATAATGTTTTCTAATTTAAAATAAGAATGTGATTGATAGAATTTCTCACATGTCCCTTGCTAGTTTCCAGACCCTGAGTGTGACATCACGACCATGAAAATGTTAGATTACATGACAGAAAGAACCGCTACAATTGAGGCTAGTCATCTGGTCCATCTTACAATGAGAGTATCACCCTCTACTCCCTCAGCAGGCTCCATGTGAGGAAAAGCTCTAAAAACCTGACAGTAGCGAGAAGAGGAAATCAGAGCCATCTGGAAGAGACAAGGCCTTTCCGTTGTCATTGTTGGTTTAAAGATGGAGGAGGTCATGACAAGAGGAACAGCAAGGAAGGGGCTTGGAAGTTACAACTTCCAGGAACTGAATTTGATCAACAATCAAATGAGCTTGAAAGTAGATTCCAAGAGGTTCCCCTTAAGAGCCTACTTCAACTGACCCCTTGAGTGGGCGTGCCGATGCCATAAGCATAGAAACATGTGGAGCCTGCCTGAACCTTGAAGCCATATAAACAAGGTTTGTGTTGTTTTAGATCTCTGACTTCATGTGCTTTTTACAGAGACAGCAGAAAGCTAAAAAGGTGAAAAATTCATTATCACTTTTCACATTATAAATGCTGATAAAGGGTTTAAATATGAGAATCCACAAAAGTTAGGCCATGCACTCAAACAGCATTTCTTATGTACCTGCTGTCACTCACGACGGTGAGCAATGAAGATACAGATTAACCAAAAGCCTGGTTCAAGTCCAGAACTTGAGAGACAAAGGACCAGTGTTCAAGGGCATCCTCTGAGCTGTGTAGTGGGCTTGAAGCCAGCATGGGTTACAGGAGACCCAGCCTCAAAACAAAATTTCAGAATGGTTCACATCTCTTTCCATGACCTAATTCGTGCTTAGTTGCCCCACGTAGGCCTGATTCTTACAAGACAGGCAGTGAACTCATGGCTGCAATCAGTGATTTATTGAAATCATCTGAACTTGCATGTTCACTTACCTCTCAGTATGATGTAATGTACTTCCTCCCTGAGCTCTATCCAACCTAAAGATGAAGTTCAAAGGTCCAGTTCAGAGCTGCGATAATTTGCCAATTCTAAAGCAAGTCTGAAGGCTGGGAGAGAAGGGCCTGAGAGGAAAGGCAAGAGTTCAAAGGTTGAAAGAGCTACCCGAAGAGGAATTACAGTGGGAGGTGACCAGGGACAGGGAAGTGGAATGCCACACTGAGAACTCAGCTAAAAGTGATTGATTTTCCCTGATCTTATCTGCACACATACAGAAGATATTCTGCCTATATATCCTCCTGCTGCCATAAAAGAAAACTGAGGAGTGGGTGTGGTGGACCATGCCTTTAACCCCAGCATTTGGGAGGCAGACACAGGGGGATCTCTGTGAGTTCCAGGGCAGCCTGGTCTACATACAGAGTTTCAGCCAGAGCGGCATAGTGAGACCCTGTTTGGTTTTTGTTGTTATTGTTGTTGTTTTTGTTTTTAATTTTGTTTTTTTGAGGCAGGGTCTCTATGTAATAGCCCTGGCTGTCCTGGAACTCACGTTGTAGCCCAGGTTGACCTTGAACTCACAAAGATCCACCTGCCTCTGCCTCCGGAGTAGTGGGATTAAAGGCATGAACCACCACCCAGTGAGACCCTGTTTTTAAAAGAAGAAAAAGGAAAGGGAGGAAGGGAGGGAAGGAGTAAAGAAGAAAGGAAATGAGTTCAAAATAAATGAAAACAACTGAATTTTTCTTCATTATTGCATTGTTCTTACAAATATCTGTGGTTGAGTTGGAAAGTCAAGTATTTTTATAAATCACAACCACATGTGTTTTATGCTTGTGCATTTGCTCCTACCTTTTCACATGGAAAAACATTACAGGTGGGTGGAGGGGATGGGGGGAACCATCCGCCAACAGGGTTTTGCAGATCACAAGGCCCCATGCAATTAAGGTGCCATTGTTAATTTTCAAATTGTCATAATCCATCTGAGAATTTAAGACAATTCGAAAAACAATTATGACTGAATGAAAAGTGAATTGGGCAATCAACTGAGATGAAATTTAGCCTTGAGAAACAAAACATTGGGAGGGGGAAGCCTAGAATATGGTTGAGAATGAAAGGCTTACTGAAATGACTGGTTGTTCAGGGATGGTCTTCAAAGGCCAAGGCTACTTGACAAGAAGGTGGCAGAGGTCTGTTTTACACTGAGTGGTTTTGCTGTTCTGCTAAGTACAGCAGATTTAGTTCTTTTCATTTTTAAGTTGCACAATAAAAGCGTTGAAGGCTATGCAGATGCACATAGATATGGCTGTGTGGTGTTTACCTAAGACTATCATTCAGAAGCAAATAAACAAATGGGTCCCCATAGACATTACTGAACAGCTTGCTGCAAAACTAAATTTCGGTTGTTTATTCTGATTCTCAGAAAGAAGATTAATTTGTGATGCATCTAAATGAATTATTTCTTCCTAAATCAGCAAGTTCAAATAATCACATCCTATCTTTTTTTATTTTGAATTTGAAATAAAGGCACTTAGCAAGATCATCAAATAGCATCAAAAGACCCTATTATAAACCATGAACAGCTAAACACGTGTGTCAAGTAATATATTTTAATTCTTACCCTCCCCCACCAAAAAAGAAGCTGTTCCCTGAAATCTGGCATTCCACACAAACAGAAGAGGTAAATATTATTACATGGTGGCTCAGGTTCTTTTAAATTCGTAAGTCTTTATTTCCCTCCAAGCCATTTTACCTCTCTCAATCATCCTCTGTGCCTTTTGTAAAACATCAGACAGTATTCATCTCCAGCCTAGTGCTTTCCTTGATAAATCACACCCCATCATGGCCGTCCTTGGGCTCAGAATTCTCTCTGAATGCATTTGTTCATTCACTCACTCATTCATGGATCATTTTGCACTTTCTGTGAGACCTCCTCCACAGCATCAAGTTCCGTGTTCTCAGTGCAATCCAAGTGTATCTATTTCTATGCCTCCCTAGGATACTAAGGCTATGCTAGGCACCATAAAGTTTATAGAAAGGAGTAGAGGTAATTATTGGTTTCTTTCAAAAAGATTGAAAGTGGCTGACTATCAAAACAAACTACAGTATAACATAGTCATCCAAAATAAAATGAGGAAAAAAACTAGCAATAAATGAGAAGGAAATTATATCAAAGCCTTCCATTGAGTTTTTATGTGCTCAAAAGGGGAAGCAGAATGAATTGTGATCTGATAATAGAGAAATTCCTTTACTGTCCTATTACTATTCCATTTCAATTCAAAGTGGGGCAAGGATAGCAAAAATGTGTCATGGTTATGACCACCCATGATACAACCTCAGAACTCTTCTCCAGAAAGCATCAGAGCAAACAGCTATTAACTCATCAGAACAGTATTCAAACTATTCCATATATAAATGATTGCTCTTTCCTCAAGTGTGCCATTTAAGGATAGTATTTAAAATAGTTAGATACTGTACTGGATTAGGATTTATGACCTCACCAACCATGGATAATTGGCTAGGTATACAGCACCAAGCTGAATTCCCTTATACTGAGTTGGTCATAAGTCCAACATGATGATTGGTTGGTTATTCCAAAGATAGAAGTGCCATTATTGCACCTTGGAGATATCTTGGTATTCTGGTCATTGCTGTTCATAGACTTTACAACTAAGTAGGAGGACTATATATTTTTTTTCCCATAGCAACTTGTACAGAACCTTCAGATACTGTGAGAGCTAGTCTGCAGGGGTGAAGTATAGAAGGAACGGTGGGGCTGCATCCTGCCACCTGGCTAGCTTTACACCCAAAATTACAAGGAAACTGTATTCTTTTAAACACTGCCTGGCCCATTTGTTTCAGCCTCTTACATCTTGACTAACCCATATCTAATAATCTGTGTAACACCACGAGTGGTGTCTTACCGGTAAAGATTCAGCATGTCTGACCTGGCAGCTGGCTCCATCGCGTCTCTCCCTAAGAGGAGAGGCATAGAGATTGCCTATGGTGACTGCCTGAAGCGTCTGCCTTCTCTCTCCCAGAATTCTGTTCTCTCTACTCCACCTGCCTAATGTTCTGTCCTATTAAAGGGGCCAAGACAGTTTCTTTATTAACCAATGAAAGTAACACATAGACACTCCATCAGTGAAGCTTTACAATTTGGTTCCAGAGAGATTTCTCCAAGTCATTATCTGAAGCTTGTAGTGTCTTCATAATAGGAACTTACTTACAAGTTTTAGGAGGCAACCAAAGGCAATGGTAATAGTCTATATTATTTGGGGGATGCTCTTGAACTCCCCTGATCAATAACTTGAAGGGATATTTTAAATGCCTGGCATTTGTAGGCCCATATTTCCATATGGCACAGGAGCCATAGTCTGAGGTGGTCACGTAGCTTTGCAGACAAGCTGTCTCAGCCTAACAACAGCCTGGATGTGCTGCTCCTATTTTCTTTTGTTATTAATGTAGATCACCTGAGGAGAGGTGTTGGCTCAAACTGATCAGGATGTTTGGTGCTCCTTCCTTTCATAATTTGGAGGATGTCTTATAGAGATGCTAATTCATGGCCTATGTGACAGCTAGCATACTCGCAAACAGGCAAACAGGTGGATGTGGACCTGACAAAAGGCTATTCATCTGGCTACCTAGGATACAGCCTAATGTGTTTTCCCACTCAATTGTTATGATATATAAACTGTTTGGAGAATAAATGGGGATCAGATCTTGCCCTTCAAGGATGACCATGTAAGCTGTGTCTGATTACTCCTCGCGGCTCCGTTCTAGTCTAGCTAGGGAAAATAGTTATCTATGTTGGGGTCCACATGGACCTCGACAGGCACTGATGATTTTGTTAGACAGTCTATGGCTCTTTGAAAGTGCATTGTTACCCCAAGTGGAATCATCTCATTTAAACTGTAAGTGTGTGTGTGTGTGTGTGTGTACATACAAGATATCTGCTGGAAGGTAGTGTCTTCTATACATTATAGAGATTTCACGCACCCATGAAATCTCAACAATATGGTTGCCTATACAAGACAAACATAATCAAACATAATGATAATATCAGCTGAATACTAATATAGATTAGTATAATATAAGGCCCACTCTTAAATCAAGAACTACAAGAAATTAATGGCTACCAAGACAGAAAGATTCTGTCTTCTCTAGAAATAAGTCCCCTGACAAGCTGTCTAACCCTAAGCAGACTTCCCTAAATACATATACATATAAACACCTCCAAATGAACTTGGCATGTTGTATTTATATATAATAATTAAGAAGATGAGTTCATTAATTTGAGAGGGAGTGAAATGGGGATACAGAAAGAGTTGGAAGGGGAGACAGAGTGGTTAAAATTACATAAATACAACACTCATATCAAAATCTCAAATTTTTTGAATAAAAAAATTAAAAATGCAAAAAGGAATTCATTATTTAAAAAGAGTAATAATGGACACTTTTTAAATTGTAAAACACTTTAGACTCAAACCAAATAGTGCCAATTAATCTTTCCTTCATTCTTTGAATCCTGGATAGAAGTTGAACATGGTAGCCTACATATTTAGTCCCAACACTCAGGAGAAAAAGGTGGGTGGATCTCTGTGAATTCAAGACCAGACTAGTTTACATAACAAGTTCTAGACAAATTAGGGTGATATCTGTCTCAAAAACAAATTGAAATATTCAAAATTGAAAACTGAATACTGACCTTCAGGCTCTATATAAACATAATATCCTGAATGATGCTAATATGAGTGTTGAGCACAACCAACATGGGGAATGCCATCCAAATCATTGATTAACTTACAATACAATATGCATTCAGACAAGAAAAACCTTGGTAATGAAAAATATGTCTGACGTGGGAAGAAAAAAAGTCAAGCCTAAAGGATGAATCTTGTTGAATGAGTGAACTATGACCTTGAATAAGTTACTTATTGGAAGAATTTGATGATAACAATAACATTGAGTCTGTAATCTTGTTTTAATGGCTTCTTCATCTAAGATACCTGGATTTCATATTAGACCTTCCATTCTTCTGTTTTCAGATTTTACTGTTTTAAAATTTCAAAGCCATGGCTTCACCAGCCAGCAGGCAAGTTTCTTGCAGGTAGACTGCTCCAATACCCCCAACCCCCGCAAGTCGATAGGACCCTGTAAGCTACAAGGGCTACTCTGCCCCCAAATCCACCCATCCCCTGTGACCTTAGAGGAACTCTGAAGCACATGCTGCAACTACACAGAGCAAACCAAGAGAGCAGGCTAAGAGAGATCTCAGCACACAGCCAGTGAATACACGGAGTAGACTAAGGGCAACTCCCTAAGACACAGACAGTAACTGCAAGGGTTGGATCAAGAGGAAAAGACACTGCTGGCATCAATTGGAGGAAGAGGCGGGTAGGCATCAATGCAAAAATTCATTCAACAACCTAAAAGCAGCATGGTAATGCTAGAATCCAGCGGTCATACAACAGGAAGATTTGCTCATCCTAACCCAGAGGAAACAGAAGGAAAGGATCTTAAATATAACATTATGAAGATGATAGAGACCATTAAAGAGGAAATAAAAAATTCTCTTAAAGAATAGGAGGAAAAGACAAGCAAAAAACTTGAAGAAATCAATAAATATCTTAAATAAACTCAAGAAAATCAAGAAAAAGCAATCAAACAGGTGAAGGAAACAGTTCAAGACTTGAAAACTGAAATAGAGGCAATAAAGAAAACACAAACCACAAGAATTCTGGAAAGGGAAATGATGTGTGAGTCCCCTCTCTGTGTGCTGTGATTACTACTAATAAATAAAGAAACTGCTTTGGACCTATACCAAGACAGAACTTAGATAGGCAGGGAAGCTAGGCTGAATGTTGGGAGAAAGAAGGGCAGAGTCAGAGAGAAGGGATGGAGCTGCCTGAGAGAGATGCTGGGAACTTTAGCCAGTAAACCACTGTCATGTAATGATACACAGACTAATAGAAATGGGATAAATTAATATGTAAGGGATTAGCCAATAAGAAGCTAAAGCTAATGGGCCAAGCAGTGATTTAAATAATACAATTTCTTTGTGATTATTTCGTGGCTAAGTGGTCTGGAACCAGCAAGCAGCTTTCTCCTTCCCTCCAACATGGACAATCTGAGTAAATGAAAAGGAATTACCAATACAAGCATAACCAACAGAATAAAAGAGATGGAAGAGAGAATCTCAACTGTTGAAGATACTATAGAGGAAATAGATTCATCACTCAAGGAAAATAATAAATCCAACAAATTCTTAACACAAAATATACAGGAAATCTGGGATAGTATGAAAAGACCAAACCTAAGAATAATGGGGATAGAAGGAGAAGAACTCAAACTCAAAGGCACAGAAAATATATTCAACAAAATCATAGAAAAAACTTTCCCAACCTAAAAAAGGATATGCCTATGAAGGTACAAGAAGCTTACAGAAAATCAAATAGACTGGACCCAAAAAAGAAAGTCCCCTTGCAATATAATAGTCAAAACACAAAACATATAGAATAAAGAAAGGAGAGAAGGGGAGGGAGGAGGAGAACTAGAGGGAACAGAATAATCTAGATGGAGGAAGGACAGAAAACAAATAAAGAGATATCTTGATTGAGGAAGCCATTGTGGGACTAACAAGAATCCTAGCGCTAGAGAAATTTCCAGGAACCCAGAAGGATGACCCCAGCTAAGACCCTAAGCAATAGTGGAGACTGTGTTTGAATTAACTTTGCCCTGTAGTCAGATTGATGACTATCTTAAGTGTCATCATAGAACCTACATCCAGCAACTGATGGAAGCAGATGCAGAGAACTACAAAGGAGCACTGGCTGAGATCCCAAAGTCCAGTAGAAGAGTGGAAGGAGAGAGAATAGGAGCAAAGAGGTCAAGACCATGGTAGGGATACCCACTGAAATGGCTTACCTGAGCTAATGGAAGCCTTCTAACTCCAGCCTGACAGCAAGCAAACCAACATAGGACCAAATTAGACCCTCTAAATATGGGTGATAGTTGTATGGCTGGGGCAGACTGTCTGGCCACTGGCAGTGAGACCAGGATTTATCCCTACTGCTTATTCTGGCTTTTTAGAACCCATTCTCTCTGGAGGGATACCTTGCTCAGTCTAGATATAGTGGGGAAGGCCTTGGTCCTGCCTCAAAGCAATGTGCTAGACTTTGTTGACTCCCCATGGGAAGCCTTACCTTCTCTGAAGAGTGGATTTGGGGGAAGGTGGAGAAAGCAAGAGGAGGAGAGGGAGTGGGGAAAGGATTTGGAAAATGAAATAAGAAAAGATAGCGATTTTTAAATAAATTTAAAAAAAAATCCATAGCCATGAAAATCAGTTTGGTGGAATTTTGGTGGGAGGGTGGTTTTATTTTCTTAGTTTTGTTGTTGTATTGGGTTTTTGGTTTTTTGAGAGAGAACTTAAAGTTGGGTAGGGGGGGAGGGAGAATGGATCTGGAAGGACTTGGGAGAGGACAACAGTATGACCAAAATATATTTAAATTTAAAAACTGTTTTAAATAATAAAAAACATTAAAAAAAAAATCCATAACCATGAACTCAACTAGTATTTGTTAATACTCTGTATTAACTATCGGCACAGAAGGTCAAGGGTACTTTCCTTGATGTTCAATTTTGCCTGTTCCCTGATACCTGGTCTTATGTCATTGAAGAAGTAAGTTTGAGTTGAAGGAGCTCAAAGGCTGTTTTAATCGCACCGCCAACCCACCTATCACATTTATTTGTGAAATCACCCTTTTAGCTTTCATCAAGGCAGGGAGCTCATTCTCATTTGCCTCCTGTTGCTGGTGGTGAGAGGATGTAAAATACAAGAGTCTATATGCGGAGGAACCCTCCAAATCAGCAAGTACTCAAAATTGTGTGCAAAATATGAATAAAATATTGATTTCATTAAAAATGTTAAGGACTACTTAATTCAAAAACATTTTATATGTTTGCATATTTATTTTGAAATTTGCATATTTGTTTGCATATAACTTGTAAAGATGAATGTTAATTATACTTTAAAATCATTTATAAATTGTAACTAAGAATGTTGTATGAATTTTTAAAACTGACAAATTCTCAAGTACCACTAATTATAAAGTGTCATGTAAAGTACACTGGAGCAGACCTCATATTGAAAAAATATTGAGATCCTGACAAATAGGAAAGCAGAATTATGAAGTGTGCTTGCTGATTAAACGATACCTCGGGCGAGTGAAAGTTAAGTATCATTCATGCTTTCTCTATGCATCGGTCGATCCTCCTAGAATCAGGATGATTTTGCTCCTAACCTGACAGATACCTTACCTGGCTCCTCCTCATTAGCACATATTCAAACGTATATTCTGGGAGTTATTTCATATTTTATTCAGTTGTACGTACTCTGGGCATGATGGGCAAAAGGAACTAGAAATCGTAGGAAGTCATAAGTTGCTCTACCAGTATTTCCTATCCCTTGAGATGAGCTGAGTCTCGGCCCTACACCGTCTGCAGGATGACCTGGAGTGATTTCAGGCATTTCCACAGGGTCAGGTCTGAACTGAAGAATGAAACATCCAGGTAATTACCCTGACATGTGGACCTAACACTGTCTATTAAATTAGGCATGAAACTGAATTTCTTAAAACCACAGCAGGTCCTGCCTTATGGATTGCTATATAACTTTCTATAGTTTTGATAAAATATCTACTTATCGTAAGCACAGATATACCATAGGAAGAAATCACAGCCTGGGTGTCATTTTTCTTCTAAATTAGTAATTACTGTAAGCCAATTTTAAATTTTTGCAAAGAGCTGTCGTTAATTCCACCATCTAACGTCTTCCTGACAGGGAAACACCTTGCTACCACTTCCTCTTTCTCTACCAGCCCCATGTCCCTTGTATCTGTTAGTTTAGGGTTGATTTGCAGATGTCTTACTACAGGAAATAATTAATGCTAAGTTATTCCAGGTTGTTATATTATCAGTGTCCTATCTGAACCCATACTAACATAATTAGAGATAAAGTCAGCAGCAAAAACCAAGTAACCCTTAAGATTCCATGCCAAATATCATGGGCTCTCCTGGCAGAACAGAACTCAAATCTTGAAAACAATTGATATTAAAAGACAAAAGTAAACAAATTAGATTTGTAACTTTGCTTTTCCCCTCTGGGTATTAATCAACCTTTATAAAGTACACAGTGACCTCTTCAAATCTGCCTTAATCGGAATTTAGGGTTCTGAAAGGCAAATGGAAAAAACTGTCTCCCTCTGGTGGGGAATATAACAAGTTTTTCTTTTCCTTTCTCTTTTACTGTTTCTTTCACCCTCCTGTTTTGGTTTATTTTTTTTCCTGCAGTCAATATTAACTAAGTTTCATGATGGCATAAATCGAGTATTTTCGAATGACCAGATTTGCATCATCTTTTCAACAGATTTTATTATCATTTAAATGTGACCAGTACTCAGAAAATTCAGATTCAAAAGCCAATCTCTGCTTTTTTCGCCTTTTACCCTCAAATAGAAAGAAAGAAAGAAAGAAAGAAAGAAAGAAAGAAAGAAAGAAAGAAAGAAAGGGAAAGAAGAGAAGAGAAAAGAAAAGAAAAAAGAAAAGAAAAGAAAAAAGAAAAGAAAAGGCTGAAAGAAGGAGAACTTGGCTCCATCCAGATGTCTTTGGGTGTGCAAGAAACATTCAGTGGCCAGATGGCTGTAGTCGAAAACTTCACTTTAGAATTTATAGTTTTGAACTTACACTTCTAAATAAGCAATTTCAGAGTAGAAAAATTCTAGAAGAAGCCCCATCTCCCTCCATCCACCCACACCATTTGCTAAGGCTACCCAAGGCTCTCTCCCTTCACCGTGACCCTGAAAAAAAAAATGGAAAGATGTTGCATTATCATCTGACAGCTTGTTTGTATGGCCAACTTTCCAGTCAAGACTGGGAGCTCTTCAGCAGATGCCCTGTGTTTGGGTGTCTGTGAGTCACCAGTGTGTGCCCTCGTGTCTGGAGCAATGAGAATCCACCCCAACCTGGAGTGAGCAAAGGTTTGAGTATAAAATCATGAACACAGCATACCCAGCCCCTGCCTTCGTGAAACCACAACCTGTGAGATTGATCTAAAGCACATTTTGCTAAAGCACAATCTAGAAACAGTAGATTAAATAGAAGCAACTGGACACAAAATTATACACTCCATGCTAGAGTTGGGATAGATTACAATTTCTCTTTATACAGAATTGTTCCTGAAAGTTCCCTGGAATTAGTCTCATTTTGAAAAAATTTTCTCAAACCCAGGGCTTTGCAGATACTAGAAACATACTCAACCTCTTAGCTCCATTCCAAGGCTTTTAAGTGTTTTCTTAAATTTTATTGTGTTTATTTAAGACATATTTTTATAATAATACAAATTAACATATCATAAAAAATTCTAATCGGCTTTATTTTTCTGTGGAAAGAATAGCTCAAATCCACTCATTTAACATGAATCCCCCCAAACAGAGCAATTCTATTACCTGCGCCCCTAGCATGATACATTCAATCTCTAGACTTCTTTATTCTCCTTGTTTATGCATCCCAGAGAACCTAGACAACAATGAGGACCCTAAAAGAGACATACATGGATCTAATCTTCATGGGAAGTAGAAAAAGACAAGATCTCCTGAGAAAATTGGGAGCACGGGGACCATGGGAGAGGGTTGAAGGGAAGGAAAGAGGAAGGGAGGGGATCAGAGGAAAATGTATAGCTCAATAAAATCAATTTTAAAAAAGAATCCATTTCCTCCTTAAGCTGCTTTTGGTCAGAGGATTTTACCAGAGAGAGAGAGACACTAGCTAGCTAATCCACCTACTGGCGCTGACTCCTGCCCACTGATTGCTGCCATTTTGTTTTCTATCTCTACACATTTCCATTTATTAGATTCTGTATAATAATACATATGAAGGATGGGGTGCTGCTCAGTGGTAAAGGGCTTACCTAACATGCATAAACGCAAATTTAATCCCAGCACTATAAAAAGAACAGCTTCCAGCTGGGTGGTGGTTGCACACACCTTTAATCCCAACACTAGGGATGCAGTGACAGACAGGTGGATCTCTGTGAGTTCAAGGCCAACTTGATCTACAAGAGTGAGTTCCAGGACAGGATACAGAGCTACAGAGAAACCTTGAAAACCAAGGAAGGAAGGAAGGAAGGAAGGAAGGAAGAGAAAATAAAAGAACAGTTTCCACTTATGAGTTCAGGGAATGGTTTCCTTTCTGTATCTGGTTTTTATCACTTGATATAATACTCTCAAGATTCTTCCACACTGGGGCAAATAGCAAGCTATTTTTTAATACTGCATAATATCCCGCTATGCATGTATACCATGGTTTTCTATCTTCTGATGGACACAGGTTGCTTGTTACATGTTTTGTCTACTATGAGTAGTGTTCCAATGAATATAGAGAGCAGTTGTCCTCCTGAGATGACCATCTAATTTCCTTTTGGTGTCTGTACAAAAGAGATATTTCTGGGTCACCTTGGGAATCCTACTTCCAATTTCTTTGGAAGACTCAATACTGCTTTTCTTTCTTCTACATATTCTTGTCAACATTTTCTATCTTTCAATTGTTATAATAAATATCTTAATAATAAATAATTTATGTAGGCTCATGTGCCTGTAATATCACACAAGTGTGGAAGGCAGAGGACAACTCTTTGTTTTGGAGTTGTTTCTTCCCTTCTACATAAGGGTCCCAGGGGTCAAACATGAATCATTAGGTTAGCTGTCAAATGCCCTCACCAAGTGAGCCAATTTGCTGGTATAGTGTATTGTTTTATGGTGGTTTTATTTCCCCTTGCTTGGTAACTAATGATATTGAGCATCTTTGTGTTTCTGTTAGCCATTCTTAATGTTTTGTAGAAACGTTTCTCCAGATATCTTTTTTAGTCAGATCATTTGCTTGTCTACAATTGGCTTTCATGTATTCCCTATAGTTAGGGTGTTGATCCCTGATCCACACTATACAACTAATGGCAACTAGTGGTTCCCAGGATGCTGCAGCATGTTGTTTTCTTGACCAAACACAAGCTTTTGACATTGTGTGGTCCCATTTACTTATCTTTACTTTTGTAGCCTAAGTTTTTTGGTGTGATACCGAAAGACTCATCACCAAGGGCAATGTCCAGAAGCTTTTCCCCTGTCCTATCTTTCAGCATTGTCTAATACTTTTGAGCTTTACATTTGAGTCCTTTGTTCACTTTTGAGTTATTTTTATGCCTGGTACAAAAGAAAAACCCAGCTTCTTTTCTTTTTCTTTTCTTTTTTTTTTTTAATTTTTCTATGTGTAGTTTTTCTAGCCACATTTCCTGAAGAGACTTCCTGTCACTATTGTTTTCTTTGTACCCTTGTCAGAATTTTGTTGACTATTATATGCTTGGCTTGATCTGCGGGCCCTCTGTCTACTAGTTTCTCTTCTACTAGCTCATGTACCTATTTTAAGATAGTGCCACGTTGTTTTGATTACTACAAGCCTGTAAGATAGTCTTAAATCATAAAATGTGAATGTGATGCCTCTGTCTATGTTTTTCTTTCTTAGGAATGCTACTGTTATTTGTGTTCTTTTATGATTCTATATCAATTTTAACAGTTTTTATTTCTGTAAAGATTGCTATTGGGATTTTTATGGAGTACATTCAGTCGGTATATTACTCTGGGAACTATAGACAGTTTAACAATATTAATTTATGCATCTATGAGCATGGACTATCTCCATTACTGTGTCTTCTTCAATTTCTCCCATCAATGTGGTTCAGCATTCAGTGTATAGATCTTAGAAATAATTTAGAGTTGGAAGTTTATTTGCCTGGATCCATTCGGTCAATGAAGAGTTACTGAGTATCTACTATTAGCCGGACATTACAATAATCAAGAGAAACACCCATTTGAGAAAGCCAAATAATAAATAAATGCATGTTTTAAATTGAGTATGACTTGTAATTTTTGCTATGATGAAAACACACAGGGTGACAAAGAATGAGTCAGCTACAAACCCTTCAAACCCTTCGGATCCTTCAGTGGTGACCTGCCTGCAAGATACATTCATTCAACAGTGGCACAAAAGCTGTAGGAGTCACCAACCACTGTCTGCTTGGATTTAAGGCCCAAACCATGAGAAGGATCCCACAGCCAACACTCTTCCACTGTCCAAGAACCCAATACTAGATAGACCATGGACCTTGGAAAAAAACAAATACTGTGGTTCTATTAAAGGAAAACAGCAATAAAATGATTCTTAATGGTATTCTGCTACACTCAGAGATCAGTGTCTTGCTCAGCCATAATCAGAGAAGCTTCCTCCTTCAGTAAATGGGAACAAGTACAGAAACCCATAATTAGACAATGTGCAGAGAGTGAGAGATTTTGGAAAACTCAATCCTTAATGGAGCCTCCATCAAATCCCTCACCTCATGGATCAGGGAAGAGGAGGCAGAAAGATTGTAAGGGCCAACGAGGGTGGAAGACACCAAAGAAACAAGGTCTTCAGTTGGGCAGTGGTCATGCATGCCTTTAATCCCAGCAGTTGGGAGGCAAAGGCAGGTGAATCTGAGTTCGAGGACAGCCTGGTCTACAAGAGCTAGTTCCAGGACAGGCTACAGAGAAACCCTGTCTCAAAAAGAAAAAGAAAGGGAGAGAGAGAGAGAGAGAGAGAGAGAGAGAGAGAGAGAGAGAGAGAGAGAGAGAGAGAGAGAGAGAGAAAGCCTTCTAGGTATAATAGGACTGGTGTACATATGAACTCGCAGAGACTGTGGCAGCATATTCAGGTCTAAGTCAGAAGGTATCCCAGTTCTCAGGGAGGAAGTGAACATAAGTCTCCATCCCTAACCAAGAAGCTATCACCAACTGATAATGCTCACAAAGAAAAAAATAGTTTTCTATGATGGAATCTCACTGGGTATACACACCACATTTAAGAGCAGGTCCAATGCCCAGGAGTAGATGGCTAAAACAAATCTAACTCAATGATAGTTTGACGTTTTGTTTTTGGTTTTCTTTTCTTTTTTTTATCTCATAATGCTTTGTCTGGGCATTTTGTTTTGTTTTGTTTATCCCCACAGGTCTTTTGCTTATAGATTATGGTTTCTGATTTTATGTCTTTATGAGATTTCTGTATTTGTACATTTGTGTGTGTATGTGTGTCTGTGTATGTGTGTGTGTGTCTGTATCTGTATGTGTTTCTTGTGCTCTTTTCTTTGGCTCTTTTTTCTTGGTTTTGTTTTGGCTTTTGGTTTTAGTTTTTTATCCCACTCAGGTTTGTACTTATTTTATCTTGTTTCATTTTTTAAGATGACTGTTTTCTGGTGAGAGAGAGCAAGAAAGAGTATAGGTTTGAGTTGGTGGAGATGATCTGGAAGGAACTTAAAAAGGGAAATAATAATCAGAAGATATTACATTTAAAAATGTATTTTCAATTGCAGAAAGAGAAGAGCCAAATCAGTGTTTACTGAGGAAAAATGTTATATTAAGTGGAGTAAAGAAAATGCAATAATGAGACTGTTGTAAAGGTATAGACAACGTCAAGAAGACTTGATAAGGGAAAGTGGAGCCCCTTAGAGCTAGCAAACTGAGACACCATTACTGACTCCTAAGGATTAATGGAGAGAGTAAAACAGCAGTTATCATAACCCAAAGAAAAAAATCGTAACTGAAGGATAGACTCTCCTTTGAAGACTCATAGGAGGGAGAAAATGGAGTCATAAAATTCAAAGAGAACCTCAGAAAGTTCTATATGAAAGGGAGGTTGGAGGTCATTACAATCCAACTTGCCCATTTTAGCATTGTAGTCCCAAATGTCAACTGACTGTTACGACATCAAATAGGATGCTATGACACCAAATGGGGCTTTAGGGAGCAAATAGCCACAAAAGACCTGCAATCCATTCTTACAGACAAAAAACTACGTTGATCTCATGTTCTTCATGTCCTCTAGTATTCTGAAAGTTTCCCATTGATTAAATCGAAACAACCAGAAGGCAGAGGGCAATGGAGCCTCTGATTCTACCTTCAAAAGTCAGTTTCCTGGAGCAGGTCATAAGAGGCTCAGGAGGAACCAATAGACAGCATCTTTATAGAGAGTCTTTTAGTCACCTGATAGTAGAAAGGGGGGCATTGGACTTAAACTCAAAATATGAAGGCCACAGCAAGGAGAGATGATGAAGCATAAAAACCTCTGGTGTTGGACATCCAGCACTAACAGGACTTTTGATGTACAAGTCACCTCACACTTTGGGCAACATCAGTGGAATGAGCAAACAGAACTCTGATGCTCTCTGTGCTCCCTTTCATCTTGAGCCATCTGAGATTCTCTTTGAATTTCAGGATTCCACTTCCTCTTATTGTCCCTCCCATGATGCTTCAATAGCCTGAGTGCATGCTGAGTGCTTATCAATTAGGGTCTGCCTAGATTTTCCGGGAATTGACAGTCCCAGAAGTGAAGAAGATAAGAAAATTTTCTGGTGTTGGGTGGAAGCAGCCAACATTGATCATACTCATGGAGTTCAGAGCAAAATCTCTGCCCTATCTATAGAAGTATACTAAGAGATCATACTACATACGGAGCTGATACGTCTTCAAAGTAAACGGCTTAAACTTAATCTGAATACATTATTTCCTCCCTGCCTTAGTTTCCCTTGCTGTTATATGATACAGCAGCCTAACAAAAGCAACTTAAAGGAGAAAGGGTTTATTTAACTCAGAATTTCAGAATGTTGCAGCCTATCATTTTGAGGAAGTCGAAGGGGCAGCCATGTGAAGCAGCAGTCACATGACAAGCCACTCTCAAAAGCAGAGAGCAATAACTGCATGCATGCTATGCTCAGCTCGCTTTCTCCACTATCATACAAATCAAGATCCCCTTCCCACCTAAGGGAATGGTACTACCCACAGTAGGTGAACCTCGCCACCTCAATCAATATTATCAGACTAACACCCAACACCCACGTCCACAGGCCAACCCAATCTGTGTAATCCCCATTAAGATTCCCTTTATTGGTGACTCTAGATTGTCTCACACTGACAACACTAACAATCACACTCAGAATATTTCAGTGGTGTGATTTTTTTTATTTTCAATCAAAACACTCTGCAAACCACATTTTAAAATGAGGAAAGGAAATGACACGGGTCATCTTTTCCTTAAAACTAAAACATCAGAGTTTGTTGTGACAGCCGCCAGTGAAGTGAACAAAATTAAATTACAATTCCTGTCTCAACTGACTTGTTGAGTGGGAACAAGTTCAAATGCCAGTAAAGAGACTGATCTACAGACTATTCTACTGAAAAAGAAAAAAAACAATTTTATTTATGTATTGACTGAATGACAGGCAGTAAACCATTTTCTTTATTTTCATGGAAACTGTTCTACGCTTAGGAATCTACACGATGGACCAGAATGCAGTGACAAGAGGGACTGAAATTTGCCAGACTCAAGTTTATTCGTTCATTCACTACTGACTAAGTGCTGGACATTAGTGTTTGTAGTTGAATGGCAAAGAACCAGTAGCAGTCCATATGGAACTGGTAATGTGTTGGAAAGTGTTCCCGCTGCCAGATGCCATTCACTCTCTACTAATATTTTTAGAATTCTTACTTCTGTCCTTTTATTTTAATTTACTTAATTATTTAATAGGTTCTCAAATAATTTTAAACAGATCTACAATACATACTGAATATTTCTGGTGACTTTTTAAAATATGGCCCCCAAAGGGAGTGGCACTATTAGGAGATATGGCCTTGTTGGAGTTGGTGTGTTCTTGCTGGAGGAAGTGTATCACTGTGTGTTACAAGCTTTGAGGTCTCATAGTCCACTTCCTATTGACTTCTGATCAAGATGTAGCCACTCTGCATGTCACCATGACGATATTGGACTCAACCTCTGAAAATGTAAGCCACCACAATTAAATGTTTTTCTTGTATAAGAGTTGTCATGGTCACAACATCTCTTTAACTAAGACAGAAGTTGGTACCAGGAACTGTGGTATTGCTGTGAAAGCCTGACCATGCTTCTGTTTGGGACAATTTGGACTTTGGTGGGAGTTTGGGTTAGGAAAGCAGTGGAATGCTTTAAGTGATGCTTAATGGGTCATACCAGTAGGAACATGGAAGACAATGATGCTAAGAGTGATTTGAATTGGGGAGACAGGCAGCTCAAGATGTTTCAGAGAAGAATTTTACTATGTAGCATAGAGACCAGTCTTGTGATATTTTGGTGAAGAATGTGGCTGCTTTTACCCTTATCCAAAAAGTTTGCCGAAATCTAAAGTGAAGAGATTTGGATTAGTTCCATTGAAAGAGAAAAATTCCAAAAAAGCTAGTATAGACTCTGTTGTGTGGTTAGTAGTGTTAACTCTGATGAAGATATATAATGAAGAGGAACAAGCTGAGCAAGGAAGAACGTTTGAGGAGAAGATGAGCACCGGAAAGTGGAATAGAGTGAAGTCCCATGTCCAAAGCTATAAGCATATTGAGAAATGAAATAAAGGGAATGGTGACCTCAGGAAAGATCCTACCCAGCTAAATTTCCAACTTGTGAAAAGGAATTATAGAAAAGCTTAAAGCCAGGTGTGGTGGTGCACACCTTCAATTCCAGCACTCAGCAAGCAGAGGATGGTGGATTGATCTCCGAGTTTGAGGTCAACCTGCTTTAAAGAACAAGTTCAAGGACAGCCAAGCTTAGGCAGTGAAGGTAAATGGAGAGCTGGTGAAGATATAATTATATAAGGAAGCCATGTTCCATCCTCATCAAGCATCAGAACTTGGCAACTTTAGTTGGCCACATGGTTCTGGCATTAAGAGTAGAAGAAAGGGGTTATGGAATTTGCCTCAACACCTAAGGAAAGCTGCTGAGGCCATGCATGTGTCATGGGTGTCCCCGAACGGAGGCCTAGAGAGGCCACTGTGTGAAGCTGTGAAGTTAAAGTCTGAATTGCCTAGGAGACCCTAAGATGTTGACAACACCAGATCCATGGAATACCTGCCTAGGAAAGCTGCTAACAGGAGTGGAACCAGCCCAAGAGGAAGAAGAACATTGCAGTCAACAAAGCTGAAAGGAGTTTGAATTCAGAAGAACATTTTATCATCAGACACGAAGATGCAAAGTTTATAATTTGCCCAGCTTGTTTGTAGTCTTGCTTTGAACCGTAACATACCTCACTTCTTTCCCTATGCTTTGGAATGGTAACATATATCCTCTACTAATATATGCTGGAAGTATATGATCTGCTTTTTTATTTTGATAACAAGGTGATTGTAGTTAAGGGATTTCCATGAGTATCAGAAGAAACTTTGGACTTTCAAACAAGTTTGAGACTGTTATAGACTATGGGGACTTTTTGAAGTTGAATTAAATGCATTTTGCATTATGGTATTATTACAAGCTTATGGGGGGGCAGGGAGTGTTTCCCGGCTACACACATCTGTAATCTCAGCCTTTGGAAAGTAGAGGAAGGAGGATCAAGAGTTCAAGTTAATCCTTAGTCACACAGCAAGTTCCAGGCCAATCCAGGCTCCATGAGACTCTACAGTTTTTTTTAAGTCATTTTCTAGATTTAATCTGACCACTGAAATCATTAACTCATAGGGAGAGGAAAGACAGGAATAGTAGGGAGGCACGAGGTGACAGTTGTCAATATGACAGGCATACATATGTGAAATTATAAAAGAAACAGTTATAATGATTACACATTGCTTAAAACACATTCAGACATTGTTGCTGTATATGCTGTTCTCCATCAAGGCTAGCTTCCAGTCTCAAAAATCTTCCAGAGATTTTATGTGGTAACATTTCTCAGATGTTCTAGTTATGGCTTCTTCATACTCACACAATGTTCTGATTCAAAGTCAACTGCATGAAACAGGAGGAAGGCTGGTCTTTGAGGAAACACCATTTTTCTGTTACTTAAGAACAACCTGTGTTTTGATTTCGCTCTTAACCAGACTTGACCTGACTCTTAAACAGACCTCTTTGGAGGTTTCCCTCAGAGATCTCTTTGGTAAGTGCATTCTACCAGGTCCACGGCAGTAATATAACAGATGTACCCAGAATTGTCCAAATCCCAAAAAAGACAAGTTCAACCTGCTTTTAGGATATTCCATGGTAGCAGACAAGACAGTAGATAACATACATCAACTAGACACATAACCAGTCTACAGAGAGAAAAGCAAAGAAGTGGAATAATTCTGAAGCAGGCGTTCCCAGAGAGTGGACCTAATGTGGGTCTAAAGAGTAAGTGGGCAGTTGACACTCAGTAAGGAGAGAACAAGGGCCATCTAGGCTGAAAAAAAGTGAGACTAGAGAGACCCGGAAAATAGCAAGAAGTCCAAGGATAGTGTTTTTGTTTTGTTTTTTTTAGTTTGGTATTGTTGCTGTGTGTACAAAGAGGCAAGCATGTTGGAGAAATTAGCATACCCAAAGAGCAGGGAGAGAATGAATAAATAAATGCAAAATTAAGACTGAACCCAGGCAGAAACTGACCCTTTTCCTTCAAGCCCTGTGTCTCTTCTCATTCTTACCATGTGGTCTCTAACACTGCTCGTTTTTAGTCCCAGTGATCCACAGAGGATGAGATTGCAGATGTTCTAGTTGTCTTTAGTCTTCCAAGCCTCACACAGCCTTCTGACTCAGGCACAGCCCTCAAGGCTCATCTCAGTTGCTTTGCTAGCCCTGCTTCCGCTTCAGTTTTTTCATCTCGCCTGCTTTAGTGGTTTCACAGTTGATCTCCACTGTCAATTTAATTTTAAAACATCAAGGAGACATACATCTGAACGCATCTGTGAGGACATTCCCAGGGAGTCTTAACTGAGGAAGACCCACCAAATGTGAGCCAAAGCCTCCCACCGCTGGAGTCCTGGACTGAAAAAAAAAAATAATAAAGACTGAGAAAGCCAGCAGGACTTTCTCTCTTTGCTTCCTGGCTAAAGACACACTGTGACCTCATGCTCCTGCCTTCCCCACCGTATACACTGTATCCCCTAAAACCTTAAGCCAAAATACACCTTTCCTTCTTTAGGTGCCTCTGTGGGCATTTTATCATTGCATGAGAAAAGAACTAAGACAATTGGGTTGTCTTGCTCTCCCATGGGGAGAGCTGTGTAAGAGCACAGAAATAACAAAGGACTGTAAGCATATGGAGTTGTTCATGACCTAAGTTGAACATCCCCCATCCCACTTATGCCACATAAAAAAAAAATTCTCTTAACTTCTCCTGGTCTGTGTTTATAAAATGTCAATGACAATGTCTATAATTAAATGAATTAAGTCTATGAAGTCACCATACCGCATACATTTTTAATGCATTTGTTCCCCCAAACCCTTCAGAATTTAATGGTCTTCACCATGTCTTCTAGACCATTGATGCTCACTGTAGACTGTGTGCCCAGAAATCACACTGCTGCCCTGAATTCCATACTTCCTCAGATCACACTGCCTTCAGTACTTTGGACAGGTTTGTAGTCTACATTAAATTCACTCCCCAAATCATTTGTGCATTAACTTCAATGCTTAACACTGCTAAAAGCTAGCAGAAAGTGTGTTCACCATGGGTCCTGCTCCAGAGAGTTCACGGCCCTTGGTGATTCATCTCTGTGGATGGACTTTTAAGGAAATTATCCAACAGTATAGTGAATGAGGTCATTAAACCTGAATGATACAAGAATGTATTTTTTTACAGCCAAGTAATTCCTTCATGGGAATGCTTTGTAATGCTATTAGGGCTTTGGAGAAAAACTAACCCTTACCAGAAGACAATATCCAGGGAGATGAGGTCTCATTCTATACTCACAGAATTGTGTTTGATCGCAGTGGATTGGCCCTTTAAGTGTGGCATAGATGAATGGATTTCAGAGTGGATCAGAGGTATGACAGCGCTCATGTTTGCACACTTCTGTGTAACCTCAGCAGGTAGGGAATAAAACAGTCACTGTATGACCCAAGAGAGTATTCAAGTTTTCAACATGCAAGCTAGACACTTAGAGGAAAGAAGTGCCGTGACAGATGGTCACTTGGGCCACAGTAACAGCACCACACAAGGACAGAATGTCCTGACACCACAGAAAGAGCAAAGCTAAGTGAGTCCGGCACAAGCATAATGACCCGAGGGTGGAGAACCACAGGAACAGATACGGCTCTAGGAAGCATGCCTTAGATAATCAAGACAGTAACTGTCTCAGCAGACTGAACTGCAGTGGCTCAGGAGAAAGTCTGACATAGTCTGCACACACAGTCTCTCATTAAATCCCATTCTCTGTCTCCCAACCTTTCCTTGCCAGGGTCTTGACCCATTTTTTCCTTTGTTGTTTTTTGTTTTGTTTGAGTTATAGGTTTTTTGTTTTGTGTAGTACTGGGGCTCAAAACTAGGGTTTTTTTGTGTGTGTGGTACTGGGGCTCAAAACTAGGGGGTCTCACCAATTTTGTCTTCTGTGTCTATAAAGGGGAAAAAAGTATCAATTGCTCACAAGGCCTAGGCAATTGAGCCTGAGAATGCAATGCTATTAGTAGCCTCCTGTTAAAGGTGATAGAAGGATATGCCCGGGTTCACTCACAAGTATGTAGCAAAGATAGATTATGAACTCAGAGCTGTTAGATTATTTGATTTTAATGTACCACCCCTTAACAGGTAAATAGCACGCTATAAGTTTGTAAGATTTTATTCAAGTTTAATTCATTAAGTGCTCTTGAATACAAAAACTTTTATGCTCAAGGAAACAAATTTTTAATGCTGAGGTTTCAGCTGGAGTCCAGTTACAACTGGGGGTGTAAGAGGTACCTGAGCAGCAGGCCCCCATTCAGCTGATCTCCAGTTAGACCCCAGATGTGACTAATGGGGCCAAGCCATGGGGCTCGGTGTAAGAGGAGGTTTAGAACTCACAGTTGTATGGTTGAGGGAAAATGATAAGGTCAGATAAAAACCGTTTCCAACCTAGCCCCAGGAAATGGAAAAGGGACGGGCTGCCCTTCAGAATGGGAATAAGAACTGGATGTACTGGAGCTGAGCTCCATCCTTTCTAAACGCCCCCTAGGACTTTACTATTCATGAGCAGAAGTGGTGTCTAGGTTATTTCCCAGTTTAAGAAAAAGGAATACAATTGACCGCATCTTTCTCACTGTTTTAATGTTGAGCTATTATAATCTCACATTCCAGTGGCCTTCTAACTGCACGGTTATAGTCTCCTTATACTTACTCTGAAATTGTTTTCCCATTGTTATCTTACATTATAGTCACATCGTAATGTCATGTTTAAGGGTTCCCCATACACTTGTAATGAAATCGTTTTGCAGTTCAGAATGGCATCATATTGGCACTTTAAGCAGGGTATCCATCACCCCGTATTGATAGTTTTCACAACAAAACACCCTATTTTAGTGGCTGTGAAAGTAAATGGCTGTTGCCGGTGATCTGTTCTTCCATTTCAAACTTAAATGGTCTCATCTGTTTTATTTTACCTTGCAATTTTCACACCCACTGTGGTATGGGCCAAGTTGATACTGGTTGCTTTTAAATGAGGACAGTCGTTGCACTAGCTCATAAATGTTTATATGACAGCCACTCATCTGTTCTGGGTTAGTCCTTGTGCAATAGATCACCAACATAGTTTGGCCACTCCATTTGTAAGACGAGTATGGAGAAGTCTTACGCTACCTGTAATCTAGAGTGAGACTATTTGTAAATGTTTTCAAATCGAATCAAATAAATACAGAAAAGTGATGTGGGCATCTGCAAACTTTTCATAATACAAGAGCTCAGAACTCCATCTCCAGACAGGCACATGTGGGAAAGGTGAATGACTTTCTACAGACAAAAACTTTAAAACATGTGCTACATGCAGAAAACCTGAGAATATGTGCTGTATCACCATTGTTGTCATGACTCAGACATTCTTAGCTAACACTTTTAAATGCACCACCATTGCTCCTTTGTGGTTAAACTTTGCAACTTTAACAATGTGGTTCCTGTCTCCACTTCGAAGATTAAATGCTACTCAACCCAAGCAGAATCCAGACTCTTGGAAGCGAGCCAGGGCAAAGCGAATCTCCTGACAATAGGCTTCACTTTGAGATCTTTCTATTCTCTGCTGCTTAAAAGAGCTGTGGCTGCCTTACGAGTCTCCCCCACAGTTGTTTGGACAGTTCCTCATAGGTCAAACTAGAAGGTGGGGGGAGCGAAGAGAGAATCCAAGAGCTCTATTTATACACAAAAAGATTTCTGCTAGGGTATCAAGCCTGAACCCCACATGGCCTGCCCCTGGAGCCGAAGGTACAGTTTCCCATAAGCTTTTACTGTCTAGAAAACGACTTCTTCATCGTTTGAAGTTAATCCAGATGCTGACTATGCCACAGGCTGCACAACAGTGAACTCCTAATTGTCAGAGGCCACAGGGCCACTTGTTTAGGTGTTTGCGCTTAACTGCATTTTCTGTTGGGAAACTTCTGTTCTTAGGTGAGCCAAAATGCTCCAAGAGAACAAAAGGTGAATCCCTTAAAACTAAATTTGCTTTAGTTGAAAACCAAATATAAGTGCTTGGTAATAGACTATACCATGAGCTGTAAAAGCAAACTAAATATGAGGTAGGATTCAGAACAACACCACAGTGTACAATCCCAATGACACTATCTTGGTGTGAGACTTTCATGACAATTCTCATTTCAAAATTACCTTTGGAATAAGCCCAAAGAGGAAAATGTGATATGCATATACACATTTTAAAAAAAGAAAAACTCAAGAGACTTAAGATACAAGCTTAATTATAAGCAGCTGAACACTGGATAAAAAAGAGAAAAAGAACGTACAACCCACATGTCCCTGGTTTCTGAGTGTCTCCTCTCTGACTCTGACATTGCTTCTACTTTCAATCAGTTGCTCTCCTGCTGCTGGGGTAACAGGTAGTTACCAACCTGTAGCATTCACAGAGGCTCAACCCTGTTTATGCTACTCACAGAGGGCACATTGCTGCCTCCTTACTGAAAAATGACACCAAATTGATTTTCTTCTCTCTCTCCACCTCACCATATCCACCCCCACCAACAGGGATGTCCAAGATCACACAGACTAAAAGATTTTTATTTTTTCATTAATACTCACCTCCTTCTGGAACTAATGTGGGAATTCCCCCTGTATGCTGTGATTACCATTAATGAATAAAGAAACTGCTTTGGACCTATAGCAGGGCAGAATTTAGGTAGGCGGGGAAAACTAAACTGAATGCTGGGAGAAAGAAGGGTGGAGTCGGAGAGAAGTCATAGCTTCTCGGGAGGGAGACTCTGAAATTTTAGCCTACCGGCCACACAGATTAATAAAAATGGTTTAAATTAATATGTAAGAGTTTGCCAATAAGAACCTAGAGATAATGGGGCAAGCAGTAAATTAATACAGTTTCTGTGAGATTATTTCTGGGCTAAGCAGCCAGGAACCAGCAAATAGCCTTTTTCCAACATGTAACCTCATTTAACTGTAAGCTCTCATGTTCCTTTCTGCCTCTTCATCTGACAAACATTTTAAGCAGCTCCCCCAAATTATGGCCTGGTCACCCCTTCCAGTGACTTTTCACAAGAGTGACATCCATTCATTTCACCCACATCCACTGAATACCTCTGAAACCCTCCTTTCTCCAAAACTGCCTGTTTTTTGCAGTGACCTGTCTGAAAGTCACCAACACAGTGAATTCTGATAGGAATTTTACCAGATTCTTTTTTGACTTTAACTTAACCATCCTCTGCTTTTCTTCAGTCTTTTGATCCCCTTCTCTCCTTTGGACATAGGCCTCCTTCTCCTCCCTACCTGTTCACTGAAGCATCATCACCTTCTCAGTGCTATGCCTCTTAGCTTCTTGTGACTCTTCCAACAAAGCAATGGATGTGTCCTTTACCTCTAGCATTGACTGCACCCTGCACAATGATCACCTTCCCCAAATAACTACAAGATGAGGACTGGAGAGAAAGCTCAGTCAGTAGAGTGCTTGCCTCACAAACACAATGACTTGAGCCTCAGAATCCATGGTTCAAAAAAAATAAATCTTGGTGGCATGTCTCTGATATGGGATTCGCCTCTGTATGCTGTGAATATCATTGGTTAATAAAGAAACTGATTTGGGTCTATAGTAGAGCTATAAGGGAACAAAGCTAGGCAGGGAAAACTAAACTGAATGCTGGAAGAAAGAAGGGGGGAGTCAGAGAGAAACCATAGAGCTGGCTGCCAGAGACATGTGCTGAAACTTTGCTGGTAGGCTACAACCTCATGGTGATGCACAGATTAATGGAGATGGGTTAAATTAAGATATAAGAGTTAGCCAATAAGAAACTAGAGCTTTCTTTTTGGGGGACCAAGCAGTGATTTAAATAATACAGTTTCTGTGTGATTATTTTGGGGCTGAGCAGTCAGGAACCAACAAGCAGCCTCCTCAAACAAACTGGCACCAATGTGGTAGACTAAATCCATGTAAAACCTGAGCAGACCTGAGAAGGAATTCTAGACACTAAAAAAAAAACAAAGTTTAGCTGTACTTTTTTTCCTGAATGGGCTTTCTTGCTAGCAGCATGGTGTGGCTCCTTTAAGATAGGATTTCCTGATTCAGCAGTAGCAGAAAAAAAGCCACAGCCATGTTGAAATGCCAGCTTTCTGGGCTCTGCTGCCAACATGACCTCTGGCTCTTTCAGGAGACTAAGCATTTGAATGGGCTTTGTTGCTTGGTAGCAACATGGACTGGGTATGTGCCTAGAGATGGGACATTTTGCATGGATCTCAGAGGCGGTGAGCAACTCCACCACGCTGGGCTGGGCAAGCAGGCAGTGCCATATTTCCCTTAGCAATGGCACAGCCTAAGTTTTTAAGAAGCACTTAGCATTTTAAGAAGTACTACTGGGCAGTAAAGAATTACAGATACACAATAGAACAGATTCAGACATAAAAGACCTCTAAATGGGTCACAGTGTTGGCTAAAGGCATGTAAGCTTGGGAGAGATAAGAAATAGAGAGTCATAAAAAGAAATAAATGGTTTATAAAAAATAAACCAAAGTCTTTAAAGAGACAGTACAGACAGTCAGATTAAAGGAGTAAAGATAATAAAATATTAAAAAGTAATAGAGTAAGAAAGCCACGTAAAGATGGAATGTGCAAAGAGTCTGGATTACGTATATTAATGTGTTTTCTTTGAATTTTTTGACTGTGAAGGAGCTAAGTACAGAGAGATATTTCATATGAGCTTCTAAGCTAAACCAGCATATATATTTTAAAGGTATCTTGATTTCAGAATATGGGTCTAAGCATATGTTACTTTTTACTTCTTTTGTTTCCACAGAGGATGAGAACCTATGGATTACTTCCAGAATAATATGGTTTGATAGACCAAGACCCCCCAAAAATTACTTCACCTGTTGACTCAGATGAACCTAGCACACAAGATACACCATGAAAGACCTGATTAATAGTGTCCCCAATCAGCAGGAAATAGTCTAGAGAACTACACCCATATTCCCAAATATTGTTTATAAATGTTTGTTTACATTTAAAGGGGGATATGCTATAGAGATTTTCATGGGTATGGGTCTTGGTTTATTGATACAAATTTAAGGTCAGTTTAGTTATATTGTGTATATGTATATTTCTGCCCACCTGGAGAGTTCCGAGCCAGTGAAAATCCATCTCAAAGGAAAAAAAAAAAGGTGGACAGAACATTAGGGAAGCTATCTAAGGTTTTCCTCTGAAATCTATATGCATATACACATCCATGAGTTTACAGTCTCTCTCTCTCTCACACACACACACACAGAGAGAGAGAGAGAGAGAGAGAATATCTTATGAGTATCATAAGTTGTATATCCAAAATTGCATCCATCATCTTGGCTGAATCTGTGCCTATGGCACCCAAACTAAAAATGGGGACCATCTCTCATCTGTCTCTCTGTCCACATCAACAGCATTTCCCATATCAACAAAATTCTGCTAACTGTCATAGTGTTCCTCCTATCCCTACCACATATCCCTTTGAGTAGCACTGCTCTTCAACACTGCATGGGGCACTTGGAGCTTTTTCTTGAGTATGACAGTCACACAGATATAGAAGTAGTTGTTGCCAAGATGAAAGTGTATGTGTGTTTGTGTACATACTCTGGTTCTTTACAAATGGGGATCATCTAACTAGCAGAAATTTTCCATTACTTTGCTTTTTAACGTTTACATGTAAATTTCAGGGTAACAGTGACCTTTTATTAAGCTGCTACTATATGCCAAATACTTTTCATTCTTATAAGAACATAGAAAGACAGTCACCATTCATACTTAAGTGAGAATCAGTAAAGATAGGCAGTTAGTGTGTTCAAAGAAATACATATGTCTAATAAACAGCAAAATACTGTTAACTCAAAACTGGCTTTCAAGGGTAGAGCTATTCCCTTCATACCTTGCCAGAGCTAGACTATGCTTCTCCATCCACATGTCTCTAGTTCTTTAGATTGTTCCATAATAATTGCTGCCTTTTGGCTGTTCTGATTTTGAGGCCGTATCTTTGTTCAATACAAGAATCATGTTGTATCTTGACATAAGACGACCCATTATTGCCATGAGTAACACAAATGAGAACTACCTTTCCAGATTTGTCTATATCATGTTTAGTCAAAAGTTGATCAAAGCTCAGAACTGACAGGATGATGTCCTCATTAGTACAACTCATTTCTCATCAAGAAGATATCTTCAGTATAGGAATAGCCCAGTGGCATTTTTTTCTCTAGAATGTAGCTGTATATTAAACATACAAATATGCTGACATCCAAGTAATTTTAGAGCAAGAAAGATGAGTGTGGAGTTTTAACTTCTGTGGACTGGTAAAGTGAATGAGCTGTCCATATTTTAACAAATGGATATAAAATAGAAATTTGTATTTGAATGTTGTGGCAAAACTGTTATATGGGAACACAGATTGGCCTTTTTTTTTTTATGTGGAGCTTGCAAAATTCAAACACTAAAGACCGTGAGCAACTCCACCCCCCAGATTAACCCAGTTCAAATACCCCTGAAAGAGTGCTGAGCTAAAAGGAGTCCTTCCTGAGGCCTGGGTACCGTTCAATTAAGCACAAAATTCCATTCCAGTACCTTTAAGCTTCTTTTCAAATGGCAGACACATGTGTCCTCTTCTGTTAAAGGCCTATAATACTTCTTTGAAAACAGCAAGGGTAAGAGAGAGTCAAAATTGGGAATTCCTTTTAGAATGCTCAATGGAAAGCGGTCTCTATTTAACTTGGGCCATCCCGGCCATCCTCCAAATTGCCACCTGGGAATAACAGCTTTGCACATTAAATAAGTGCAAAGCATTAGAAGACACAAGGTACTATTATTCGGCTGTGCTCTGATTTGAAAAGAGTAAATCAATTTAAAGCATTTTTGTTTAAAATCAGTTCTTTAAGGCTGTGTGCTCATAGTGGTTGCCAAGCTTCAACCTAAAGTGAATGTTAAGGTCTACGTTATTAACCCTTGAGAAATGAGCCCAATCGTGGAAACAATGACCGACCTGGGGACTACCAGGTGCAGGGGCTGAAGCTGACAGTCAGTCAAGTAAGAGTAATGCAGGGTTTCTTCATATGCAAATCACATAATATGTGTTTGCCTTAAAGGGCAATGTCAGATTATTGTAAAAGTGCTTATAGATACAAATACCTTTTAAAGAGACCAAATTCATTTATACTGAACTCTCTATGGTTGACACACCATGATAAATCACCTCATTACACATGAAGCCACAAATGTGGGCTTTGAGGTTGGGTGTGAGGATATGAAAGGACTGACGAAGATTCTACTGTTTTGCCCTAATCCTCAATAAAATAAAACTCCGTAGACAATGGCTAACGTTTCCTCTAATATTAGGACCTCACACTTGCATGTATCTAAATGCACTTTGATGGGCTTCTGGTGCTTGGATACTGCTTCTTAAACTAAAACTATTGCAATAAATTTTCACAGAAAATGTCTATGTATTTAACAGCTATAAGCCTTCCTCTGAACATGCTACAAGAGTTGATGAAATATAAATTGGTGTATTTATATCCTAAGAAACATCACAAAGTGGCCTATATGGTGTTGAGGGAATTCCAAGTTAGATAAAATTCTCATTATAAGTTGTGTGTGTGTGTGTTCACACACACAGCTGTACACTTAAGATTTGTTCACTTTATACTATATAAGTCACTTTGCAGTTTGGCAAAGCATTATGAAGCAAAGCAAAATGAAAGCTCTCTAAGACCCTCAAGTCATTTTATAAATGACAGCCTGTGTCTTAGGCATGGGTCCAGTAAAAACTTTTAAGTACTGCTTCCCAGATTGGAAACTCATGTCCTCTTCCCCAGCCCTTGCCTGTTGCATTCACTGTTCTTCATGTGTAAAAATGTCAAGGCAGAGTTCTTCCTGGTGGGAATTTACTATTTAAATCCGGAAACGTTCAAGCTAAAACGAGAGTTCCAAAAAAGATTGTAGTGTCTTTATAGAGAAGTAAAATGAGCTGTCCAGACAGCTGGCAGGGGGGAAAAAAAGGACAGAAAGAAAAGGGAAAAAAAGTGAAATGTTCAGAAGTATATATGGAGTAGGAGATCAAAGAGGCCTGGTTTTCCTATCCTCAGAAGTCCCCCTAGCCTGCTTGATCCTCAGTTCATCCTTCTCACCATTATTCATAATCTTATAACCTGTGCTCCTCGCATCCAGCTCACCCCTTCTCACCTGCTCAATCACCAGGAACCGGACAAAAGAGGCAAAGGAGGCCCAGCTGTGCTGTCTGCCGGAGACAATGGTGAGGCTACCACACTCGGCCTCGTGTTGCAGGATCAAATTGTCTATTTGATTTTCAATTTATTTTCCACTTAGAAACTTTTCTGATTCTTAGTGAAGCAAACGCAAAGCATCTTCCATGTGTGTATTTATGCAGTGCACAGAGACCTCAGAGTATGGCATGTGTGGTTTCTGAAGCAAATGTCATTTCTTTTTTAATTCATCCAGCCTGACAGAGTTGGTGAAGATGAATGCAACAATAGTAATATTTTATTTAGGTCCACCGGCACTTCGCATGATGTACATTTAAAAGATGCAATATATATTATGAATGTGAGTGGGTGGATACACAGATGAGCATTTCACTCCAAGGGGCATTGGCAGAATGATAAATTTCATGTATTAAATCTCTAAGAACCAAAAACACTGAGTTAAGACATCTGTACAGAATTAGGTGTCAAATGGAATGTCACAATCAGGTAAAGCTCCCATTTATGAGAATCCTAGGATTACGTTTTTAGAAGTAGGAAAAAATTACTTTGCAAATTATCCAGAAACAGAGGTTCATTGACAGACATCCACGCTGAGTTTTCAAAAGATTAAATGACTCATAGGGTCACCGAGCTACATTGGTACAAAACCAAGACTAACCTTTCTTCCTCAACTACAGCATTCTTCCTACCATGTCATTAACAGAAATTGCTTCTGAAGCCAGTGTGCCCAAGGCCTCATGGGAGCTCCCACAGGTTTCGCTGCTATGTGCCCATTATGTCCTTTAAGATACCTGCTCACAACTTCTCAATTTGAACCTTATTTCATCAGTCTCTTACCTTCTTAAAGACTAGTAACTAAGAATAAACCATTCTTGAAGTTATGTCCCATGGGCCACATGGGGACAAGGACAGTTAATGTGGCCCAACCCAAAACTGTGAACTTAAAATATGTGAGCCTTGTGTATAACCTGGTTGTGTATACTGGTTCCATGAAGAGAAGATGAGATGAAGACAGAAAGACACACAGAAGGAGACATGGAGAATATGGAGGAGAGAAAAATAAAAAAAATGGGGTACAGGTCTAAACAAAGAATTCTTAACAGAAGAATCTCACATATTCTAAAGACATTTAAGGAATTGCTTAATAACCATAGTCATCAGGAAAATAAAAATCAAAATGACTCAGATACCATCTTATACCTGTCAGATTGGCTAACAAACACTGATGACAGCCTATGTTCAAGAGGATATAAAATAAGGAGAACACTCCTCCATTGTTGGTGGGTATGCAAACTTGTACAGCCACTTTGGAAATCAGTATGGTGGTTTCTCAGAAAATTAGGACTCAGTCTACCTCAAGACCCAGTGATACCACTCTTGGGCATATACCTAAAGGATGCTCAATTATACCACAAGGATATTTGTTCAACTATATTCATAGCAGCATTATTCGTAATAGCCAGAACCTGGAAACAACCTAGATGCCCCACAGCCTAAGAATGGATAAAGAAAATGTGGTACATTTACCCAATGGAGTGTTATTCAGCTGAAAAAAAAACCATGAAATTTGCAGGCAAATGGATGGAACTAGGAAAAAAAATCATTCTGAGTGGTATATAAACCAGACTCAGAAAGACTCACTCATAAGTGGATACTAGATGCAAAGCAAAAGATAACCAGACCGCAATCCACTGCCCCAGAGAATTTAGTTAACAAGGAGGACCCTAAGAGGCATATATGGATTGCCCTGGGAAGAGGAAATAGATGAAATCTTCTGGGCAAACTGGAGGTGGGGGGCTAAAGGGGAGGGTATAGGGGCTGAGAACATAAGGGAACAAGATGGTCAAGTTGCGGGAGGGATAGGGTGGGAGAGCAAGGAAAGAGATGTCTTGATAGAAGGAAACTTTATGGGCCTAAGGTAAAACCTGGTGTAGGGAAATTTACAAGAATGACCACAACTAAGACTTTAGCAATAGTGGAGAGGGTGCCTGAACTTGCCTTCCCCTGTAATCAGGTTGGTGACTACCCTAATTGTCATAGAACATTCATCTAGTAACTGATGGAAGCAGATGCAGAGCTCCACATACAAACACCAGGCAAAGTTATGGAAGTCCAGTTGGAGAGAGGAAGGAGAGATTATATGAGCAAGGGTGGATCAAGGTCATGATGGAAAACACACACAAAGAGGGCTGGAGAGATGGCTCAGTGGTTAAGAGCACTGGCTGCTCTTCCAGAGGTCCTGAGTTCAATTCCCAGCAACCACATGGTGGCTGACAACCATCTGTAATGAGATCTGGTGTCTTCTGGCATGTGGGCATACATGGAGGCAGAATGTTGTATACATAACAAATAAATCGTTTTAAAAAAAAAAACCACAAAGACAGTTGACCTGAACTTACAGGAGCTTACAGATTCTAGACTAACAGCCCAGGAACCTGCATGGGACCAAACCAGGCACTCTGTCCTGTAGTCTTGTCTGTTTGTAGGACTCCTGGCAGTGGAGCCAGGATCTAGCCCTAGTGCATGAGATGGCTTTTTGAAGCCCATCCCATAGGGTGGGATGTCTTGTTCAGTTTCGATGCAATGACTGGGGAGCTCGGTCCTGCCTCAACTGAATATGCCAAACTTGCTAGGCTTTCTTGACTCCTCATGCGAAGTCTTACCCTTTCTGAGGAGAATATAACCATGAGTTGTAGGAAGGAGAAAGGGAAGGAGGGGCAGAGGGGAAACTGTAGTTGATATGTAAAAATAAATAAAATATAAAAAGTAATTAAAAAGAAAGAAAATAAGATTTTGAACTAAATCACAAGCCAAAAAAAAGTGTTTATTTTGAACTAAATCACAAGTTTAAAGCAAAAGACACTGTAAAGCAAAAGACACTGTCAATCAGACAATGTGGCAATCTACAGAATGGGAAAATATTTTTATACTACATATCCAATAAAGGGCAAATATCCAAAATATATAAAGAGCTCAAAATTCTAGATATCAAAAAAAATCTAATTTAAAAATGGTATACAGATCTCAACAGAGAATTCCCAAAAGAGAAAATCCAAATGGCTGTGAAAACACTTAAATGTTCAACAAGGAGCTACCTGAGGGTTGTCAAGAGACTTGACCCTAGAGGGGTTCCCAGGTTTCCAGGGAGACGCCCCCAGTTAGTTCCTTGGGCAGCTGAGGAGAGGGAGCCTGAAAAGGCCAGTTCCTATAGCCATACTGATGAATTTCTTGCATATCACCATAGAACCTCCACCTGACGATAGATGAAGAAAATGACAGAGCCCCACATCGGAGCACCGGACTGAGCTCCCAAGGTCCTGATGAGGAGCAGAAAGAACATGAGAAAGAAAGTCAGGACCGTGAGGGAACCTCCACCTGGCGATAGATGAAGAAAATGACTGAGCCCCACATTGGAGCACTGGACTGAGCTCTCAAGGTACTGATGAGGAGCAGAAGGAGAGAGAACATGAGAAAGAAAGTCAGGACCGTGAGGGGTGCGTTCACCCATGGAGACGGTGGGACAGAACTAATGGGAGATCACCAACTCTAGTTGGGATGGGACTGATGGAACATGCGACCAAACCGGACTCTCTGAATGTGGCCGACAGTGGGGGCTGACTGAGAAGCAAAGGACAATGGCACTGGGCTCTGATTCTTCTGCATGGACGGGCTCTGTGGGAGCCTTCTCAGCTTCGTCGATCACCTTCCTGGACCTGGGGGGAGTTGGAAGGACCTTGGTCTTAACAGAGTAGGGAACCCTGATGGCTCCTTGGCCTGGAGAGGGAGGGAGGGGGGCTATGGGTGGAGAGGAGGGAAGGGGGAGGAGAAGGGGAGGAGATGGAAATTTTAAATATAAAAAAATAAACCATTAAAAAAAGATCCAGTTATACCACTCTTTGGCATATACCCAACAATCACTTCCTTCTACCACAGAGACACTCAGCTATGTTCATTGCTGCACTATTCACAATAGCCAGAAAACAGAAAACAGCCTAGTTGTCCCTTAACAGATAACTGGACAAAGAAAATGTGGTACATTTACATAATGGAGTATTGCCTGGCCATTAAAAAATATAATCATGAAATTCATGAGGAAATGTATAGAACTAGAAAAACATCGTGAGTGAGCTAACCTAGACCCAGAAAGACAAATATGTATTCACTTATATGTGGATGTTAGCTGATAACCAAGCTACAATCCGTAGAACCACAGAGATTAGGTATAGAATAAGGACTGGGGTGGAGGGGTGGAAATAGATCTCCCTAGGAGGGGGAAATAGAATAGACAATTATGGAGATAAGAGGCTGGAATTTGAGTATCAAGTGGAGAGGGGAAAAGAAGAGGGGATAAGAGAAAATACAGCGGACAGCCAAAAGTAAGGGCCATTTGAGGAATAATATGGAAACCTAATACAATAGAAACTTTCCTAGAATATATACATAGACATACATAAAAAGACAATCTAAATGAAATTGTCAAATGGAAGAGAAAGACCCAACTAGCCATCTCCTATGACCAAATGAAGCTTCCAGTACCAGCATTGGATTACACCTAATTAAGTTGATGTTCAAAGTGGTCCCATGGGAAACCCCAAACAACTCAGGCTAGATAGCCCATGAACCTAGAGGAAAGTTAAGTACTACTGTTTTTTTTAAATAGCAATTAAATGATTCCTATTGAGATTCTGTTATACTCATAGATCAGTGCCTTGTTCGGTCATCAGAGAAGCTTCCTCCTGCAACAGATGGGAGCAAATACAGAGACCCACATTCAGGCAATATGCATCAAGTCGGAGAGAGACCTTGGAACATTCAGTCCTAAACAGGGTGTCTCCATCAAATCTCTCCCTCAAGGCTCAGAGAGCCCTGCAGAAGAGGAGTCAGAAAGAGTAACAGCCAGAGGGAATGGGGAATACCAAGGGAACAAGGCTTTCTAAATCAACAGATCAATGCACATACTTACCGAGATTGGAGCAGCTTGCATCTGCACTAGCTGCTGTTCTAGAGCTGAAAGTAAAAGTGGACACAAGCCCCATCTCTAGCCCAGGAACAATCTCCAGATGATGACCACTTAAAAATGAAAATTCAGTTTCCTCCAAGGGAGTCTCACTAGGCAAACTATTCTTAAGGGTAGGCTGCATGCCCAGTAGTAGATGGCCAGTAGCAAATGAACTCAGCAGGGTCTTTGGAGGTTCTTTGTCTCATAATGCAGTGTCAGAGATCTTCCCTTTTTTAAATTTTATATTTTTATTTTATATCTTTTCTCTTTTTGTCCTTTGCATATATATCAAGGCTGCCAATTTAGTGTTTTAGGGATCCCGAATGTTCAAACAAGTGATTCTCTATTTCTTGTGCCTTCTCTTATGTTCTTTTCCTTCTGCTTGTTTTATACAATTCCAATGTTAGTTTTTGTTTTATCTGATATTATATTTTACATTATTATTATCTCATAGATGCCTATTTGTTATCTAATGGGAGACAGAAATGGGATAGATTTCGGAGAGAGGGGAAGCAGGAAGAAGCTGGGAGGAGTAGAAGGGGAAACATCAGGATATAGTATGTGAGAAAATCTATTTTAAATAAAAGAAAAAATATTTTTTAAAAAATTTTAAGACAGGTTGATCTGTGAAAATCTGAATATTTCATCTGTGGTGCTCCACTAACTAGCTGACAAAAGATTACCAAAGCCAAAGTCAAAGGGCAGAGAAAACATTAAAAACATCCATCCATTCATTCATTGCTTCTGCCCAAGTTGCCTGAGAGAAATTAAGTGTGGGGAACAGAACTCCAGCTGAGCCCTCTGTGCAGCACCACAGATGTCAAGACTGGTGCCTGTGTCTCGGCTGAAGGCCTACTCAAAGCCAAGAAGCCCACAGCTTCCAACTTAGACTATAATACAGGCTTAGAACAATTTCACCACAGAGCCAGTGAAATGCAGCAACTCTCTTTTGTTGGGAACTAATACAAATGATGTGGAGATTTGGGTCTCTGAATTCAGAAAATTATCAAGGGACAAGAAAAGCCACAGACACACACACAAAGCAAGGTGAACACGGGCCAGACTGTCTTTCATTCCTTTACAGAAATGTTTGCTTGAAAACCATTAGCAGTGCCTTGGACACTGGTAAAATTCCTATAGACTGTTTTATAAAGGTAATGAACTCAGAAGAGCCTCACTGAGCAAGCCTGCCATTAAATCTTCCCTTAGAAACAGGATGTGGCCGTTGGGTGTTTTGTGAGCTTTGCCCATACATCATTGGGGATTTTAGTTGCTGGGTTCCAAAATTACGATTTTTGTGAAGTGACATAAAATAGAAACCAACACAGTACAGACGCCCTGCATCAATTCTTAACCTAACTTGTTCTTAAAACCATCCTTGTTAGGAGTAGATGTGCAGAAAAGAACAAAGAAGAAATGTCAGATGACAAATGTCCAGTGTTAACCCAATCACAAGCAAATTAAAAGTCCATCTCTGTCTCAGCTGGAATCTCAGCCTGGCTGGCGGGGTGGAGGGGGAGGGGATCCTCCATGTTGCTCAGAATAAATGTATCAGAGGCTAATCAAACTCTAATACACACACCTTGGGAGATTGCCTCTTTAGCCAGGACTGGAAAGGCTTGTGCTCCATCCAAGGGTCTGAACCTACCAGTTGTTTCCTGGGATAGCAATTGTTTTGTTAATGACAGAAGCCCCCAGGAAGACATTTCAGTTCAGTCTTTGCTCACCAAGGTGTCAAGGTGATCTGTTTGATAATCTCTCACAGTACATTTTATTACCAACAAGAATGAATGTAGGGGCCGGAAGGAAAAAAAAAGTTGAGCTGGGTGAAAAGAAAAGACAGCTGTGACTTCCAGACACAGCCTGAAACTATTCTGTCTGATCAACTCCAGCAGCTTCGTTTGAATTTATCAAAAGGCTGAAAAGAAAAAGGAGGGGGATAGGGGGACTGATATGTGTGAGTTTGAAAGATTAATTCGACTAGAAGTCAACAGAGGACATGAGAAGGGCAAAGGGGCAAGAAAAATGCAGGGGGCGCTATCAGCAGCATGAATCACACAGGGCCTGAGTCTCAATTCTTCTCAGGATGGCTTCCGGGGCTTTTCATTTTTTAATAAAACAAAAACCATAGCAGTCTCTGACACTTCTCGGGGACTTCCTAGATTGCCAGGACTTTGCATACGTTCTCGCCAAAACTCGGAAACTGCTCATCAACCCTATTTCTAGCTGGGGAAACTGAGGTTTTCAGAAGTTCAAAGGTCACCTACAAGCAACCACTGAGCTTATAAATTGTTAAGCAATATTCTATCTTAGAGCCTGCACTCTTTCTCCCTCCCTGTGACAGCCCCTTCTTCCCTCCCATTCACCCTGGTCTTCCCAACAGTTGCTTCTCCCACAGTCCACAGCTCCATGTCGAAGGCAAATTAAAAGCTGCCTACTACTCCAAACCATGCAATCAGCAAGACAGGGGGAGTCATTGGCTGTCTTAACTTTGCAGATTATGTAATTAGTATAGCAAAGAGGGGCTGAGGCAGGGGAGTGTGAACTTGAGTCTAGGGCTCAGCTTCCCTGTGTATATTCAGCCTTTGCACAAACACCGGTTGTTCCCACGTTTCTTGGCAAGTTGACAAACACTGGGTTCTAACCTCAGTTGAAAGTTTATGGTCCCTGAAAGGGATCAGACTAAATGAGACAGCAAACCTAAATTTCAGTTTCCCCTTGCCCAACACAAACATACACACACGTACATGCACAGACGCCTCTAACTGAAGCATATGCACCAGTCCCAGATGTGGCAGTGAAAGGGTTTATACACAGCTAGGATTCCCTGACAACACTTTCAATCATGTTACTATCAAAAGTTTGTTTTGTTCCCATGGGAATTTACAACTGTGCAGACTTACAAAGACCATTCATGAGGCTGTTCCAATGACATCATCTGAAGAGATACAGACATCTCAAAACAAGCAAAGCAGCAAAAAAAAAAAAAAGAAAAAAAAAAGAAACCAAACCAACTTCAGCTTAAAACTATGACAATCTCATTTCATTGTTGGTAACCTTTCTTCAAACAGTATTATTGTTTGTTAGAAACCATTTTGGGCACGCTAAATGTCTCATACCTGTTATAGCAGCTGTTTGGCAGGCAGAGGCAAGAAGATCAGAAGTTCAAGGCCAGCCTCTGTAACCTAATTAGATGCTCTCTCAAAATAAAATTGAAAAGGAGGGCTGGGGATACAACTCACAGTGGCACAGCACTTGCCTCACAACCCTCAGTTCTGAAAAGGGAGCTATTTTGCTCATACGCCAGTCCCTCTGAGACAATGTGATGTCACTGAGAGTTAACATGACAGCAAGAACCTGAGAATTAGGGTCAGCCATGTGGGTGGATTCCAGCTTCCCTTCTTTCTAGACGTTGAGTTAGGGTATGCTTTTAATTTTCCTGATTCTTCCTTCCTCGTGTGTAAAGTGAGTACTTATTACATAGGGCGGCCAGTGGGGGTGGGGGTTGAATAAGCTATGGGGCTTAAAGTGGAATGCAGGGTGCACAGCTGGATTACAAGCTTTCCTTCATGCTTCCCTCAGGGTTGTAGCAATATATGCACACAGCCAGGGTTTAAGGGGTACTTTTGTGTGCTCCTCCTTAAAAGCATCCCTTTCCTTTTCCTTCTTAAAGCACTTATAGGTTGGTGATGGAGAGATGACTCAGTGGATAAAAATGCTTGTCACACAAGTCTCGTGACCTGAGTACAGATCCTCAGAATCCACATACAACACTGAAGGCAGTGGTTTGCCTCTGTAATCCTGCACTCCTACAGTTGGGTGGGAAACAGGGGCGGATAATCTTCCAGAAGCTCCTGAGCCACCAGAGGAAAGGGGCAGCACAGAAGCAGAAATGAGAGAACAAGCTCAAACAAAGTGGAAAGCATGCGAAGACTCTGGAAAGTGGTTCTCCGACCTCTATTAGCATACAGAAGTGCACATGTGTCTGTACTCTGTGTGTATGTGTGTGTGCACATGAAGTTACAGGTTAGTAGAGGTATCATTTATACAAAGATATATAGACACAAGTATTTACCTTGGGGGCAATATGATAAGGAGCTAATATTTTCATTGCATCAAACACTGCTTTATACGATTCAGTCTAAATGACAACCTTAATGCCACAGTATTAGTGTTCTGATAGCCTGAAGGACATTATCCATATGGAGAAAAGAAACCATGAAGGGACGTCCAAAGTATAATGTGCAAGTCAGACTTGGAATGAGGAGGAATAGACAGCCTTAGATATTTAACAATCTGAGGGGAGATGCCTATTCCAGGTACTGAGAAGAGTCACATCCTGTGTTCAGAAAATACAGTAGCTCAAAGAAGCTGCTGGTATAGGAGGCAACTCTGAAAAGGTCCCTTGTACATAACTGATGGAGGCTGTGTCGAGGACCCTGGATCCTTGCTCACCAAAGAACATGTGAATTGCTTCATAGCCCTAGTTATAAAGACCACAGCGGTGGCTGGGAAGGTTAAACTAGAAAGACACTAACAAAGTGTCCAGTTTGGGGAGTGGAAATGGAGGTCAAGACCATGCACAGGTTCTCTTCTTTCCCTGATAGTGGGTTTGGCAAATACTGATCTTTCTGGGAGGGAAAATAGAAGATCCAGCCTGCACATGTGACCACTGTTTTCCAGAAAGTTCAGACACCTGACAGCCAAAACTACAGAGCAAAAGTAACATCTTGTTTAAAACCCAATGACCTAGGAAAAAGTTGTTTAATAGAATTTAGTGACCATGGGGTAAACATTAGCTGAGTATAGACCACAGGAAAACTCATCCTGGAATCCTCATACATCTCTGGGACTTATTTCATGCTGCATCTCATCATACAAGTACAGTGTCAATCATTAGCAAAGCATCATCTCCTATATGGAGATTAAATCCCCCCCCCTTCATTTTTGCAGTGGGTGAAAAGATGGTATTGTTTACATGCCCAGCATTTCTCACTCTCTCCAGAACAAGATGTTTATTCTCCTGCTTGTTTTCCCACCCCTTACACGGGATGAGACACACAGACCACAATGCATAAGCCAATCTGTACTTAACTGTTTATTCATGTTCAAGACCAAGGACAACAAAATGGTAGCCCAGTTCCAGTTAAGTGCATCAGTGTGAAAGGCACTCTTTAAGGAGGTGGAATAATAAAAGGACATACTTCCAGGCAGTCCTTGCATCTCCAGAGACAGGCTCTACAAAGGAAGACACCACGAAACAGAACAGGATCTCTGTTCCAACAGGAGGATTCCCTCTGCTTCTGATGATGCTCTCTGCTTGAGTTATTGGCATTTGAACGAATAGGTCTCTAAAGAGAAAAACGCCTGGCACGTGGCAGTGCACATAAATTTCATATCTTATGAGATATGCTTATGCAGGAGTCCAGAAGTTATAAAGCTCCACTTTGCTCCTTGAGGCTCTTTTTCAGTCTAAAATTGAGTGCTTCCTGTCTAGTCACTATTTCTTTTAGTTATTCGTGTCCACTCTGCACATTGTCCCAGTCTTTCATGCTCGTGTTAAACACTAGCATTAAACACTAATGACACCAACCTGGTTTCTCTCCGGCAAAGAGGTTGGTGGTTCCTAAAGTTTCAGGGCTCTGAGGTGACAACAGGAAAATTATTCTTGACCAAACTCAAAATTATGTAAAGACAAATTTGTTTTATTGAAGGTTATAGGACTCTTGCTAGAATTTGGGGGTCTTTCTAATTCCTTTTTTCAAAAAAAATGTTTTCTGCTCTCTTTGTTAGCTCTGAGCCTGTATTATAGCTTTGATGCCAGAAAGGTAGAAGAAAAGCCCATCTTGACACAGTACTATAAAAATATGAAGGAGCAAAAAACTAAACCTATTCTTAACATCCATATTTAAAAATGGCACATGTGTTCAATGGCTTGTCTTTGAGGCTAACCCCAGCCAGCTGGGACATAGGACAGGCAGCGCTAATATGCTGCCATAGAAAACATGGGCTTCACTGTGGCCTTAATGACCACAAAAGGAACCTGTCATGAACATAATTTGGAAGCAAGCAATTAATCAACCCAAAGAGGATTTGAGACAAACTGTTCCATGAAAGGTAGCATTACTTCATATGTGCATGTATGTGTGCATGCATGTATCCATGCATATGGACGTATGTGGAGTGTAGAGAACAATGAGTGTTATTTCGTCTTCATTTCTAAAATTTATTCTATGTGTCTCTTATGCCATGTATTTAAATTACATAAATTAATCCCATTCATTTCCCCATCCCTTCGCATCTGCCCTCCACCCCTGGACACTCCCAAAGAAAATAAAATTTAAGGGAAAAACAAAATATAAAATTTAAAAAAACTTAAAAATCTAGTTTTGGAAGCTGCAATGTGACGCAGTGAGTCAGTGTCCTTATATCTTTGCTTGCAAGTATTTATTGCAAAGATTCTAATCTCTGTACACCACTGGAGTTCAGAGAAACCCCCACACCTCATGCCATGCAGCCAAACACACCAACCAGGAGCCCAGGCACCTGGCGGTTGGGCACTATGATCTGTGACGAGAAAGCATGACCACCTTCATTTGAGAGAGGCTTTCTCATTGTCATGGAATTTGCAGATTAGGCCCAGGGAGTCCCAGGAATCCATCTGTCTTCCTGCCCAGTAGTGATAGAATTTCAAACATATGCCAATGCCACCATGCCCAGCGCTCATTACATGGGCTGTGCAGGTCAAACTCAAATTCTCATGTTTTCGCAAACGCTTTACCAACTGAGCTATCTCCCCTGTCTGTTTTTATTATAACACTTGTATCACTATGTGTGTGGGTGTGGGGGAGATGGGGATAACAGTCGAAGGATAACTTGGAAGGTAGTTCTCTCCTTCTACCATGTGGGTCCAAGGGATTGAATTCAGACTTGACCTGCTTTGCCTGCTGAGCTATCTCACGGACCTCAGACTATTTTATTGTTGAACTTACCAGATTCTTAGTAGAAAGAAACAATGCTATTTTAACCAGAGATGCTTGATTTTTTTTTTAAAAGGCTTGCTTTATCTTCTTCGTTTTAGTGTTTTGTCTGTATGTGTGTGCCTGGTACCCAAGAAAGTCAGAAGAGGGCATTTGATGCCCCAAAACTGGAGTCTGTTGCTATGTGGATGCTGGGAACCGAAACCATAAAGAGCAGCAAGGGCTCTTAACCACTGAGCTATCTCCTTTTTATTTTTTTTATTTTTTTTTGTGGAGGGAAGATTTGGCTTATTGAACACATCATAGTCCATCATCAAATGAAGTCAGGATAACAACTCAAACAGGGCAGGAACTTAGGAGCAAGAAATGATCCATGAGTGGGAGTGGGTAGGTTCTGCTTACTGAGTTGCTCATCATGACTTGCTTAGCCTATTTAAAAAAAAAAAATAGGCTATCTCCTTTTTAAAAGAGCATTATCAGCAGACAGTGGTGGCGTAAGCCTTTAAGCCCAGCTTTTGGGGAGCAGAGGCAGGAAGATCTCTATGAGTTCAAGGTCAGCCTGGTCTACAAAATGAGTTCCAGGACATCCATGGCAGTTACAGAGAAACCGTCTTGAGAAACAACAAAAGCAATATCAGAGAAAGCGACATTAAATTTCAACGGAAGAGATCTGAATCAAGCATAAAGCAGAGCTGCGTAACCAAATCTGTGGGAACTTTAAAGGATGAAGAGAAACACTAATCACAGTGAGGTGGGACTTAAAAATACTTCAAATCCTGATGTGTGACACAAGCTGCGATTACTCATGAGAAACCTCAGAAGGAAAAACATTCCTTGAATGCATTAGGCTTCTGCAGTTTGCTCCACTACGTTTCCCTTCTGACAAAGCTATTCCCAACCTCACCTCCCCCAGAAAGAAGCCTTCCCTGCCATTGACCCCAGCTGAGGTTCCTCCTGCCCTTTTCTCTATCCCTCTGTACTGTGTACACACATAGCTAAGTTCTTTGGCTCATGATACAAAATTGTGCCTATCCTCCATATTGGCCTTCCTATGGAAAAATACTACTTCTGAGAGCAGGCCAGTTTGCATTATTGATCTTGGGGAAGCAAAAGTGTCTGGAGCATAGTGTGCGCATTCCTCACTGTAGGGCTGAAGACAGGGACTAAGTGTGCAGAACATCTTCTTGGAACATATTTTGCACAGCTTGAGAAGTCACACAAGGTTCATTCTGCGGCACCCTTGCCCTTCTGTTGCAATTTTTTTAACCCCTCTGATTTCTGATGTTTTTCTAAAGATTACCAAATCTTCCCAGTCCTGAAGTTTTGGGTAAGCTCTGGCCTCCCGTATTTAGCTGTCTGCTGAAGACTACATAGCAGTTCAGCCATACCTCAAACTTCCAGCATATTCCCAAACCCTGATGTCACAGATTCACCCTATCTGTGAGCTCATCACTGTGGATCAGAAGTTCAGCCCCGAGTATCGCCTTGGCTCCCCATTCCTCCTTTCACTGCTGGCTAGGAGGCCAGTCTTTTCAGATGGCCAGCCCACTACTTTGTGCTTGGCTCTTCTCTTTTTAGCTTCTGCTCATGCAGTTCAATATATTTCTCCTGGCCAATGCAATAAAGACTGCTAAGAGACTTCCTTCCAGGCTTTCAACCCAGATTCCACTTAAACTGCAAACAATGCTCCTAAAATGTATTTGTTCAAAGAAACAGTGGCAAACGCAACCATACAATTTCTCCTAACACCTACATCATCCCATCATCTTTTCTTTTCCCATATATCCATCATCTTCTCCCACACCAGATACAACAAATACTTTTCATTCTTACCTACTCCATAGACCTGCCCTGTACTGCTGTCCTCAGGTTCTCTTTTTTTACAGTGTTTAAAACATTTACTAAAGTACAAAACTGTTAGAATTAAGCTGAGTGGAAAGACATTTCCAAAAATCATTGATAACAATGCATTATTGTTAACAGCACAGAAAGTTTCACTTCGTGAACGCTGAGACCTATGTATGGAGACTTGCAGTGGACCACACGCCACGACTGAGCCTCCTCCTTAATCTCATGTTTGAAAGGCATCATACGAAAGTCAGGATGCCATGTAACTGGCCTTTTCCCTGCTGCTTGTGCTGAGGTCATGGAAACAGCCAAAAATGACTTTCTATATAGCTATATATAGTAGCTTGATGATGTTCAAAGGGGTAGGAGTAATTTCTCATGGCTTAAACAAAAATGCATATCATAGGTTGAACACCATATCGACACTAGAATTATCCAGTTCTAGGTGGTAGATTTCTACCTACACAACTTTTGGCTTCCACATGATTTAGGCATAACAGAACTTACTGATCATATACTAAGCTAAAATGAGTGTTTTCAAAAGTGCCCCTCTGCCTCTTTTCCGGTTCCCACTAGATAGGAGGTAGCATGCTGTTTCTGTGACTTAAGATCCTCATTGACCCAGGTTATTCACAACCAGGATGCTCCTCCAATTCTGTCAACTTCTTTCTCCACCTCTCTATTGGTCTCATTCAGACTTGTGGGCCAGCAGTTTTGAAATGCTTGAGAATCTCATACAATATATTTTAATGTTTCTTCCCCCAAATCTTCCCAGGTCCTCCCCTCAACTCACCCAACTTCATATTCTAAGAAAAAAAAAAAAAAGCTAGTCCAGTTTTTTTGGCCTCCCACTCCCAAATGTAAGGCCTGCCCTGGATGTAGCTGAGATACACAGTGTCACGCTGGTTGGGGGCGCGGGGGAGGGGGGAAGGAACCACAGATTCTCCAGCTCCTAGAAGCTATCAGCTACAACAGGTTTCCTGAGGAGAGTAGGAGTTTGTACCCACTCTCCCTTCTCTGTGGTAGAATATTTTCTGGCTTGTGCAGAACTTGTGTTACAGTCTCCGAGTTCGTATATCATCCCTGTCATATCTGAAAAATGCTGTTTCCTTGGGGTTCCATCCACCATCTGTGATTCTTACAATATTCCCATACCCTCTTCTGCATATATCTGACATCTTTGGGGGGCGGGGAGGGGTGTTACTGGCAAAGTCATCTCATTTAGGACTGAGTGCTCCAAAGTCTCTCTGTACATTGTCAGTTGTGGGTCTCTGTTAGTTCCCATCTACTGCAAGCAGCAGCTTCTCTGATGGAGGCAGAATGATGCCGTCCTCTACGGGCATAGCAGTACCCCATTGGGAGTTACTTTGTCACTATATTCCTTTATCAGGATAACGGTGCTAGCAGCTGGTCTTAAAACTGCAGTGTACAGATTCTCCAAAGAACCCAGAGAGAAAATTAGACTCGTAAACTTAGTGAAAATTAATAGGTACTTTTTCTTCTATCTTCTGGCAGAAATATTCCTACATTATGAACATCGGTAACAAACTACAAAGATATTAGAAATGTGTATCACTTTGTAACACCTGGAACCACAGACACAACCGTTCTACATTACAGGGCCTACAGCCTTGCATCATTTATAGTCATCACTTCAAAAGTACAATTGTTGCAGCTCCCTCACCTGTGGAGTGTTTGTTCTCTGCTCTTGTGTCCCCCTCGGTCCCGCCGCCGTGATAAACACTAGCAGAGCCGTGGCCGCGCATCTCGTGGGCGCCACAGCCTCCCGTCACCAGGATGGCTGGAATGGCCTTAGTCTTGTTTCAAGAAGGCAATTAAGGGTGCAGTTGTGGGTGCTGATTTGGGTACTACTAACTCCTGTGTGGCAGTTATGGAAGGCAAACAAGCAAAGGTCCTGAAGAACGATCAAGGTGCCAGAACCATGCCTTCTGTTGTGGCCTTTACAGACGGAGAAAAACTTGGCACGCCAGCAAAGCAACAGGCCGTCATAAACCCAAACACCACCTTCTGTGTTAAGCGTTAAGACTGAACGTTGCTATGATTACCCGCCCCCACCCCCCCGAAATACAGAAATATGCTAAGACTCTTCCCTTTAAAATTGTCCGTGCTTCTAATAATGGTGATGACTGGGTTGAGGCTCATGGGAAACTCTTGTCCTTGTTAGATTGAAGCCTTTGTGTTGATGAAGATGAAACAGGCTGTGGAAGAGTACTTGGGTCACACAGCAAAAAATGCTGTGGATCCTGCTTAATTCAATGAGTCAGAGCAAAGGACACTAAAATGTGGGGCAGATAGCTGGGCTAAATGTCCTACGAGTAATTGGTGACCCTCAGCCCTGGCCTATGGTTTGAACAAATCTGAAGACAAAGTCATTGCAGTGTACGAGTTATGTGGTTGAACCTTTGATATTTCTATCCTGAAAATTCAGGAAGGAGTGTTTGAGGTGAAATCCACCAATGGGATGCTTTGCAGTGTATGAATTACGTGGTGGAACCTTTGATATTTCTATCCTGAAATTTCAGGAAGGAGTGTTTGAGGTGAAATCCACTAATGGGATGCTTTCATAGGCAGTGAAGACTTTGACCAGCCATTGTGATGGCACATTATCAAGGAGTTCAAGAGGGAGACAGGTTGATTTACCAGACAACGCAGCGCTTCAAAGGGTTCACAGGAAGCTGCTGAGAAGGCTAAGCGTGAACTCTCCTCAGCTGTGCAGGCTGACATCAACTTGCCATTTCTTACAGTGGATGCTTCTGGACCCAATCATCTGAATATGACGCTAACCCGAGCTCAGTTTGAAGGCATGCTTTACAAGCAACCTCTTGGTTGGCCTGTATTTGATGATTGTTCTTTTCATCCATTCTGGATTTTTTAAAAAAAAAATAAATCCTAAAAGCAAAAAATATAATTCTTAGAATTTTATTTAAAATACAGAAGTATACATACAGAAGTATACATATCACTATATAACTTATATTTTATATTTTAACTGGTATGTTTCCATTATGATATTTCATTCACTTAAATTATGATTCCAAGAGGCCAATGGACAATAAAGTTGAAGGTGTCTGTCTAGCTTTATTTTTATCTCAAGGTTTCCCAGATCACCTTACATGATGTGGGAGAGTCTGAGTTGATTTCATTGGCTAATAAAGAAACTGCCTGGCCCATTTGATAGACCGCCCCTTAGGTGGGTGGAGTAGACAGAACAGGAAGAGGAAGTGAGGTAGAAGGATCAGTTAAGATGCCACACCTCTCCTCAGTTAGGCAGACTGCCGTGCCTCTCCTCAGAGAGATACCAGATGCGATGAAGCTCCAGCCCAAGATGGACGTACACTAGAATCTACCTGGTAAGGCACCACTTTGTGGTGCTACACAGATTATTAGATAAGAGTTAGAGAAGATGTGAGAATTAGCTAATAAGAGGCTGAAATTAATGGGCCAGGCAGTGTTTAAAAGAATACAATTTGTGTGTTGTTATTTTGGGGCATAAGCTAACCATGTGGGATCCAGGCAGGACGAAAAGCCGGCCCGCAGCTCCACACTACACTTACATGCCCATACACAGAACACATATCTCCTCCTACCCTGAACCATCAACCAGATGAAACTTTTTCCAGAGGCCCTCACCACCCTGCTTTTCTTCTCTACATATTCCTTAGTCATTTACTGGGCCTTGGGATCATCTGTTCTCTATTTTTAGTCCCCTGTAGTGCTGATTCCATGGTAGGTGATGAACCCGAGTTGTACTGAACACATCCCCTTTTCAAGAAACATCTGAAGCTGTTGGCATTCAAATTGAGAAAATTGATATGTTGCTGATGTATTCTGGTCAGCCAAGTGACCTTGTAAACTTGTACAATGCTGCTGGTGTAGTCTGGTCATTGAAGTGACCTTGTGAACTTGTACAAACTGAACTGTTCAGTTCTCTTATCTGATTTCTGTCTCAAACCAACACCAGAAAACATGAACAAGGACAGAAAACAGGACTCAGTCTCTTTGGTGCAATGAATTATACACATTTATGTGTATATATTCATATATGCATGTTGTGTGTATGATACACACAATATATGGAATTTTCTTATAGTTCCTTCACACAAATAGTGTTCAAATCCAGATCGTTTAAACTAATGAAACATTTGGAATACTTACCATTAAACAACTATCTATGCTTCAGGGTCAAAAAATATTTGTGGTGGAACAATGATTTTTATTGCTGTTTGCTGTTGCGTAGCATAAGGTCTTTGTGTGGGAATATAAACTAGTTCCTCCCAATGAAGGCATTTAATGTTCAGTGATACCCAAGTCATCACCTTAATGGTGCAGTATAAAGAAATAATGTACCATAACACAGTCATGGGATACTCATCTCTGAGTAACCGAGATAGATAGAAATACCAGATAAACACCTCTGACAAAGTTGTAAATTTTTTAAAAAATCTGTAAAAGATCCCAACTTAATCAAAATGTGATTATAAATATAAAAACAATTGAGATTTGGTATTTGAATTTATTCCTAACAGCCTAAGACATAATAAATGTCCCCCAAAACATCTGCTAGGAATGTCCCTCTGCATGCTAATGTTTTAAAATTTATGGTTTTCAGCAATTTGTGTGAACTCCCTGCTCTTCTAGTTGTAGCGATTCTGGTGTGTCCCTGCACTGCAGTTAATTATTTTAATGACAGATAAGGAAACTACTGTATTAGTAATAAATTAGTAATAAACATCCATGTGTATTAATGTTGTAAGTCTCAATGTTTAAACTGCCAATATTTAAGTAATTCCTCTAAGAACACTGAGGAAGACAGGACAGCTTTAATACCAAATATAGAAGCAAAGGAAGCAGGTCTCATGGATGTAAAGCAGTTTGCCCATAGCCAAGGAATAACAAAGCAGAGTCGTATCAGCCATGTGCAAATGTGTTCCTGTTTCACACAGGGAAGCACCAGAGATCAAATCTCAACATTTTATCAATTACTGCGACTATGGGGATGACAGCCCAGGTGTGCAGGACATTCAATCATTTGCTCATTAAATTTACAGTATCTCATATTTGTCAAAATAAAAGTCAGATGTCTGGGCCTCTTACGTGCTAGAGGAAGCAAATTTTCACATTTGGAGGTATTACTCTGACTTATATTCCAAGAAGCATACAGGCTACAGCTCACAGGACAAGACTCAGCAGCCCAACTCACAACACAAGCAGTCTTGTCACTTGGGACGCCCAACATGACACGTCCTAAGGCATAGGACTTACAGCATAAGACACCTTGTAGACACAAAGTCTCATTGTGAGAATAGTGATGAGTGATCCTGGGTGTATGGTTTGAATCTAAAAATATCCCCCAAAAGCTCATGTGTGGAAGTCTTGACGTCCAATGCAGGGGGATTGTGAGATGAAACATTTGGGAAATGGTTAGCTTGTGAGGCCAGCCTCATGAATGGATTAACTGATTAATAGAAACATTGTTTTGTGTGGGGTTGGGAGACAACAGACACTTTCAGGAGTGAGGCACTGGGAGGTCCCTGGAGACAGCAGTAAGGTTGCCATTGAAGGGCGTGTTTTGTCTACAGCCTCTTCCTCTCTCCCTGTCCCTGCTTCCTGGCTGCCATGAGGAAAGTAGCTTTTTTTTTCTATCACATACTCCCTGCCGTGATGGCCTGCCTCACCATGGGCCCAGAGAAAAAGGAGCCAAAAGACATGGACTGACACTAGGAGGCAAAAATCACTATCCTCTGTAGCATAATAGAAGCCCAGAGACAGACATTGGGGTTCAACCTAAAGATCAGAAAAGCAAAGCATCCAGAGAGACCTTTTACCTCTACCAAATCTTCAGACAAAAAGAGCAAGATTCCTGTCTCCATGAATCCTCAGACTCCACACCACACTGAGTTCCTGTCTCTTTCCTTTATATAATCCTCTCTCCGCCCAGCCACATCACTCCTGTCTCCACCTCCCTAGTGCTGGGATTAAAAGCATAGGATCACCTTTGTGTGAGCTCTGTTTCTCTTTCAGACAGATTCAGTCTTGTGTAGACCAGACTGGCCTTGAACTCAGAGACCCGTCTGCCCTCTCTCCCAAGTCCTGGGATTAAAGGTGTGTGCCATCACTCGCTGGCCCTTTGATCTTCAGGAAAGCTTTATTAAAACAAATCACTATAATCCTCCTTGAAGTTGAGCCTCTCCGCATTCTGCCAGTGACAGAAAGCTAAACTGTGGGCTGTGGTAGGATGGAGGTCAACACAAAGAAACAGGAGGTGCTATCAGGATTGCCACTGCAGCTGGGTACTGCGCAGCCTCATGGCCAGCATATGTAGCAACTGGGCTTTGCTTCTTCCACTGACCTACCCGAAAGTCTCATCTGGAAAAGGAGTCCACCAAAAATTTTCCTAAGACTTCCAGGAAAGGATCTGAGCATCTCAGACAGTACACTCTGGGGGATATTTTAGGTGCTCCTGTCACCCCTTCACTGCCAGGCACTCACATCTCAGTTTGTCTCTTGGGATACTGCCCTCAGTGAAGGGATGCCATTCCAAGGGCACTGTGCATGAAGGATTCATAGATACAAGGTGGCAGAGGTTTGCTGACCTTGGCCAGGGCTCCAGAGCTCCTGAGGACCTGGAGTGTCTCTTGTGACTAGTAGAGCTCCTCTATCCCAATCTGTATTCCTCTCTCCCCTCCAGTTGTTCATCCAGGAATAGTCCCCCAGCAAACCTTCTGCATGCTAAACTCAGAATTTTCTTCCCAGGGAATCAGACCTGTAACAGCTGTACTTAGAGTCAGCAATCTTTCCTTGATACACTCTCTAACAACAGAGGACTTTATCACATGAGATTTGAGGACAGTTTAGAAAAGCAAAATTCACATAGCTGCCTTGGTGTTCAGCCCACAATTTAAGAATTTAAACTTCCCAGTTGTCTTTGAAAAGTTCAGCGTAAAGGTCACTAGGCCACATCAATAGCTGAACTCTTTAAGAAAACTGTTTCATTACTTTATGAACTGATTTTTCCCATTCTAAGAAAACGCTGTCACCTTTTTATACTCCTCCCCTCTCCTAAAACCATCACCTATTCTTCCATGCAGGCTTCTCTCTTTCTACTGATATGTCTACTATAAACTCTTTAGAGTTTTGCCCATTTTGACAATCAAGCCTTCTATGTTGATATAGAAAGAAGCTGGACCAGGAATGGAGATCTAGTTCTAGCTTTGTGACTTTGTGTAATTCGTATTTTTGTTAGCTTATTTACTTTAAAAAGACTAGAGTACTTAGGTGTTTCAGAAATTGCACTTAGCGTGAGTATAAAACATGAACAAGACAAACGTCTGCCCTTGTGCAGCTTAAAGCCTACTACAAAGCCGACATTGCATTAGTGACAATTCTTTGAGCACCAGGTTTTCTGAAGCAGCAGCCAGGGTGCTCTGAACGTGTGTAACAGATAACATTGTCTGCGATTCCTGTGGTGCCTCAAAGATCTGACAATTAAGTGCAGCTTAGGGGGCCGGAGATATAGCTCCGGCACCCAGTTCCTAGCCCTTCACAAACTGACCTCCACAGCAAGGCATGCAATCTCAGCACTTGGTGGGGAAGAAATCTGGGATACACAGAGTTCAAAGACAATCTAGGCAATGGGGGACCCTCAAAAGTGAATGACAGAATTAGCAAGGTGGGAGAGGAAGAGAAGATTCAGAGACAGAAAAACTTCATACTTTAAAAGTCTGCAAAAGGAGGATGCTCCCTCACCACGCTCGTGGGGCTGGGTAATGGCTACATGGCAAGAGCAATGGTGGATGAGAGGAGGGAAGGGAGCACTCAGTGCCATGTGAATCAGTGGTTTAACACGTCACACTTAATGCAATGAGAAAACACATTTCAGGGTTTCAGCAGGTGAAAGCATGGTCTGGCTCCTCCCACTCCAAAATGACGGCATTATCACCCACCTGTTTACTCTAACACCTACGAAAAAAATTCAATAAGATAATGACCATGGATGTGCTTAGAAAATATGACATGCACAACCCCATTTCAGGAGGTCGATTAACTTTGGTTCACTACCAAAATAAAAACTGATTATAGAATTCACCGCCTGACCAAAAAAATTAAAATGAAACAAGCTTCTGAAACATGTGGCAGGTGGATGCCTTCTCGAAATGCTTCCACTGTCCCCGCGCTTTTTCCATTTGCTCAAGTCCAGAAGCAACTGCTACATGATCGCAATCACCGTCCTGTATATTCCCTGCAAGTCATTGGGTGTCGCAGGTGCCGCTGCCTACTACAGTGTAGATCACAGCAGTGGGTAATCTCCTTTTCAGCGACTGCACAATATTGAAGAGTATCACAGAAGGCATTTCTATGATACCCAAACAAAAGGTTTTCTAGGGCACAGGGGGAAAAAAAAAGACTTCTACAGAAGTAGGTTTAGATTTTGAGAGCAAAGCAAAGAAATACGGAAATGAAGATGTGTGTTTTGAGGATGGGTGTGCAGCCAAGTTTCACAGAACAAAACCCCTCAATGCAAATGTCCTTTAAATTATCTTTTAATCGGTGATCTAGCATGCAGGGGATATTCTCGTTTTTCATTTAATTCTGTATTGTAGGCTAAGAGCCATTTTAACTAAATCTTGTTTTAAATCCTAATTCTGTATGTGTGTTAACTTTATAACAATGGATAGAAAAAATGTAAAGATAAAAGTTACAATGATTTGTGTCCTACTTAGCAAGAGCGCTTCTCTCGATCACCTCAGTACATACACATGAAATATGTACAACCCATTGCACATACGTGTGGACGTTACTGATGTTAAACACACAACTTGAAAATATTCTGGAAATGAATTTAGGGTTGGTTTTCTCTGAAACTTTTAGTATAAAATACACTTTAAAAGATTGGGGAACTTATTTTCACACAGAACACTTACTGAAACATGCATTTTTAGTGCCGGGGCAGAGCAGACAGCTTCGATTAGGAAAGCTAGGGGATATTTCATTTGATTTCTCTAAAAGATGAAAAGGGAAGACAGAGGATGAAACAATTTCAGGTACTTTCAATGCATTTATCAAATAAGAATGAACCGCTTTTGACTGCACGTATAATGGCTCGGGAGGCGTTCACTCAACCAAAAGGCAAGGACTTCTTTTCCACTGTGACAAATCCAACTTAATGAAATTATATTTTAAAAAAAACTAAACACATGAGACATAAGAAGAGGGAGAGGACAGAAAGGAAAAGCAATGGCTAGTGTATTTCAGGAGAAGACAATAGGCACAATTTTGAACTGATTAATGTTAGAATTTCTGCCTGACCTTGAATTTGACAAAACTCAATATAAAGGCCACACTTATAAAAGGACTTCAATTATAAGAGGTTATCTAAAGCACGCTTAAGCTGGTTCTCAAGATGAAATACTAACCGAAGTTTGTATTTATTTCTCAAACAACCATGTTAACCTTGCTATTTACACTGCCAATGACATCTTCCAAGACTGTGGACTCCCTGCGCTATAAATCCCCACCAGATAAGCAGCTCATTCCTTGTTTGTCAAAGTGTGGTAGGAAGTTGTACCAAGAAAATAATACATAAATGAATCAAACACAGTACTGTATATTACAAAAATAAAATCTATAGAGCATGTGCCATATACTCCGTGTGAATCCTTCATCCATTATGTACAAATGGGTGTCGAAATGACCAATACTTAACACCTGTGAGAATGGGCTTCAGAGAACATCACAAATAATTCCCTGCACATGTTGTTTTCTACTTTGTAAACCTCTTTCGTGTTCTCTCCTTTGACCTTGTCCTAAGAAACAGGCTGGGCATGTGAGAAACCTGCATGGGTAACCTTATTTGTTCAAGATTGTGTGGCAAATTCGAGAGGCAAATTCAGAACCCACACAGAGGCCATTTGTTTTCTGGGTTAACTGAAATACTTCTCTGAACGTTACTGCTTGTCCCTACGGACATGAAATAGAAAGGACACTGCAACATCAACGTTCATAAGCTTTTAGTTGGTCTTTAGTAAACTGTTAGAATATTTTTCTCTTTTGGGTTTTTGAGGGGACTCACCACCCAGCTCCCAAATAAATCACAAACAGGGGCTTCTTAGTTATGAATGCCCAATCTTAGCTCAACTTGTTTCTTGTCAGCTTTTCTTAACCTGTATTATCCTGACTCCCTTTTGCCTCTGAGCTTTTTATCTATTTCCATATTTCTTACTTTTATTCCTTTTCCGTGGCTTGCCGTGTAGCTGGGTGGCCGACTCCTCCTCCCCTTGTTCACCAGTTGCTCCTTGTTCTCCCTCAGCCTCAGTTCTCCTATTTATACTCTCTGCCTAGCAGCCCCGCCTATCCTTGCTCCTGTCTCGCTATTGGCCGTTCATCTCTTTATTAGGACCATCAGGTGTTTCAGACAGGCACAGTAACACAGCTTCACAGAGTTAAACAAATGCAGCATAAACAAAAGTTACACACCTGAAAATAATATTCCCCAAGAGTAAGTAGGCAGAAAAAAACTATTTCCATCCTCCAAAAGAACTTCCACAGATTTAGGATTTTCATCAAGCAATACTGCAGTTTTTTTTTTAATATGGGAAACTTTTCTTATCCAACACACAATAGTGATTTGAAAATGAAATAGTCCCCTTGGGCTCATACATTTAAAGAACTGGTTCTCAACTTGAGGTTCTGTTTTAGAAGACTGTAGAACCTTATGATTTGGGGAAGTGTTGGTGGAAAGAGGAGAGCCTTCTGGTGGACCTTGCTGGTTTAGAACCCAGCCCCACTTCTGTGCTACGTAACCACCTACCTCCCTGACCAACCTAACTGCAAACATGTAACCTTGCACCTCATCTCAGCATCAGCTCTCTCTGGATGAAGGCCTGTGTCCCTTCTTAAATCCTAAGTCCAAACAACTCTTCCTCCCTCGAGTTGTTTAGTGTTTAGTTCAGTGACACCAATGAGAAAAGTCATTAATATAAGCATCAAGGCCGGTATTAAGTTATTAACTGAATAAGTCAATGAAAGCATAGCATTGTTAAAATATAATAGATGCCTTAAATTGTTTGTTTTAAATATGGAAAGAAATTACTGTGATTAACCTAAATGTATGTCATCTCTCAACCCCACCTATACCTTATCATACACATTTTCCAACACTGATATGTTAAATTTGAAGCTAAAACTCAGTAATAAAGAAATTGCCTCCTGGGAATTTTCCTAGAGCCACGTTCCTTGCTAACCTCAAAATGGCTCCCTCAATCAAGATTTCTCTTTCCTTGCTTTCATATCTGTCCTTCCTCCATCTCAACTATCCCATTCCCTCAAACTCTCCCAAACCCTCCCCATCTCCCTTGCTCCTCCTCTTCCCCTTCTCCCCTTCCTTCTACCCTGTACCGTCATGTGACCCCAGCTAAGACCCTAAGCAATAGAGAGGGGGCCTTAACTGGCCTTGCCCTCTAGTCAGACTGATGATTCTCTTAAATATCACCATAGAACCTTCATTCAACAACAGATGGAAACAGAGACAGAGACCCACACCGGAGCACTGGACTGAGCTCCCAAGGTCCAGTTGAAGAGCAGAGGAATCAAGACCATGAGGGGTTCATCCACCAAGACAATGTGCCTGAGCTAATGGGTGCTCACCAACTCCAACTGTACTGGGAATGAACGAGCATGGGACCAAACTAGTCCCTCTGAAGATGGTTGACCGTTGGGGCAGACTAAGGGGCCAATGACAATGGCACTGGGATCTGTCTCTACTGCTTTTTGGGATCCTATTCTCTTTGGATGTACACTTTGCTCAACCTGGATGTAGTGGGGAGGGCCTTGGACTTTCCACAGGGCAGAGTGCCTTGCTCTCTTGCAGGGTGGGGGGGGAAGATGTGTGGAGGGAGTGGAGGGAAGTGGGAGGAGGGGAGGAAGTGGGAATTGGATTGGTATTTTTTTAAAGTAACAAAATAAAATAAAATAAATTACCTCAGCTTGAGGTGGGGAGATGGCTCAGTGGGTATCTTGTTCTCTTATCTGTACTATGCACTGGCAGCGTGTCCACAAGCACAGATACCCTAGTTATACTGTACTTCTGGGAAGGACAGCACAGAGCATGGGCTTTGGAATTAGACTTGCCACTAAATTTTTTTATTCTACCTTTTATAGTCCTTGAACTTGGGCTTTATTAAAAATAGTGTATAAATATTTAATTCCTCATGGTTTATGCCACCTGTTTCTTATAGGCACCAGGGCCACTAACCCAGGGGTGACCACACCCTCAAAAGACTGGCCCTCCCTCACTAATTAAAAAAAAACCCTAGCCGGGCGGTGGTAGCGCACGCCTTTAATCCCAGCACTCGGGAGGCAGAGGCAGGCGGATCTCTGTGAGTTCGAGGCCAGCCTGGTCTACAAGAGCTAGTTCCAGGACAGGCTCCAAAGCTACAGAGAAACCCTGTCTCGAAAAACCAAAAAAAAAAAAAAAAAAAAAAAAAAAACCCTAAAAGCCTGTCTTCTGGAGGTATTTTCTCAATTGAGAGTCCCTCCAATCAGGTGACTGTAGCTTGTGTCAAGTTGACATAAAACTGGACAGCACAATTGACCCCTTGTCAGCTGGACACACAAACACATCAGGATTAAGCCACAAGCTTTCCTTTCCTGTTCATTCCCAAGATTACACATTAATACTGACATCACAATATAAAACACTGTACAAACTTTAAAACCCTCACATTCTCACAGATTCAAACCCTAACAATTTGGTCTTTTAAAATTCAAAGTCTCTGAACTGCAGCTCATATAAAATAAAAAATTATTGGGACCATTTGGAGTCTTGGCCTCCAGCTGCTCTTCCCTGCTAGTGATCTTTACTTTCCTTCTGATTTGAGTTACTGAAAGCTGTGTCAAAGTTGTTTACCAGCTCTGCTTCACAAGCACGTGTTGCCTTGCCTTGAGGATCAGAGGATAAGGTTTTCACCTGTTGGCCCACCTGACTGCATTGGGTATAAGCCTCCATGGTGCTATTGAATAAAGGGGCTACTTACCAGTGACTAGAAGTCCGTGTCTCCGTCTGTGTATCTTTGTGTGTTTCAATCTCCAGCCCCTTGCTTGAAGTTCGCGAACTGTATGGTAGGTAGCGCATAGAGCACAAACAGGCTTCATGCGCTGCAAAAAAATAAGTTAAATGCTTTCTTATTTCAAGAGGAAAGAACCAGGGCAAGTCACAATCAAAGCAAAGCAAAACACAATTCCAATAGTGTAAATAACTCACTGTCCAGTTACCTGGGATTTTCTCAGTCTTAGTCTTCTGGGCTCCTCCAAAGAGCTTGGGTCACGTCCCTGGCTCCGACCTCTGCAGTACACACATCTTACAGTCTAGGCTCTAGGTGGCCCCACTGTACAGCTGCTGCTGTTCTTGGTCATGACACTGACTTCTCCAAAATACTGGGGTCTTCTATTGCAACTGGGCTATACTTCCACCAGTAACTCCTCCTGGGCTCTCTTCAGGGGCTCCAACCCTCCGACACAGTACCAAGCCTCAGCTGCTTTCCATGACCCCTTCATACTTTCGAAACCAGCACCACCTAAGTGACTCTTACACCACCGATATGGGCTGCCAGCACAAGATACAACCTTGGCCACCTCTGGAACACAGTTTCTGGTTGCTGCTTCTCAGGAAAGACCTTCCCGATGATCTCACCTTAGTGATGTTGGTCTCTTAATCACTGCTAATTTCTCAGCCCTAACTAAACAGCATCAATTGTCCTGGCAAAGCAAAGGTTTCACTTTAACGGTGCTGGTCTCTTGTTAATCATAGCTGACTCTCAGCCCCAGCTGACCAGAATCACAGACTCTTAATCCAAAATGTCACATGGCTCTGCTAGTCTTTTAGTTTTCCTCTGAAACTTCATAGGCCAGGACTCCATTATCTGTACTGCTGTCAACATGATCTTTCAAGCCCCTACAGAAGAGCCCACTGAGCTCTCAATACTCAATGGCTTTTCTATCCCAACTTTCCAAAGTCTTCCGAAAAAACGCATGGTCAGGTGTGGCTCAGCAACACACCACTATCCTGGTATCAATCTCTGTCCTAGAGTAGCAACTGCCGTGATGGAAGACCACGACCAAAGCCACTTGAAGAGGACAGGGCTTATTCTGCTCACACTTCCTCTTCATTCTTTATCATGGAAGAAAGTCAGGGCAGGAAGTCAAACAGAACTGAAACCTGAAGGCAGGAGCTGATGCAGAGGACATGCAGGACTGTTGCTTACTGAATTGCTCTTGTTGACTTGCTCAGCCTGCTTTCTTATAAACCCAGACACACCAGCCCAGAGATGGCACCACCAGCAATGGACTGGGCCCTCCTGAATAATTAAGAAAAACACCCTACAGGCTTTTTTCTTGAAAGTTCAATGTTATGAAGACATTGTCTTGTTTTTTGGGTTGTTTGTTTCTTTTGTTTTGTTTTGTTTCTTGAGACAGGGATTCTCTATAGTTTTGGAGCCTGTCCTGGTACTAGCTCTTGTAGACCAGGCTGGCGTCGAACTCACAGAGATCCGCCCGCCTCTGCCTCCCCAGTGCTGGGATTAAAGGCCTGTGCCACCACCACCACCCAGCTGGAGGCATTGTCTTAATTGAGGCTCCCTCGTACCCAAATAACATTTAGCTTGTGTCATGTTGACATAAAACCAGCCAGCACACCTGGAATACACTGATGCAACAAATAAACCTTGTCTGAAACAAGATGGAGGGCAAGTACTGGTGCAGAACCACTACGACACCTAGACCACAGTATGCACCTGCCTACACGCACATACTCTGTCTCTCTATCTCTCTCTGTCTCTCTCTGTCTCTGTCTCTCTCTCTGTCTCTCTCTCTCTCTCTCTCTCTCTCTCACACACACACACACACACGATTTCTCATCATCTGGGACTGCCTGCACTGGCCTGTGTGTGTAAGATCACACCTGTAAACAATCAGAGAGCAGCAAGGGGTTAGCCCTGGTTAAACTCACAAAACACAACAAAAGACAGGAATGTGGGAGAGTTGAAGGGAGGAAGGCAGTTGTCTTGGTTACTTTTCTACTGCGGTGACAAAAAACCATAACCAAGGCAACTTATAGAAGCAAGAGTTTACCGAAGGCTTACAGTTTCAGAGGGTGAGTCCACATCTCTCATGGTAGGCAGCATGGCAGCATGCAGGCAGGCATGGTGCTGCAGTAGCAGCTGAGAGGGTGCATCCTTATCAAGTAGGAAGCAGTGGGGGCAGTGCAGAAAGAGCCAACCAGGCCAAGTGTGGCCTTTTAAAACATTGAAGTCCACCCCAGCAATATACCTCCTCTAATAAAGTCACACCTCCTAATCCTTTCCAAACAGTTCCACCAACTGGGGACAAAGTATTCAAGCCTATGGTCCCATGGAGGCCATTCCTGTTTAAACTATCACAGCAATTACCATGGACTGAAGAGATATAAGAAATGGTGTGGGGTGAGACTTTTCAGAATACATTATACATATATATTAGTCAAAGAGAAACTTTAGTAAAGGTTATTTACCAAGGATGGCTCTTCTGTATTGGCAGTGGTCCTATCAACTCATTTAATCAGTTTAAAGAACGGTCTCTGGCCGGCTGAATCCCTGTGGCTAAACCTGAAAACATGACGTTGAAAGTAAAGCATGTTTCAAAAGTACACCTAAAACTAGACAGGAAGGAAGGAAGGAAGGAAGGAAGGAAGGAAGGAAGGAAGGAAGGAAGGAAGGAAGGAAGGCCAAATAATTCTGGAAAAAAAAAACATGTAGATGCATCTGGGAATGTAGTTCACTTGGTAGCAAGCTTACCTAGCATACACAATGCCCTGGTTCGACCCCCAGCACTACAAATGCCTGGTGTGGTGGCACACATCTATGATCCCAGCACTCCAAGGATGGAGACAAGAAGTTCAAAGTCATCCTCAGCTGTAGAGGAAATCCAGGGCTAGCCTAGGTTAGAGACCACTCTCAGAACAAAAGGCATTTGCACAATAATATCACATAAATAAATTGCTAAAGTACAAATACCATATAACGTTGTGTACACATTCAGATGCAATAAACTGAACACACACAAATGCCGTTTGGTATCAAAGTATTTCCCCTGAAAACTATATTAACAACAACAAAACTTTATAGCAAACAGACCTTCCTGATAACAACGAATATTATTTATGAACTCCGTTACATGGGTGTCCTAGTTTGCCTTTTGTTGTTGTGATAAAATGTTGAACAAAACCAAATCGGCAAGGAAAGGGTTTCTTTTAGCTTACAGGGTTTAGTCTATCAGTGAGAGGAGATAAGGCAAAGAACCCAAGACTGAAGTGCAAAGCAGAACTTAGCAGTGGGAGGCTGCTCACTGACTCATTCCTTCTGATTTGACATGCCTTCTGACTTCCTTTACCTTCCACCTTTTGCTTTGTCTTGTTTTGTTTTGTTTTGTTTTTGGAAACAAGGTTTCTCTGTGTAACTTTGGAGCCTGTCCTAGAACTTGCTCTGTAGACCAAGCCGGCCTCAAATTCAGAGATCCACCAGCCTCTGCCTCCCAAGTTCTGGGACTAAAGTGCTACCATGCCCAGCCCTTCTACCTTTTTTATGTAGCTCAGGTCTGCCTGCCCAGGTGTGGTGCTACCCACAAAAGGCTGGGCCCTCCTACATCTATTAGCAATGAAGAACCTGTCCACCCCCCCAACACACAGCAATCTGATGAAGACAATTACTCCCTTGAGGTTCCCTCTTCCCAGAGGTTATGTCATGTGGACAAAAGCCAAGCGGCACAATGATGTACCGCAAGTTGCAGGATGCTTGTTGCTCTGTAGCACTAGTCTCAAATGGGCAACCTCACTTCAATCGTGAGAAAACATTTTATAAACAGAAATAGAGGAACATTCTACAAGTAATGGATCAGTTCACTTTGGGTGTGAGGGGCACAAGAGCCTACAAACATTTTTTTTTCATGGTTTATTTTTTTATTTAAAAATTTCCATCTCCTTCCCTCCTCCTCCCCCTTCCCTCCCCTCCCCTCCACCCATACCCCCCATCCCTCCCTCTCCAGGCCAAGGAGCCATCAGGGTTCCCTACTCTATGTTATGTCCAAGGTCCTCCCAACTTCCCCCAGGTCCAGGAAGGTGAACAACCAAGCTGACAAGGCCCACACAGAGCCTGTCCACGCCTTATTAATGGTTACAGAATGGAGAGCATCAAAGAAATAACGGCTTTATAATGTGTCGTGGGATCCTAGATTAAGTCTTGGAAAAGAAACGGGATCTAAGAAGAAGCAGCGCTGGAGCTTGGTGCAGGTCTACCGTTTAGCTAACGGCATTGTACCTGTGTTGATTTCCTGGTTTTGTTCTTTGTACGGGGATTATGTAAGAGTGACACTTGAGTGGCAGTTGGGTAAAGGGCACGCAGGAACAGAAGGCGCTATTTTTACAGTTTCTGTTGGTCTAAAATTAGTTCAGAATTAAAATGAAATAACAGACAAAAACACCTGAAAGGACTCACTACAAGTGAGCCAGTGTGAAGAAGACACAGAGCCCAGGAGGGAGAAGAAAGAACAGGAACGGCAGTATAGTCACAAAGGAACAGGAAGCAGACAGCCAGGAGCTAACACATTAAAAATGAAAAAGTTCCACCTTGGAACGTAAAGAAATCCAGACTAAAACAAGGATTCTGCCTGGTATTCAAGCAGACGCATTTGATCCTGTACACCAGTCCGCAGATGAGAACGCAAGAAGCAAAGACACAAGGCCACTGTAAGGGGAGAGAAAACTGGTACAGGCCTCTTGGAGAGAAATTTTCAAAGTTTAAGTATATGCATCCTTGACAAAGGTTTTCCCTTATAAAAGCTCATTCTAATGAAATAAAAAGACAAAAAAACAAAGGCTTTTGATTGAAATGTCATAATCCTGAAATTTTTCAAATAATCTACATGCTCATCAATGGAGAAAGGGTAATTATGATGCATCCTGTATCCATATGTGAAAATATCATTCAATAATGTTAAAATAGTATATACTTTTACAGTCTTGAATATATGTGATTATTATGAGGGATATGAAAGACCATTCATAATAAACATCAATTACAGCACAAAATATGGTAGAAAATATTTATGATTATGTATAATTTTTTATGAGGGGAAAATATAACTTTGATTTATTATATTTTTATTTTCTAACTTCTAAGTTCTAAAATTAACACATATTTTCTTTTAATAATAAAAGGGATAATATTCTTTTCAATTTTGAAAAATTGATATCTCATTAAGACTTCATTTGTTTTTCAGGGATCCAGAATTCCGGGATGATTGTCTCTGCGGTCCTAGACAGTGGAAAACTCCATAGCTGCACGTTCAGGACCCGCCACTAGGTGGTACACTGCTTCTCCATAGCTCCTTTCGGACATTTTAAGCTTAGTGAGCTATGCGTACTTAACTGAGGTAACGCCAGACAATATCCTAGTCCCGCATTTGTTTTACCTTCACGTAAAAATCGTTTGCATTCCCCGAATAGTTATTAATATCCTTTCTTTTTTTTTTAAGTTTTCTTACAGTAAGCACCGAAATGTCCTGTACTTGTAAGAGACAAAAGCCTGGACAGTTGACAGTTCTGCATTTTGTCAACTTCCTAAAAAAATTTAAACCGGTTTTCATGAAGCCGATTTTTGCTCTATATTATACGTCTTCAAAAGAAAAAGGGAGGGCTTGGCATTCTCTGAGCATAGTTGACTCTCTAAGTGTTATTAATTATACATATATTTTACCTTTGGATTATTTGAATCTTAGAAGGAACGACAGTCCAAAGAATACGACCTAAGAAACACTGTCGTCGACACCTGTCCATTTAATGTAATCATCTGAAGGTTTATTCATTGAATCCAGCCTTCTTTGTTCCCGACTACAGGTGTCATCTGTCCTGTGTCCATATAGCCCAGAGCCATTAAGTCACAGGCTGTAAATTGCTATTATCTAACCAGCATGGCACTGGACGAATTTCCTGTACCTGAATCCTTTCTCTCTGAGCTATGCTAGTCTTAGGACAGGGGTCTTAAGCAGAACCTCTCCTATTGGCGTCTGATTGCCCCCTGAACTAAACCCAATACAAGCAAGTACAAGAAGGTGCTTACTCTCCCAGCCCCAGTTCATGTGAGATAATAGAATTCATATCCTCCAGGAAATCTGCTAAATACAGCAGCGTGGATTAACTCTAAGCTCATCAAGGAAAACTCTGGAAACAGAAACCCAGTACAGTTCACCTCAGTCCCCCCAATAATTAGCAAGGTACCCAAAACACTATGAGCCTTGTTACATATTTGAAGAATGAGTGATGTCTTTAAAAAGTGAATAGAATCATGTGCTTGTTAGCAAGATACTAGAAAGTGTATCTTAATTCTAACATCACATTTTAAGCCTTGTTTAACATATGCTAATCATAAAATGACTTATTTCCTCAAAACTGTTTACAAGTTGATTCTGTGGTTCAGATATGAAGAAGGGTAGGAAAGAGCTCTGTCTTCATAAAGTGCAGAGTGCAGCAATTAAAAATAACTTACACGGATTTAACGCTTCCTCAAGGGCTTTACTACTCAATGCTCACAAGAACCCATGGTTGACAGAGGCACCCAGCTACTTGCTTTAAATTGCTGTGAAGTCATAGGTAGGCTCAAAGTTTCCTTCTAAAATGCATAGAAAATATGAAGAACAGTGATACCAGAGATGCTTTGAAGACGCCATGCCAACTTTAAAACAGTGTTTACGTGGTCTGTAGGCCCTTTCCTTCTCCAAGTAGAAATTATTCTGCATTTCGTTTCTAACTTGGCTTCATTTCCATCTATATTTAACCATGTATCTTTGCTAAATAATAAATTCTATAGTTTTACAAATTACTTATACATGGAACCATGCTGCAAATGCAATATTCCCATCCATATCATCATTCCCCTTTCCACCCAGCCTCAGTCACGTGGATTGGATTCTCCTCATATATGTTACACACAAGATAAATTCATTCAGCTTCTTCATGAAACCAGCAAGCCAAAAGACTAAGCATGGTGCAATGTTCTTTCAGAGGGTCTATGGTCCTAAGCTGAGGTTCTTTAATGAATAGTTACAGAAAGACAGCTAGATAATTCATGACCCAGGGTTCCTGACAAGACCTTTATTGGTTGTGAGAAGAAAGCAAAGTTGCCCCACTATTGAAATCCTAGAATTTCTAAGCCTCTTAGCAGGCAGAGTATCTGTATATCTAGGAGATAAAAACACATGTTTTGAAAGTAGGGAAAAAAGAAATTCCTTAAAGGTAGAGCAGGAAGCATGTTTTTGTGCCCTTTGGTCTTTCTCCCTGCACCCTTCAGCGCAGACGTAGAGAAGTGACTCAGCAGCCACTCACACGTGACTGACCTGGAAAGCCTGAGTGACATTCTTCAACTTCATACCGTCACTATTTCCTCTACATTCTGCTTCATATAAAAAATAGGAAGCCCTCTCTCACTCGAGTCATTATGATTTGGATTCCCTATTATATGCAGCCAAATTGAAGCTCTCCTTGATAAGGCAATCATCAAAGATATTTGCTCTAAAATTATACCTGATGGCAGTTCTCTCTTTCATGGACGCTGGCATAGAACATTGGTGCTGAACCTCAGTCACTAAGACAAATCTCTTTTTTTAGAGCACAGAGTAGGCCCCACCTACATGGGGTTTAGTGTGCTCAGGTGTTCTGGATCAGCAGGTTTGCGAACTGAGGCAGCCCAAACCCATTCCATGACCACCCACTTCCATTTCCTTCATGCTGGATCTTAGGCGTATGAGTCTATGTTAAGAAGCATATGTCGACACTTCAAAGTACTTTTCAAAAGATTTGTCAAATCAAGGCTCAGCAGAATGGCAGAGGTCATGCAGACCAACTTCCTCGGCATATTCCACAAGCATGATTGCATACCTTTCACAGATGCAGAACATCTGCAAAGCATATTGCCGAGAGTTATACACGCTAGTGAAGAAACTAGACTCACCAGATTCCTCTTCCCTAAGTTTGAGGCTTGAAATGCTTAGGATTGGACATCGAGTAGCAAGGTTAATGAGAACATCTCTATTTCTATTGGTTTTCATGAGCCCAGAATAAATGTAGGGACAATTTGCACATCTCAGATGCCAAGTAACGCCTCCTTCCTTAACTGTATGTAAAGGATTTCTGTTATTTTTAAATGTCTGTTCACCTTATTTTGCATAATTTAAAAAAAATCTCTAAGTTCCCAACTCCTTAGGAAAAAAGAAAGGTGGAGTGTTCTGGATTAGTTTATGTGGTACAGTGGAAAGATAATGTGTTTAGGAACCACAAATACTGGCTCTAAGACACATAAGTTATGTGATCTTTGTCAAGTCATTTAACAGCTTTGAACACCATATTTTCCCTCTGAGGTACAGTCACAGGGGGCCTGTTAGGATCAAACAATAAAATGTTCTCAAGATGTGTCATGGGTAAAGGGCTTGCCATACCAGCCTGTTGACATAGTTAAATCCTTGAAAAGGTAGAAATCCGTAAAGTTGCTGTCTGACCTCCACACATACACCCCTACACATCATACATACATAATAATGCTAAATCTTTTTAAAACCATGAATGTTCAGTTGTAGTGGACAACAGACATTCTCTGCCCTCACACAGTCATACTATAGTGGATAAAAGAAAACATGATTTGCAATAGCAATAGAAGATATTGAGAAGAAACATAAAGTAGGATATGTAATTACCATCCTAACTGAAGATACAGAATTAAAGGGTCAGTGAATGAGGGGGAGGTGGTTCTTCAGGTTTGTATTAAAGGTCATTATTCTGGGCAAGTCTTGAATTAACTGAGAATAGCCATGAAGATATCTGCTAACACACACACTCACACACATGTGCAAAAAGACAAAGACAAATAAAAGGCCAAAGACTAGAAGCTAGAGAGGGCCCAGGTGCGTAGGACACAGTAGTTCCTTTACCATGATGGTATTTCCAGATGCCCACTCTGCGATGAAGTTATGCCACCTCTTTTTTCTGTTTCCAAACCAGTGGATCATGTTTCATGCTGTCTCTTTTAGAGTCCCGTACAATGAATGTGCCTTCTTTCTCTCACTATTTTAACCTAAGCCTAGATTCTCCTCCACAAATATTTAATGTATCCTTGCTCTTGAAGTTGCTGTGTTCTAAAGGATAGATACATAGCCAGGACTTTACAGAAAACCATGAGTATGTTACTTTGATCCTCATGAAAGTCCTAGGGTGTAGCTATGATTTTGTTGCATATGTGAGAACATATTTGAAAGTCAATATTATCAAATTCAAGTGGCTAGAAGATGAATTGGAACTTGAATCAAATCCCTGCCATACACTATATTCTTCAGATCAACTACTGTCTTCTGCTACCTCTGGTATGGAGGGGGGCATAGGCGAACACACAATCCCATCTAAGAAGCTATTGACATTTGATAGCACCATGAAAGGAAGAATCAGTTTGCCTGAAGGGCATGAGCCCTGGTGGTCCATCACATTCAAGAGCAGGTCAACACACCCAAGGGTATTTGGGCAATACAAACTGGATTTGATGTGGTTTTTTTTCTTTTTCAGAACATAAAGTTGGAAGGTTCCCTAGCACCAGGTTTCTTCCTAACCCTTTAATGGACCCCTATATCAAAATATCTCTTTCATTACTCCATCCTGCCCCCAACGTGGCCATCCCAATCCCTCACAGTTTCATATCCCCATTCCCTCCCCTCTAACCCATCCTACCCCCAGTTTACCTAGGAGGAGATCTCATCTATTTCCTCTTCCCAGAGAGATCCATGCATACCTCTTAGGGTCCTCCTTGTTACCTAGCTTCTCTGGGACTGTGGATTGCAGCCTGGTTATCCTTTGCTTTATTTCTAATATTTCTAATATAATATAACTCTTATGAGTGAGGACATACCATGCAGGAACCCACAAGGATGACCTCAGCTAAGATTCCTAGCAATAGTGGAAGGGTACCTGACCTGGCCTTTTCCTATAATCAGGCTGGTAACTACCCTAATTTTCTTCATAGAGTCTTCATCCAGTAACTGATGAAAGCAGATGCTGTGATCCACAGCCAATCACTGGGTCAAGCTTTGGGAGTCCAGTTGAAGAAAGGGAGGAGGGATTACATGAGCAAGGAGGTGAGGGTCAAGATTATGATTGGGAAACCCACAGACAGCTGATTTGAGCTTGTGGGAACTCATGTTCTCATGGACAGACAGCTAGGGAACCAGCATAGGACCAACCTAGACCCTCTGCATCTGAGTGACAGTTTGGTCTGTTTGTGGGTCTCTTAGCAGTGAGACTTGTCTCTGGAACATGAGCTGGCTCCTTGGAACCTATTCCCGATGGTAGGATGCCTTGTCCAGCCTTGATGCAAGGGGGAGGAACTTGGTCCTGCCTCAACTTGATAAGCCATGCTTTGTTGACTCCCATGGAAGGCCTTACCCCTTCTGAATGGAAACGAAGGAGGAGTGGATTGGGGGCTGGAGTGGAAGGGAGGAAGGGGAATGAACAGGAAGAAAGGGGGGAGAGGAAACTGTGGTTGATATGCAAAATAGATGAATATTAAAACAAAAAAATAGAGCATAAAGTTGGGTGGATAGAGAAGTGGGTGTAGGTCTTGGAAGAGTTGCGGAGGTATAAATACAATCAAAATACATTATATGAAATTCTGAAAGAATTTATTAAAATACTCTTTAAAAAAAACAGTGGGTTAATTGAATATGACTGACTTTCAAACTAATAAGACTGTGTGGACTCCACAAGAAGGCCATGTACTTTGCATATCGTTTTCAAAGGAATTGTGAGCTGCAGCTTTGATTAATTATATTAATTCTTAAATTTAGAATCAAACTGAAAACTGTTTAGTTCTTGGACTCCTTTCATGTCCTGCATAAGCCTTCACTGGAAGCCTTCAAAATCACGTTTAGAAACTGAACTATGTTTTCTTTCTAATCCCCTGGAGACCAATGCCGTGAACTTTATCCTGTGAGGATGATGAAAGCCACAGAAATGAGTCAGGATAGAATTAGGGTTCTGTTGTTGTTGTTTTGTTTTGTTTTGCTTTGCTTTGTTTTTTTGTCTGAGTCAAGCCCATGAACTGTAACTAACACTGGCGATCTTTAAAGCATTCTGAGGGAAGTTGGCAACATATACACAGATGTAGTAGGAGAGAACAAGGAATGCTACAGCCACTTGAGGAGAGCCAGTATGTCTGGAACGGAGCAGTGAGGAGCTTTTACTGCCTTCGAGATCTGTCTGATAATCTTGTAAGAGGGTTCCACCATATTTTCAAAGAAAATGTTTTAATGAGCTGCTTGGGATGAGAGGTAAGACCTCAAGGGACATGTTCAAACTAAAAATGATGGCTATTGAGCAAGAACTGAATTCAGAAATAAAAGAACACTTTGTTTTCGTGAGCCCTCTCATGGAGCTGGAGAGAGCCAAATTGCTCAGTATAATAAAGAGATGAATATGCAGAGCCTGGGGTGGGAGGAAGGGCGGGTCCAGGAAGTCTATAGTCAGGGGGACAGGGAAGGCGAAAACAGAAGTCCCAGGAGTACCACAGCTGAAAGGAAGCTTTGGAGGAGAAAAAAAATGATCAGATAGTTGTTACTGTACCACATGTGGCGGAATATCCCTTTCATCTCCCCTGTGGATTCTGTGGCTCTCACTAAGGCCTTTACAAAAGTAGACGTGAGGACCAGAAGCAAACAACATGAAGTCATGCAGAAGTTCTGTGTCGGTGAAGGCATACAGTTCCAACCAAAGCTGCTCCGGGGAGAAGTCTGTTGTTATCTGGGCTGACACAGTACATGAAGAAAGTGAAAAGAGACATTAACAGGCCTGGGTGAAGGAGCAGGGTAATTTTATGAGGGGCCGTGAGAGCAATCTTAAACATAATACACCTTGCCTTGGTGCAAATGGGGAACAGTTAAAAGGGTTTGAGGAGAGGAATGACATCATCAGGGTTATAATTTAGAATAATTACTTTGGCAGCAATTAAGAAAATGGGCTGGAGGAAGCAATGCAGGGGTCGACGGAAATTGTGGCAATCCAGGAGAGATGCTGATGGCATGAACAGGTGAGCTGTAGAGAGAGAGGAAGAGAGGAGCACACATACACACACTTGGGAAAGCTAACACTAAAAAGTCTCCACTGGTTACATATGGACCAGGGTTCTGATGTTCTTACAGCTGATGAGTTAGAGAGATCTGGGAGTCCTCATTGGTCATAGAGCTCAATGATAGAGTCTCGCCTATTATGTGCAAAGTCCAGGGTTTGGATGCTAGCACAATAAAAATAAAATCGTGTAAGATACATGATACAAGGAATTATATTGTATTTAATATAATTATATATAGAGAGAAGGATTGTGGACAAAACATCCTGGTTTGCATTGGACCAAGGGACTCCATGTGTTGGAACTTTCCAGAGAAGCCAAGAAAATCTAGGAAAACTAGGATGATTTTAGTCACCTTATTGGCACTAAAGTTGTAAGGAGAGCATTAAGTTTCTGACTCGGGGTGAAGGCATCAATGAGATGGGGAAAGCAAAAACAGGCTTAGATACAAATGTTAAGAGGATCCTGAAGTCCAGTTTTTAAACATGTTGGGTATCAGGAGTCTATTGGATATCCAAGAAGAAATATACAGCAGAGAGACGGACTTTTTTTTACATTCCAGTATTCAAGAGCTATCTTCAAAATATAACTTAGAAAGCTACTAGATCTTATGTATATGAATGGATAAGATTTCCCAGGGGTAGTTTATTCAGAGAAAACAGAATCAGGGGGTGGGAGATGAAGAAAGAACCTTGGGAAACATCGATATTTACAACATACATAAAGTTCCCGAGAACAGTTATAATAGCAAGATTTTAAAAAAAAAGAGAGAGAGTGCAAAGTCTAGAAGTTAGGGCAAGACAATATTTGAAGAAGCAAGCTCGGGTCAGAGTCCAATGCTACAGACAGATCAAGTAAGATAAAGAAGCTGAAAATTATCCTTCAGATTTAACAGCAAAGGGGATCACTATTGATCTTTGAAAAGGCAGTTTTAGAAAAATGGTAGCAAGAAGCCAGGCTGAAGAATGAAAGCATGGAAGGAAACGGAGATAAAGAAAAAGATTTTTTTTTCCTCAAAAACTTTCAAAGAAGGGAAGATATGAGGAAAGTAGATGAGAGGAGATGTGAGAATGGGGAGGGACATTTTAATGAGGGACACATTAGTCTAAGTCCTCAAGGCAGCGGAGCCTGAAGAAGGACTAGCTGCTTTTCTGTCTGTGAGATGAGGCCCGGGAAGTGGACGTGAGAGGAGACTAGAATCAAGAAAAAGCAGAGCCCCTGCTCGCCCCTTTCCAGCAAGTCATGGGAGCAGACTGTTCTGCCGCTGCATCTGAAGGCTTGATAAGGAGAACTGAGGCCCGAGGTGCAGCTTAGTGGGTAGAGGACTTGCAACGCGTGCCTAAGGCCTTGGATTTGATAGCCAGCATTTCATAGAGCAGGCATGATGGTGAATGTTTGCAATCCCAGCACTCAGCTCCAGAGACAAGAGGATCAAAAGTTCCAGGTTAATTGGGGTATATGACACTCTGTCTCACATATGCATATATATATATATATATATATATATATATATATATATATATATATATAATCACCTCTGAGTACTTTGCATAAAGGAAGTAGATTGAAAAGTTAGGCTATGCTTCATATTCTGGAATCTTACTGTTGGAGGTTTACCTCATGAGTAATACTTCCAGGCTCTACCCTCAGGCAGTTGTGAGGAAGTCAGAGTCCACACTCCTTGGACGTTTTCCTTATCCATATCTAGAAGCAGACTATTACTGTGACACAGTTTGTGTTCAATAAGGCCAAGGAGACTTCAGCAATTAAATGCGATTGAAATGGAATCAGTAAAGAAGAAGTTCCGAGTTCAGGCAAAGATGTATAAGACTAATGGAGAGATATCGATATTAAAATAAACTTGGATAGAAATACAGGTCATTACATAAACAAGTGAAGGGGATTGCAGAGTCTCTTCATAAATGCTCTCAAAATTCCCTCAGCCTTTGAACATGTGTAGTAAGTGTTCACTGTTCTGAAAAAGACTGATCTGTGCACCAAAGTAAACCTCCACTGTAGTTTCCTGAACTTGAGCTACAGTTCCTCAGCCTTTGTGTGCCATTGACGGGGAAGAAAGTGATAGAGGTGGAATAAGTTTTTACAATCAAAATCTGTAGAAAATAGCAGCTCTGGTGTCAGAAAGAAATAAAGATTGTTACTCTGCAACCCTCTGCCGTGCTCTTGCAGGAATGCTAGGGCGTGCCATCATGTGGGCTTTTGGAGTTTCTGTCAGATTTGGTATGAACCTTAGTTTTTGTCTACTGGCTGTGTCTGCTAAAACTACTTAAGTTTTTTTTTTTAAGTTTAACTACCTCATTCCCAAAATGAAGATAATGCTAAGTATTTCTAGTTATTAATGTCAGCAATGATACATAATATAATAATACACATTGTAAGACATGCACTGTGCTAGCTGTTATTAGTTACTGTGCAGAGGGGTTTAATAATGACTACATCACAGAGCCATAGGCTGGATATTCTCACAGTACATACACACGGACACGTCATCAGTGTGGAGGGTCCCACAGGCCTGGCTTCTGCAACTCTTCCTACTGTGAACCTACCTCTAAATACAAACAACTTTTGGGCACAATTTAGCAAGAAGAAATTGTTCATTCATATCTAAGATGCAAACAATAAAAAATGGTTTATACAAAATGAGTCAGGGCAATGAGCAGAAACTGAAGTCAACTTCTCACAAAGCAATTAGAAAAGGAGAGAAGCCTGGGACTGAGTCTTTAATACCCACCAGGCGGGGAGAGACACTTGACTTCAGAAACCCGGGCTTCAGGGCAGGCACCTGAGCCAACCACATGAGCCCAGGGGTCAAGAAGGCTCATCTTTATGTGAAAGAGTGTTCATTACCTTTTCTTAACCAGTGAAGCAAGGAGACCATTACACTGTTTTCTAGAAGTTCAGAGTTAATCCTCTCGGAAGGAGGATAAAGCAGCTTGCCCTGGCAAAGAGGACTCATCAGAATTGAGGTCCTTGGACATTGCCTACTTCATCAGGATCTTCCAACACATCCCGTTCCCACCCTCAGGATGCCATTCTTGCCCAGTCTGCATTATAAAGCTGGCTGCTGAGTTTGTATTGGGATTCAGTCGACCACAAAGTGAGATTTTGCGACCGATTTTCAGCACTCTCAGCCTCTCGGCCGCAAGAGGGAAAGGCCTCTTTGACAGCACACTTAGAAGCTTTCATGGTAATTAGCAGCATATTAGCTAATGACTCAAATCCTTGAGCTCATCTTTGTCCTTCCCTACTTTGTCCAGTGACTCTAGAAAAAAGATGGTTCCCATTCTTTTAGTTCTCATAATTATAAACAGTAGTTTGTCTAAGTATTGAAAAGTTCCATGTTCCTAGTCACTCAAGGACTCTTCTCTTAAGGTTGGTCAGTGAGGACATCCAATGATGCTGATGACTGTACACGTCTCTCCTGCCAGGTTCCATCCTTGTCTGTCAGGGCTTCTTAACTTAGCAGAAACCATTAGCACCTCTGAACATATTCAGATTAAGCAGTCAATTCCAGAAACTCCAAAAGCAGTTCAGAAAGCTTGTACTTAAAATTCTATTCCTCTAAAAACACTCTTAACATCAATATTAAATCTGTATTACTCAAGGTTGTCCAGAAAAAGAGACTGACAGAAGTGTGTGTGTGTGTGTGTGTGTGTGTGTGTTTGAATATGAGAGCAGGAAAAAATGGCTTTCCAAGTGGTCTTCTCTAACTTGAGAATCAAGATTTTTTGTTTTATTCAGAGTTGACTGGAGAAGAGTCACTGAGACTAAAGGATATAATCTGTCTATGCTGGTTACCAAGAAAAAGTCAGTCTCGCTTGAAAATACCCTCGGAGACATTCCCACCATGATGTTTAACCACATATCTGGACATCTTATGGCCATTTTAGGTTCACATATAAAATTAACCACCACAAAAAGTAGAATGACCCAGGGATCTTAACAAACTACAACTGAATTGCCCAGCCTGTTCACATTTCACATCTACCTGTGACCATACAAAGCAGGGAGGAATGTCAGTGACAGACTCTGTGGTGAGTACAGGGAATGCATAAGTATATGGAAAGGTATAAATGACATCAGACAATGTAGAAAAATTACAATCCAAAACATCAGCGTAATTTATTTAGCCTAAGTAGGACAGATATGAATTTTATGAGTGATATAAATAGCTAATGTTGATTTGACTCTCAAATTCTACACCTTGACTTTGAAATCACAATAAAAGATTATAAACCTTGATTGCTGGAGGGGGGCCGTCAGTTGTCATACATGTGCCACGCTAGTGGAAGCGTTGGCATTAGGGAAAGTTGTGCATGCAGGGGTACAAGGTGCACAGAAATGCCTGTGCCTTCGTCTCAGTGTTGCTGAGAATCTAAGATTCCTCTGAAAAATAAAGTCTTTCAAAATGACAATGTATAAAAAATGTCTAAGCTGGGGAGACCTGGAGTGATTGTCTTCCATCTCCCTGTTTGAGACAACATCACAATAATGTCATCCAGGCAGATGAAGAGCTATGTTATTTTGAAAAGCTCCCGAGGAAAAGAGTCTATGACCTTCCAGCATTAACAACGCTCACTGCCAGGAAATTCGGCCATCTATAATCTAAGGCTCTCATGCTGCAGTTAAATCAGTTTCCACTCTGCAGAGAGGAGTCGATAGGGAGTCAGCTGCCCTTCGGGTTCTATGTAGAAACTCTTCTTTTGCTGATCCTGGAATGGAATCAGGTAGAATTTCCTGTGTAGTTTTGATTTAGTCTCCAGCTTACATCCTTGTCCGAGCTGGTTAGCGCTAGTTCTGTGACCTGCCCGTGAATTCACTCATACTCTTATCTCGCCTCACTTTGTTAAGTCTCTCCACCAGAGCGCGATTGTAATTTAGGGTAATTGCTCGTGTGCAGGACTCCCTTCCCACACCTCCTCCTGTCTTATCTGTGTGCCAGTCTCTCTCACTAACATGTAATAGGTCCCAGTAAGCAACTGTCAGAGGAAAGAAAAGAATGGAATGGCATCTAGATAAACCATTTACTTTAACTACGCAGACAAGGTTGTGGCTCTGTCAGTTAAATTTCTTTTAATAATAAATAACAGCTATCAGCTCTGCTTGTTGAAGAGGGAGAATGCATCTGGAGATTTCTGGAAAAGTCTTAGAGATGCTAAAGGAGAGCTAAACCAAGGCCGAGGAAAGTTCGCCCCAAGTACTTCCTCTGTGAGAGGCTACGGGCTTCTTTCCAGATTTCTGTGGTGTGTCTCAGCTTGCAGAACCTTCCAACAATGCTGTCTTCTTTCAACATTTCTAGTTCATAACAGTGGCAAACAGATGGTTCTATTTCAGGTCAGGTGTCAGTACTGAACCAAATACCCTTTGTCCTAAGGGTAGAGATGGCTAACGTGGAAATGGCTGTCAGCCCAAAGCCCAAAAGAGAACAATGTTATGTATCTTAGCATTCCTTAGGGAAGAGAAACCAAGCATCCTGAAGCTACCAAAGAGATGTGTGCCACAAACAACAGCTGTGCCCTGGGATGCCACTGAGCCATCTGAAAGAACTATGGAAAGAGGAGTGTATTCATTCAACTTTTGGGTGCCGAGGGTTTTTTTTTTTTTCCTCTTCGACTTTATTGCTTGACTATTTCTATTTAGGTCCTCTGGTACAAAGATTTAAGAATATAAAAGCTTGTCTTGCTGAGCTGAAGTGTAAATTTCCTTTGAACTATGGATCAATGCTTGAGCTAATGACAAATACTACCACAAGATTTGTGGCCGTCAGAGAACTCTCCCTTCCAGAAATCCAGCACGCTTTATGTGTCACTGAATTGGCAGCAGACGTGCACCTGGACTACTAAACGTGAGAAGCAGAAAGGAAATGGGTTGTGCAAAGTCCCAAGCACCCTAGTGATGTTCAGGATGAATTCCTCACAAGAACACCAGCCATGAAGATACTGGAAAAGGAGGGGGGGAGCAACTGCTTGCCCACATAGTGATGATACCTCGAGAAAAAAAAATCTAACCAACTACGAGTAAAGTCAAACTCTTTCATTCCCCTCCTTTCATCTTGTAATTGCGTTAACTCACAAGAGATTAAAAATGACCACAAAATTATTTGCTGCTTTTTCTACTGGGAGCAGTAATTGATTTCCCCACTCCTTGAACCTGGGCTGACACTGAGATTTTGTTTGACTGAAAAAGGTCAAAATGCTGCGTGAATAAAAGCTTAAACCCCAAGAGAACTTGTGTACAGAAAAATAAAATGTTAGAAAAGGATAAGAAAGAATGTGAAGACCTTTGAATTTTGAAATGTTTGGTGCATCGATGTGGGTAAAATAGTCACCGCTCAAATACAGGGGTCTATTGCCTTTTATTTGGCTCCATTAAAAAAAAAAGTTCAGGGTCTGGGAAGGAGCTCAGTGCGTAAAGGCATTTGCTATACAAGCGTGGGGACCTGAGTTCAAATACCCAACACACCCAGGAAAATCTGGGGATAGCCAAGCAGGCCTATAAATCCAGCACCAGGGGGGTCAAAGATGGCAGGATTGTTGAGGCTAGTCTCTTGTCTTCTTAGTACCAGGTTTAGTGAGAGATCCTGTCTCAAGAGAATGATTAAGCAGGGCACCTGGATTCCTTCTCTGGCCTCTGCACACGTGCACCAGCACACACAAGTATGTATACACCACACACGTGCATGAGTACATACTCAAAACAAAAATTTTTAAGGAGTTTAGTGTATCTGCATACTCATGTATAGATACACAGACACAGACATAAGTATATATCTTTGGATTTATAGGCATCACAAGTTTGATGTCCTGAGATTTTGGAGTAATATCCATAGTTAGCATCTAGCTAAACCAGGGCTGTTCTTCCGCAGGATAAGACATCCAAGTAGTTTATAAGATCTTTAAAATGTAAGACCATTTTCAGAATTCTCGCTTCTCTTTTTTGCATCATTTACTGAGAGAATTAAACTGATGTTTCATGTTTCCAGTTCTGTTCTCCTGAGTGAGTTCACTAGAGTTAACTGGGTAGTTGAAATCTATGGACCATCTCCCAGGATGGGGAGACTTGGCTCTCCTCCACTTCATCTTCCTGACTTCCTGATTTGGAGATCTGTCACCAGCCCCTGCTGTGAGATCTTCTTTATTCTGTGTTCCTTTTATCTTTACCCAGAGACTTTCAAGAATCCTTCTTTGTTCCTTCCATCTCCATAGTTACTCTGGTATTTGAATATCTTCCTACGTCTCCTCCTGCTATGGAGGAGTTTATGGATGCTTAGTTTGCATATAGAATGAGAGCTGGGATGCTTAATAATTAGCACAGAAGCAAGCGTACAAATTCCCGCCGCGCCCCATATCATATACCCTTCTGTACTCATTATTTTTACTGTTTTTGGTAATGTTCTGACTCTCAAAGACTAAATGAGTCACAGTCTCTTGCCTTGGAAAATCATATTCATTTTGTATAGCTCCACTGCTTATTTATTTTTAATCTAATACCTTTATTGTTCCTTTGTCAGGTTCCGGTTTCTGATTTTCATTTCTTCCCAGATAATTGTTTCGTTTTCTATACGTCATTTACTCTACTCTCTCCCCTCATAGTCTGTCTGGTGTTTTTACCTCTGAAAAGAAATTGTGAGCACCCTGATAAACACCGGGAGGGAAAAAAAAACTAAAAGAAAACTCTTTGAAACAAGAGCCAAAGCATATTAAGATTTTCTTCCATCCTTAGTATTTCTCTACACACCAGCACACCATGGATCCAGCTGCCTCTATTCACATATAGCACCTGCCGTACAAAAACAGAGAATGATGACCTAAGATGAAGGGAGTGGGAGGTGGGCTTCATGGAAAAACTGGGACACTATTAATTAAACCCATCAAAAGGAAATGCTTCCCATTCTTTATAGATGAAGTTGATGCTGGGAGGAAAAATAAAGCCACACATTTGATTCCATTCATCAGAAAGCATTTGCTGAACACCTTGGTAATAGAATTTACATCTGCATCGTTCAAGTTCCAGTGTGTTTACATCAATCATATAGAAGCAAGGAGTCAGGTAATAAACAAGTTATTCTATGTGAGACATTATAGGTAAAATAAGGTATTTCCATATTGTATGTATGCAAATGGTGTCTCCAAGAAGTTGAAAGATCTGCCCATCTGACAACCCTGGTTTCTGGACCCCACACTCCTCTGCATCAAATTACTTTCCTCTGGGTCTCCTTTCCAAGGCCCAGGGATGTGTATATGGAGATCCCTGACTTGGAAGGATTTACCGATCAGTTATGGAGGTTTGGGGACATAGCTCAGTTGGTAGAGTGCTTGCCCGGTATGTGCAAGGGCCTGGCTTCAATCTCCAGCCCTGAAAAACAAATTAGCTATGGAAAAAAGCCAGGCACATAAAAGCAAATAAAAAGATGATAATGGCAACTGGAAACATCCACAGAGTGCTTCCCAGTGCCAGGCATTGCTTTACACCCAATGACTCACCCGGCCCTCCCAGCCATCTTGTGAGATAGGCAAGGTGAGACCCTGGAGGCACAGAGAGATTTACTTATTTAGCTACAGTCACCAAGCTAGGGAGCGATGACATTTTAAATCATCTGAACCAAAGTTTAAAGCCAGCAGCCTGGCCCCGCTGGCTGTGTTTGGTTACTATACTGTGTTCTATGACTTTTCTGGAAAACAGCACGTGGAAGACAGTGCATGTTCGTGATGTAAGGAGTATGCTAGAATGCCAAGAAAATTTGTGTGAGGGGCAGGGTAGGAGAGAGAAGCATTTGCCTATCCTATACAAAAGTAATGCAGACCATAAATAGCAGATAAGATTTATTTAACCGGAAGGTGCTAAGACAACATGAACAACAAAATGAGGGGAAAGGAGCTGCCAATGAACCAGCCTGACTGTGGTAAAGCCCTTCCTGTGATGGCATTATGGGATCGAGAATGGTGTGTTTGATGCAAATTAAAGTACACCTCATCTACAATGAAATCTAAATCTGAACCCTGAAGTAAACAATGAAATACCCCAAAGACAATTTTTATAAGGGGCTAAAGTCCTCAAGAGGGTTTTCCCAGATATAAACAGAATGGTTTGGGGAGAGGGGGTGTTAAGCGTCAGATTTAAGAAGAGCAGTTAGGCTCTTTTCCGTCTTCCTCTTGGAGAGGCAGCTTCGCCTCTGCCTCTCTCCCCACTTCCCTGCTTCCCCTCTCCCCCTGTCTCTGTCTCTGTCTCTCTCTCCCCTCTCCCTTCCCCCCTTCTCCTCTTCTTCTTCCTCTTTTCCTGCCCCCCTCCTGTCCCTTCACCCCACTGTGGAACACCCCCTTCCCTAATAAACAACCTTTCCACGCAAAAAAAAAAAAAAAAAAAAAGAAGAGCAGTTAGCGACGATCACAATCAATAGAGGAGTGGGGTGGGGTGGGGACACAGAGGAGGTCAGTGCTATTCACAGCGGACTCGGGGCCCCAGTAGCTAACACGACTGGGAAGATGAAGTTTTCAGAGATGATACAAAGCCTCCATGAGAGACTGGGGAAAGAATGACAGCATTTCAGAGACGGGCAGAGAGATGCTAGCGGGGAGACATGCTCAGATCCCCCGCACTAAACTGAGCATGGCAGGATGACACAAGTTGAAACATCATGAGTTCATCGACAAATATTTGTTTTCAATCCCTGTTTTGTGTCAAGGCAATATGCTAGAGGCTGGGGACGGTGCCCGGACAAGACAAAATGTCCCTCCCACGGCGACTTGGGTCTAGCGTTAAGCAGATGAGAAGAAAGCCAATTGAATAGAGGAGGTAGTTACCTCCAGGGTTTCTCCTCTTTCCCTCTCCCCCCCCTTTTTCCTCTCTCCCTCCCTTTCTCCCCCTCCCTCCCTATTCTAGCTCTCTTTATATGTTATTCCAATTCAGTGTCTCACCTCAACAAATGAATTACTATGCGCAATTGCTTTTCTGCCCAGAAAGTTAGAAGGAACATGCTATTTTAGGAACCCTAGAGAAGCAGAGAGAGAGATTGAAGGCAAACAGTTGTTTGGTTTATTAATGAAAAGGATTACCAGAGTCCAGGGGCCCAGCCAGAGTACACTATCAAAAATAAGAAAAAGAATATTTTTCGTACAACAATCTCTTCACTAGTGGGTGAGTTGAGGAGCCTCTGCTCCTGGTACGAACCACAAACCCCTGAGCTAGTGGCAACAACTTGCAGCTCACACGTGTTTATGTCATTGAGCCTCAGGCTTAGCTCCAGTGCATATAAACCAGTGTCGGGTGGCTTTAGTACATGGGTAAGAGGTGCCCAAGGTTATATGTAATCCACGACCTGTTTTGTGTGACTTGTTCAGGAGTCTTTTCAAGACTTGAGACATTTAGTGTTTAGGCTTAGAATTCAAGGCTTAGACATCCTACAAGAGCTCTCCCACTGCTCTTGAAAGACCAGCATTGGGTGTGTTTTTGATGATTGGCCATATTTGGGCATGACAGTTCTTGGAGTCCTTTACTGGGCAAACTAACATTTCAGCAAGCTGTAGAAAAATTGAAGCCTATGTTGGTCAGAGTGGCGTACACGCCTGAGTTCAAGTGGGGACTATGTCCTGTAGATAAAGTTCAGACCCATCTTACCAGGACACAGCATGTCTCACTCCTTAATATTTTCTTTGTGGTCCCTGTATCTGCACTGGGTAAGTCAGCAGAGGGGCACATCAGCCACAGGGAACAGACCAAAGAACTATGGCTGTACTAGCTACGAGGGGGCTCTCGAGTAACCAACAGGAAGGGTCTTGCCAGGGACATTAGAACTAACACTTCTGGCAAGGAATTGAGATATTCTGAATGTCAACTTCCTGATTTGTAAATTGAGATGAATGGGTAACCAGCAATTCCACTACTGGCTATAATCAAAGGAAGTGAAATCAGAATGTCAAAGAAATGCCCAGGTTCCCTTAATGTGCTGGTTCAATTTTTGTCAACTTGACAAAAACTGGAGTTATCTGGGAAGAGGGAATGTTAGTTGTGGAGCTAACTTCATAAGAATCACTTGTAGACAAGTCTGTGGGGCTCACCCATCTACCCACCCACCCACTGGTTTCTTGAGGCAGGGTTTTCCTGTGTAACTCTGGTTGTCCCAGAACTAGCTCTATAGACCAGGCTGCCCTCAAACTCAGAGATCTGCCTCCATCTGCCCCTCTAGTGCTGGGATTAAAGACTTGTGACACCACACCCAGGCTGGCATCCTCTTGATTAATGATTGTTGTGGGAAGGCTCTGGTCTCTGTGGGCATGCCACCCCTGATGGTCTTAGGTGGTCCATGAAAGCAAGCTGAGTGAGCCATGGAGAGGCAAGCCGATAGCCAAGTTCCTCTGTGGTTCTGCTTCAGTCCCTGTCTCCAGGTTCCTGCCTTCAGTTCCTGCTCTGATTTCCCTTAGTGGTGAACTACTACCCAGAACTAGAAGATGAAATGAATCCTTTTCCCCACAAAATTGCTTCAGTCAGTGTTTATCATAGTGGCAGAAAACAAAGGAGATCACTTGGTCACTGTAGTAAAGATATGGGGTCAACCTGAGTGCCCATCATGCATGGATGAAAGGAGAAAACAGCAGCAGCAGCAGCAATCACACACACACACACACACACACACACACACAATGAAAGAGTTGTGCCTTAAAGACAGCAAACTTACAACAATGTCGGTAACTTGGGGATATTACGTTAAGGAGAAATCCTGCATGATCTCATTTGTGAAATCTAAAAAGTTGATCTCATGAGAGTAGAGACCAGAATCAGGAACTGGAGGTGCAGGAGTGGAGGTCTAAAATTGTTCTCCAAGGATCCAAATTTCTGTTAGATGGAAGGTTAAGTTCAAAAAAATTAACCACGTGGTAGCTACAGTCAGCAGCAATGTTGTATGTTCTTGAAAATTACCATGAGAGTAGGTTTTAGGAGCTGTTTCCAAAAAATAAAAGATAAATGCTGTTGGCAATACTTGTATGTTTGGTCAGCTCATTTTAGCCATCCCATAAGTTATACATGTATGGAAATAACACATTATAAATGGTATATTGGTAAATGTATATCATTTTGTCATTTTTTTAAAAAAATAAGAAACTGATAGGAAGTTGGTATGGTGGCATTTCCCTGTAAACTCAGCTTTGGGAGGCTAAAAGAAGTTTTAAATGTGAGTCTAGCCTGAACTGCATTGCACGCTCTCGTCTCAACAAAATGTGTCAATGACATTACATGATATCATATTACAAATGAAAATCTTGGTATAGGCTTAATGTTTAATAACACTGATAAGTAAATAAAAATAACTATAATTTTTAAGGAAAAGTCTTCAGATATGAATGCAACTTGGGCTTTTCACATATTTTATGCATATCTACCATATCTTCTATGGTCCTAGTTCTGTGTAAAGCATTGGATAAATAAATAAATAAATAAATAACCCAGGTATGGGAGTGCATGCCTGTACGCTCTCTGCTCAGGAAGCTGAGGCGGGATGATCATGCATTCTTGGCCAGCCCAGCCTACACAGAATAAATATAGTCCAGGTCCTCAAGGAGTTCCCCGCTAAAAAGTGAGATGGTACTAACAAGAGAAAAGAGTTTCAGAAGTTAGATGATGCCTTTTAAGCTGAAAAGCTTGGAAGTAAAGACAAGAAAAAAATGTGTAGCAAATGTCATTAAGAGGTGAATGGGAAGAAGCTGACTCTTTCTTAAATTATGGTAAATTTGTATCCAGCAGTTCATGCTCCACAGAACAATGAGGATTCACAATTAGAACAGCCAATCCTAACACTTACTATACAGCAGGCCCTATTATAAATTCTTGACACTTACTAATTCTTTTATTTTACAAGACAATACTTGATAGGTATGCTCAGATTTCTCTTCTGCAAAGAAATAAACAAGGGCTCATGAGAAGCCGGAGACTCCCCAGTATTAGTCAACTACTAATTGTAGGGGTAGCATGGACAGACGTCCCCACAGTCCAGCAGCCATTCGGTCCCAAAGAAACACACAGAGGCTTATATTTGTTCTAAACTGCTTGGCCTGTTAGCTCAGGCTTATTACTAACTGGCTCTTACAACTTAAATTAACCCATAATTCTTGTCTATGTTTAGCCATGTGGCTAGGTACCTTTTCTCAAGGAAGCATTCTCATCTTTCTTCCTCTGTGTCTGGCTGGTGACTGACTCTCCCCTTTGCCCTTTCCAGAATTCTCCTAGTCTAGTCATCCCACCTGTACTTCCTGCCTGGCTACTGGACAATCAGCATTTCATTAAACCAATATATGTAATAAAACTTTACAGCGTACAAGAGCACTATCCCACACCAGATTTCAAAATGGATACCTGACTACTTTTCTAATTCAATTATTTAATCAATCAACACCAAAAGAAAAAGTAAATGATACATACAGTAAAGTCAGTGGTGACACTAGGAAACTTGATGGATTACCCATTCTGTGTTAGTTTCTACTGTTCTTTGGGGAGTGTCTAATTCAAAGCCTCAGTTATGGGAGTGACCAAGACACACATGACACAGCTAAAAGGTGCTATCCAGATACTGGACTCACACAGCCTGGCTGGCCTACAGTCCATGATTACCTACAATCGTTTGCTATTTTAGTTAAGTGGGTGATCTTTATTTGTAAATATCTTTCTACAACAGATATTTAACATGAAATTATGAGGCTCTTTTCAGGTCTTATTTATGTCTGAGTGAAAAAAAATATGCAGGTCTGATCTCTCTGTTAGCATCTCTTTCCTGATATGTAGGACAGCCCCAAGCTTTCCTTTGTTTTTAGGATAGTATACACACACACACACACACACACACACACACACACAAACACACACACGCACACACACATGCACACATGCACATGCACACTCTCATGCACACATGAACACCTACTATAAATATTATCTTGATGCTTGTTCCTAGTGTCAGGTGCGAAACAGTTATTTGAAATTGGAGTTTGTACAAACATGTCCTTAAAGCCCATTTAAATTCAGTAAGTAGTGACATTTCCTTTTACTCAGGAGTAATTTTCTGTTAAGGGACAGGATAAATCTATTAAATACATTTTTTTTCTACTTAGCAGAACAAGATTTGAAATAAAATCTTTAACATGAAAAAACACCGAAATCAAACAGTGGCTTACCACTAGATGGAGCAAATAAATTTAAATTTTTTTCACTCACTGCAAAGTTTTGAGTGGTTTGAATTTAGTTCTGATTTTAGGTACCTTCTTTATTTTTCTTACAGTCCCCCCTTTTGTTTGTTTATTAGGTGTTTGGAAGGCTAGCAAATCTCTAGTAGAAAATAAAATAAAAATAACATTGCAGTTTGTACATCGATGTCCATAAGCGTAAAGCTCTGTGTGATGAAAGGAGCCTTAGAAAAAGTCTGCTCAGAGAGACACTGGAGTTCAAAACTATAAGCAAATAAAAACATTCATCTCGAAAGCAATGATAGTATCTTCTGTACTACCTTAATCTTTCACCTTACAAAGTTGCCTATCTGGTCAAACCAAGCAAAAGTGACCTTTGACCTGTCAGAACAAGTGCTGCAGAGTTTGTGTGTACATGGCCTCCTGTGTTATGGTTATGTGTGCATCGCCTGGGAGAGCCAGGACAGTGTCTGCTAGTGTGCACTGGAAGCCACACCAGGTTAGTCGCTGATGTGATTCAGGTGGAACTGGAAGAGGAGGGTTCTAGCCCATGGCTTTATTCTGTTCCCTCTGAAAATCAAAGCACTTGTCCATTAATGTAATAAATATGTGTGGGGCTGAGACCTCTTGCCTGACACACATGGGGCCCTGAGTTCAATCCCCAGTCCTATACAATAATGGTGAATAAATAAATATGTACTAAGAATCTGCTGTCCTGAGCACTCTGTTCTCCACCCATTTCCATCTCAGCGGCTAAAGAGGGTGTCTCAGAATTAGACCAGACCAATCAATTCCTGAAAGGTACAACGGTATGTGTACTTGCTGTGGACGGAGGAGAGGAAGGAGAGCCGGAATTCATAAAGCTGAGGTTGGAGAGATGAAAGAGGACAGGGTTGTATTCATCATGGCTTAGCAATGGCACCAGTTCCTGGATGGTGGATGTGAGCCATCACCATCATAACCATACAGAACAGTTCTGGAAATGTGTCTGAACAACCCAAGTCTAGCGTCACTACTCCTAAATTATACGCTTATATTCCAGGAGGAGCCGATTTCATCTGTTGTCATCATTCTGAAGTCTAGAATTAAAGAATTGTTTTATTGAGATTCAAGTTCTCTGTCTAGACTGATGATGGGGGGTGGTCAAGATCCTGGGACTCAGAAGAGGATCAGGTAAGCAGCCCTTCAAAAGAGAACAATGCCTTTTCCTGCCTGAAGGAGACACTGCACTAACGCTCAGTCCCTTTCCTAGCAGGCTTTCTGACCAGGCATTCAAAGATCATGGGATTCCATCTTTTTTAGGGTCTAGTCTAAATAAGGTTAATTGGTTTCCAAGTCCTTAATATGTCCAAAGAAACAAACGAGAGAGAGAACCAGAAACACAAATAATTTATTGGGCACCTTATATTGTGTTTATACATTTTGATATGTGTTTGTGTGTATGTGCACATTTGTGTGTTTGTGGGTGCACATGTGTGTGAGGCTATAGGTCACTCTGATTTAGCTAGACTGGCTGACCAACAAGGCCCAGGGATTTCCCTGTCTCCATCTCCCCAGTGCTGTGGTGACACTTGCATGTTTTTGCACACAGCTTTCTTTTGGAAAATATATTTTTATTACTCTTTTGAGAGTTTCATGCATTCGTTTTATATATTCTTATTATATCCACTCATCCCCTTAACTGCTCCCAGATCCACCCATAGTCCCCACTCCTCCCTGCTCCTTTCTTTTTTATAACCCACCAAGCCCAGTTTCTACTGCCCATGACTCATGGTGTGTGATCACTCACTGGGGTGTGATTGACACATTAGGGGACACACTCTTAAAGCAAATGGATTCTCCCTTCCTCTCAGGCTGTCAGCTGTCAATAGCTCCTCAGTTAGGGTTAGTGGTGTATGAGCCCCACCCGCTCTTTGCATCCAACTTTTTCCACACATGATGTGAATCTGAAGTCGGGTAAGCAGTTTATAGACCAAGTCATCTACCTAACTCCAGATCCTCACTTTGTGAGGCATGGCTTTAAGCATTTTTACTTCACTTAGTGTCTTAGTTTGATTTTCCATAGCTGGAATAAAACACCACGACCAAGAGCGACTTGTGCAGAAAAGGGATATTTAGTTTACACTTCCCAGGTCATAGTTCATGGGCGAAAGACAAGGCAAGAACTCAAGGCAGGAACCAGGAGACAGGAGCTGGAGCCAAAGCTATAGTGGCATTTCATTTGTATTTTAGTAAATAAAACTTGCCTGAAGAGAGTAAAACAGCCCTGATGGTCAGCCTTAAAGACCAGGCAGTGGTTAACACACACCTTTAATCCCAGTAGCCACACTAGTTGCCATAGAAACCGGGTGGTGGATGCATTTAATCCCAGTGGTGCATGCCTTTACTCCCAGTTTTAGGGTTATAAAATGGGAGGAAACAACTTTTGGACACAGTCTTATTCTGAGATTCCTGGAGGCAGGATCGCCATTTCAGACTGAGGTAGAAGTAAGAGCCAGTGGCTGGCTGTTTTCCTTTTCTGACCTTCAGGTTGAACCCCAATTTCTCTCTCTGAGTTTTTATTAATCATGTTTCAAGAAGCCATGGAAAAATAGTACTTCCTGGCTCTCTTTGTCTGTTTTCTTTTAAATCCCAAGACCACCAGTCCAGAGGTGGCACTGCCCACAATGGGCACTGCCCTCCCATATCTATTGTTAATCAGGAAAATGTCCCGCAGGAGGTATTTTCTCAACTGAGGCTCCCTCTTCTCAGATAACAAAAAAAATCAAAACAAATAAACAAACAGGACACTAGTCCCTAAGATAACTTCATCAGAGAGATACTATTTTTATGTACCCTTTTGAACATGAGAGCACCAAAGAACAGGAAGTTAGGTACCTTGCTGGAAACTACCCAGCTCCAATATGACAGATCTCTCTGACCAAACATTCTTGCCCCAGACTCATGCTCAGAATTGCTGGGTGTCATACACTGAGCAAATTGTGACTGTTGCCAACTGGACAAGGGGAGATTTGAAGAGTGGAGCCACTAGACAAATTTAAAATTCACCACAACCTGATGACATTTAAAATATAATTTTCCCATTTTTCAGAATATTTCAGTTTTAAAATATGTATTTCTATTATCCTCATGGAGATAAAACTTTGCCCAATGTTTTTCCTAATTTTCAATTCATAAAACAAAGTTCTGTACCCTAAGTCTTTTATATTCCTGAGAGAACAGTTTGGCTGTGGTTATAGTGAGCTGGGAACTGAGTGTTTGCTGAGGAATGCACCTGTGTCCTCCTGGGTAGCATTAGGGACGCCCCAAATGTTTTCTCCTAATATGAGAGAGTATCCTGGTATCTGCCAATGGAAGTCTGGAGTAGGAAGAATTCACTTAAATTGCCTTGGTTAAGGAGAAGGCTTAAAAAGCAGACACCATAAAAAACAGCAGGGCATATGCTCCATCCTACCAGAAATAAGAGTTCTGTACATGTGTGTGCACACGGCACACACGAGACTGTCCTCACAGCCAGCAGCATCACCTCGGCTTGACTGTATGTTCCAGATGAAAAAAAGTCAAAGCTGTGATCATATGCTCCCGCCTCTGAGCTAAGTACAAGGAAGAGGACACTGGCACACTGCTGCCGGCTCTACCGACATCAGCATCCTAAGCTAACATTTCAGGATTCATGTCCTCCCCTCCCAGGAGGAATGAGAAAAGATAAAAAGAACGAGAAAGTTTGTGAGGAGCTGTATAGCCTGCTGGTGACATGCAGCTGAAGTCAGCTAGGAGTGCAGCCCTCCACAAACTACTGAGACTGACTTAATGCAGTTCTTACAATTCCATTGCGTGGGTTTTTGAGCATCAACTTTTTAGAAGGCAGTTTCATGTTACAATGTGAGAAGGCTGGACACATTCATGAGAGGAAGACACAAACAGTTCAGAATGCAAATGGTACCCAGAGAACAGAGTTGGAACAAGGGTGGGTTCAGCTTTATTTGAAACTAATAACCTATAAGGGTATCATTTAAGGACAACATAATTATGAATATAAATAGCATAAAAAATCAAATATTCATGTAGAAAGGAAAAGGCATCACAGCAAATTACAAGTACTCAGGAGGATGAGGCAGGAGGATTGCTTCAAGTTCAAGGCCAACCTGAACTACATGGCTGCATGCTAAAATTAATAATAATGGAAAAAATTAATAAAAAGACATACTATTTCCACATCCTCTGACATATTAGCCCTGTATTTTAGGACTGCAGTCAAACATGGATAGTATAAAGTTTGTATCATAAATCAGCAGTTAAAAACTCAGGACAATTCCAATTTTCTTGACAGGTAGTAAAATAAAGTATTTTCCCTTCCTTCCTTCATTTATTTAAATTTATTTTGTGTGTATGCATGTGTGTCCGTAACTGTCTTTTGTGTGCAATAGGTCAACACTGGACATTTTCCTTTGCTGCTTCCCACCCCCACCTTATTTTTTGAGACAGAGTCTCTCACAGAACCTGGAGCTCACTGCTTTAGCCAGATTGACTGACCAGAAAAACCCTGGGGATTCTCCCATCTCTGGTCTCCCCCAGAGTGGACTGGAGTTACAAACACTCTGCCATGTTCAGCTTTTATGTAGAAGCTGGGGACTCCAAGTTCGTGTCCTTATGGTTGCACAGCGGTGAGACATCTCTCCAGGCCCAAGCATTTTAAATCCACAGTATAGCTGAAGCTGAGGAAGAAGCCCAGATAGCTAGGGTAACAGCCCTGAAACCCACCCCACAGTGTCTTCAAGACACCTCCAGCAAGTGGACAACTTCCAGTGCAAGTTGGAGAGCCAGGAGAAGACTCAGTAAAGGGCAATTGTGTGAGGGCAATGGGAGCTAATCACCTACAGAGAATATACTACATAAGTGGCCACTGGAAGACTGGAAATCACCGCCAGGCTCAGCAAATTTGGCCATAAGGGCACCAAGAGCAATTCAGAGGTTTCAGTTGCTGCTTCAGTGTCTATACCAGCAAAATAAAGGAGGAGCTGTATGAATCTGGATCCTGCCAGGAAGCAGTGAAAAAGGACAGAGCTGCTACGGTACTAACGAAAGAGCAAACACACTCAGATGCAAAAGACCAGGAGTAAGCATCCTCCTAAGAGGTAGCTTTCAAACACTTATTCCAAACAGAGGAAACCCAGTACATGCATTGCCAGCCATGGTGTTCAAGTGTCCCACCTAGTCACACAGTGTGGTAGTTTAAATGTGATTGGTTCCCATAATCTCATAGGGAATGGCACTATTAGGAGGTGTGACTTTGTTGGAGTGGGTATAGCATTGTTGGAGGAAGTGTGTCTCTGTGGGGGGCAGGCTTTGAGGTTTCCTATGCTCAGGATACTGCCCTTTGTCACAACTGACTTCCTCTTGCCTACAAGATATAGTACTCTCGGCTTCAGCAGCACATCTGTCTGCACGCCGGCACGCCGACATGCTCCCCGCCATGATGATAATGGGCTGAACCTCTCAAACTGTAAGCAAGCCACCCCAATGAAACGTTTCTTTATAAGAGTTGCAATAGTCATGGTGGCTTTTCATTACAATGAAAAACCTAAGACACACAGCGCATCAGCTTTGGAATCACGGAGACTTAAAATAGAACTCCCAGATTCAAAACAAAATGTATTGATTCTTGTGAACCTTATTGCCTCACTACCCTAAAACTACACCCAATCCCTTTCACCTCTAGTTATCTTAGAGACAAGTTCTAGGCACTATTACCCTTTGTTCACAAGTATTCTAGAGTGTATCTTTAGGAGATAGAGCTTCTCAGCCAGATGTGAAGGGTGCCCACCTCTAACTACAGCACTGGGGCGCTCAACAGTCCCTGAACTCAAGGTCAGTCTGGTCTTGGTGAGATTTAACTAAAAAACAAGCCATGACAAAACTAAAACAAAAAAATGACCTCCAAACTAAATACCAAATACCTTTAAAATAATGATCATAACCATACTATGACTACCACACTCTTGACATTGATACTCTATGAATTCTAACAAGTATGTAGCCAAATGCTCCTTTGATTGATACCAATAATTAAAAAGCAGACCAACAAAAGAAACTCAGACCCAAACGTAACAGTGAAAAGCTGTGTCTGGACCTCAGTCCACCCCATCTGTGAACACATAGGAGTAAATCCTCTAGACCTTGATTTTCCCATTACAAAATGGTAGACCCTGTTCTCTTTTCACTGTTGCTCCTGGGTGTAAGTTATTTAACTTTTCTTAACTTTAGTGTCTCTGTGTGAAATTAGAATAATGACCCGACAAGAATGGTAGGATAATACCACAAAGTATGAGGCTATTATGCATATTAATTAAAAGAGCTTAAACATGGCATGCTGTTGGTATGCAACCATCATTCAACTTCTTTCTTGTCTGAATCACAAACTAATTTGCAGCAATGTTGCTATTTTTAATAGTGTATAATCCAGGCTCTGATTTTTATCCCTCATGTATTTTCAACAATCTGGCAGAGAGAGTAGTTTAGGTTGAATGTAATCCAAGGCCCAGAGAGATTTATTGTCTTGCCCAAAGTGCACAGCTGTTAAATGGCAGAAGCCGAGTTTCCATAGTGAACTCTTGACTCTCCCTGTTCTTCTGAACCTGTGACATCAAATGAAAGTTAAGTTGTGCTTTGAATATTATGTTCAGAGACAGGTTGATGTATAACAGCCTCAAGAAAAATTGTCACTTAGAATAATTACTTTCTACAATTTTTGTACTAATAGAGAGAACAAAGTTACTTTTAAAAAAAACCTGATTTTTGACTGTCCGGTGTACTATAAACTTCAGTTTTTCTGTCTCCCAAAAGAAAAGTAGCTAAGCCGGCTGGTGGTGTCACTCACCTTTAATCCCAGCACTTGGGAGTCAGAGGTAAACAGATCTCTGTGTGTTCGTGGCTAGCCTGGTCTATAAGAGCTAGTTCCAGGACAAGCACTAAAATTACCTGTCTAAGAAACCCTGTCTGGAAAAACAAAACAAACAAACAAAAACAAAAAAAGAAAATCAAAAGAAAGAAAAGAAAAAAGAGGACCTAAGTGATAATAATACACATTCTGTAAATAACTACAATGAAACTTGTGTCCAACTCCATATATAAAATTTAAATTTTAAAAGTCACATTTTAGTATAGGGGCATACAACTGTTATCTCAGCACTCAGGAGGAAGAGGCAGGAGAAGGCCAGCCTGGGGTACATAGGGATTTCCAGTCTATTTGGAGCTATAAAATGAGAGCCTGTCAAAGAGGAAGAAAAGAAAGAAGGGAGGGAGGGAAGGGAAAGGGGAGAGGGAGGGAGGAAGAGAGGAAAGAAGGAAGGAAGGAAGGAAGGAAGGAAGGAAGGAAGGAAGGAAGGAAGGAAAGAGAGGGGTGGGGAAGGGAGGGAATGAGAGAGAAGGGAAAAGAGGCTGGGCGTGGTAGTACAGATGTTTAAAAAACTCAGGAGGTAGAGTCAAGGCAGGTCTCTGTGAGTTCAAGGACAGCCTGAACTACAGGAATAAAGATAGACCAGCCAAGGTCTAGATAATGAGATTCCATCATAAAATAAAAGTGAAAAGTGCTGAATGTTTATTGACTTTAAATGAACAATCACATGTAGATTACAATGTTTATAAATTAGTGAACAAAGAGTTTTTTTAAATTTTTCTCATAAAATGAGACTAAACCACCCATACCTACAATTTGGCCAGAAGCTTGGTGCAGTCAGTATTCCTTTTGTAAACGGGGTGGCAATTATTTGTGATTCTGGGTGTTTCAAAAGTCAGAAGTCGCGGAGCAGCTGTAGCTCCCAGCAGGTCCTTTCCTGGGGCACAGGCTCTGGCTGCCAGTGTTATCGATTTGCTCACATGTGCTTACACTGGGATGACTGCTAAGCCTCTGCTGCAGAAGCTCTGGGAACCTTTTTCTCAGCTCAGTGCTGCTCTGTTTTTCATTGTATGCTCCTACCTTTCTTCTTAAGATCCTATTCTTGGAGGGTGGGGTATTTGTAGTTTGTGTGTATTTGTACGAAACTACCTCCCTTAGTAGTTTTCTTACAGATGTCTGTGGAGCAAAGGTAAATGATCCTGAGCCTGCTGTCTAGTATTCCCAGGACGACCTAGATGAGAGGCTAGAAGTGGTGCTCTCAAACCTGTCTGGCCATGGGTAACCATTAACCATCAAGCAGCTGGGGAATTTAACATGACCTCAGACTACCAGAATGATGTTAGAAACAAAGAACACTGCCTTGAGTGGTGACAATGACCCCAAACAGCAACAAACAACTTACCAAGAGAAAACTGTAGGAGGGCTTGCAGCTACTCAAGTTGGTGTCACCTGGAGACTCTGAGGTCAACGTGCAGGAGCCAGGAAGATTTTCTGGCCTAGGAAATTGAGCACCAGAGTATAAAGACCATAACGAGAGTTTCCCTGATTATTTCCATATTAGTGAAACCCTACATGGAGCCTTTCACGTCTGACAGCTACCATTTTAAGAGAAAGGTGGAGGTTTCAAGCCTAGGCAAAATGAGAATTATGAAGATGAGGACAGTATTTTGATTTGTTTCTTTAAAAGATTAGAATATAGAATTACAAAAAGGATGATAACAGGAAAGTGACCAACAGAGGCCATGAACACGGGACACCAATGACTAAACAAGATGAATCGGGCTTAACCTGCACTTTGAAGTCCTGCCAGTGGCAGAAGCAGGCTTATTAATCATTAAAATGAATTGACTGTGAGGATGTCCAATTTCCTGTTCTGAAAGTATAATTTATTAAAATTTGAAACATGCTTCCAGATTTTATGAATATTGACAACAATCATCTAAGGTTATTTTTATTTATATACATGTGTGGGGTCTGTGTGAGTGTATGCCACATGTGTGTGTTCTCAATGGAGGCCAGATGAGTGCATCAGATCCCACGGAGCTGGAGTTACAGGTGCTAAGAGCCGAACTCAGGTCCTCTAGGAAGAGGGGGAAGCACTCTGAACTACAAAGTCATCTCTCCAGCCACTCAGGCTATTAAAGATATTCACAAGTAAGAAAATAAAGGAGTTGTCCTTACTCCCAAGAGCAGAGCAAAGGACTTTGCAGTGCAGCTGATGAATAGTTGGGTAAGATGAGAATGTTGCTTTTCAGTGCACAGTGAAAGAGGGATCTGACATGTTTATAACTGGAAACTAGCAACTGTTTATACCCATGTCTTACGGCATCTCGTAAAGAACAGACAAGGAGAAGCAATCTGGAGAGAAGGCAGGGCAATGTTGAATCAAAAACAAAGTTGTCTCTTAACCAGCTCATGGAATGGGCATGAAGAGGCTCAACAGCTGAGAAATAAGCCTCCAGGATCTCAGACTGATGCTCACACGGGGGAATAAGTGCCCTTAAAGGCATTTGAAATCAAGGTACACTTGTTTAAGATTAGCAAAGCTGCTTAGGGGAAAAAAACATTAACAATAAATGAAGAGGGCTAATGAGGTGGCCCAATGGTTAAAAGCACTATCTTAACCACATCCTGAGGACTAAGCTCCGTTCTCAGCACCTGCATCAAATGGCTCACAACCAGCTCTAAGTCCCGTGGAACCCAGTGCCCTCTTCTGGCCTCCATGATACCTGCACACATGTGGTGCAGGGTTCAGAGTATATACTATAATTCTATAACTATAATCCGATAGTTAGATTATAGGACTCTAATTTGGTTCCCAGCACACATGAGGTAGCTCACATCGCCTATAACCCCAACTCCAAGAATTTGAGCCCTCTCATGGGCATATAACCACAGACTTGTCCACATATAAACACATAACTTAAAAATATATTTTTAAAAGGAAAGAATGAACTGGGCATGATGGTGCACACCTCTAATCCCAGCACTGAGGAGGCAGAGGTAGAAGGATTTCTGTGAGTTTGAGGCCAGCCTGGTCTACACAGTCAGCTCCAGGACAGCCAGGTAGAAAGACCCTTCTCAATCCTGCCTCTTAAAATGGATTAGAAATGAAAATGCTAAGTATTATAACAGAACCAATTTTGTCATCTTAGTTTAAAATTCTGTGTTTTTTTTAATGGTATAACTAGAATATAGCCCTTGGAACTTGAAAAATTAAAGTTGTATGCCATGCAAAGAAATTGGACTTTGAGAGGTCCTCAGCACAGTTTGAGGAATGGTAAAATCTGATTTGCATGTTAGAAACATGCTTCTGGGGCTGGATAGTTTGGATCATAGCTGCAGCCTTAAGGAACATAGACACAGCTTTACTGAGCGCCTGACTGTGCTCCAGATGTCACACATGGAATATTAAGATTGAACATTTTTCCTGCGTGGTTTTGATCTTGCTTTCATTTGATTCTTACTATTTTCTTTGCCTTTGGAGTAGGACTTATTTTCTCAGACCACCATATCTCGGATGTATGTAACTTCTTTTTACATTCTCAGCTGCTCACAATTAATACTTTGCCTTGAGTGTCAGAGGAGACTTTGGACTTGGGTTTTTTTGTTTGTTTATTTGGTTTTTTTTTACTTTTTGTGTTTTTGTCTTGTCTTTTTGTTTTTGTTTTTGCAATATTGGAATAGTTGAGATCTTGGATAAGTTTAGGATACACTTGATTCTTTTTGCATTGTCAGACCTACATGAAACCTTGGGAGCCTGAGGTAGGATGCAGTGGTTTAGATCTAGAATAGTACTCATAGCTCCATATGTTAAGACTGACTTTACTTTTTATCTTGGCAATATTGAAAGGGGGTAGAACTTTTGAAAAGCAGAACCTTGTGGGGCCTTTAGAACACTGGAAGAATGCTCTTGAAGATGATTGTGGGTGTTAGTCTCTTTTGGCTTGTAGCCAACATGAAGTAGGCTCTGCCATGTGCTCCCACATTGGCATTGCCTCACCACAGGCCTAACAGCAATGGGGTGAAGCAAACACTGGCCAAAACCTCCAAGAGAGTGGACCAAAACAAGTATTTCCTCTTTTGAAGTTCATGAAGTAGCAGTCTGAGAGGTGAACTAAGGAAAACTTGAGAAGAGAGATAGGTCAACCTGCCCAGGGCTGTGCTAGTTAGCTTTTGTCAGCTTGACACAAACTAGGATCACATGTGAAAAGAGACCCTCCAGTGAGGATTTGTCTCTAGCACATTGACCTGTAGGCATGCCTGTGGGATATTTTCTTGACTAATGGTTGATACGGGAGGGCCTAGTCTACTGTGAGCAGTACTAACCCTGGCCAAGTGGTCCTAAGATGCATAAGAAAGAAAACTGAGCAAGCTGTAAGCAGACGTTCCTGCCTCTGTTCCTGCTTTGATTTCCTGCCCAAATTTCTCTCGGTGATGAAGTGTTGCCTGGAACTGTTAAGATGGAATAAACCCATTCCTCTCCAAGTTGCTTTAGGTCTGTGTTTTATCACAGCTACAGAAAGCAAATGAGTGCAGAGATTATTTCAAATGCCTAGAATAGACAATGATGAGCGTCTAAGAGAGAGCCCCAAGGCGATGATATGAGCATTACAAGGAATCTGATCTCTGTAAGATTCTTCACATGGGTTTCACGTGAGTAGGGGACTAATTAGAAGAGAAGAAAAGCATGGGGCTGAAGATGCTGCTCAGTGTATGGCTGTATTGAACTGGTGTCTTATCAGAGCATCAGCTGAACTAGATAGTACAGAAAGAAAAGTAGAATTCGGGAAAACAATAACAACATTAGTTGAAGATATTTGAGATTTGAAGCAGAAATATTCAGGCTTGCTTCCTTTATGTTTCCCCTAACTATAGTCTCTCCGTGGCCATAAGCAGACCCATGTATACGTACTTTGAAGCTCTGTGGCTTCAATGCTCAATTTCTTTTTCTACCGCTAAGTGAAAAATTCCCAGAAAAGCACTGACCATAACCCCAGGTCAGACAAGCATTGTGAGCAGGGTGCCATTTTTGGCTAGAATAGCCTCACTTTCCTACCCCAATGACTAGAGAGATAGAAGTATGTGTATATGAATTCCTGCATCTAATTTCTCAAAAGAGGCTTGGAGTGCAAGACACGGTGGTGCATGTGCACATACCTTTAATTCCAGCACCTGAGAAGGCACAGGCAAGCAGATTTCTGTGAGTTTGAGGCTGGCCTGGGCTACATAGTGAATTCCAGGTGAGCCAAATCTACATAATGAGACCCTCTCTCAAAATAATTAACTGAGATCTTTTTTTTTTTTTTAAAGCCTTTCATGCTGGGCAAGCTGGTGCATGTTTGCACTCCTAGCACTTGGGAGGTTGTCGGAGGAGCATCACTGTGGCCTGAGATATAGAGTGTGACCTTGTCTCAAACAAAACAAAGGAGCTGTGGAACTGGAAGGACGAACCCATAGATACCCCTACTATTTCAATTACTCTAAGTCTCTGTGACTTAAAACATACTCCAAGCTGGGCGGTGGTGGCGCACGCCTTTAATCCCAGCACTCGGGAGGCAGAGGCAGGCGGATCTCTGTGAGTTCGAGGCCAACCTGGTCTACAAGAGCTAGTTCCAGGACAGGCTCTAAAAAAGCTGCAGAGAAACCCTGTCTCGAAAAACCAAAAAAAAAAAAAAAAAAAAAACATACTCCATTATAGAGAGTAGGGAATGACTTGGAGGATAAAGTGTTTGCAACATGTTAGGATTTCAATTTGAATCTTAAAAACCTACACAGAAATTGAATGTACTCAATGAACACATGCGATCCCAGCACACTTCTACCCAGAGATGGGAGGTAGAAATGAGAATTCCAAGAGAATTCATAGACGGTCTCACTATGTAGATTTGGCTCACCTGGAATTCACTATGTAGCCCAGGCCAGCCTCAAACTCACAGAAATCTGCTTGCCTGTGCCTTCTCAGGTGCTGGAATTAAAGGTATGCACACATGCACCACCGTGTCTTGCACTCCAAGCCTCTTTTGAGAAATTAAATGCAGGAATTCACATACACATACTTCTATCTCCTTAGTCATTGGGGTAGGAATGACTACCCCATATCAGTCCATAAACCTGGCCTAGACAACGGAAGACTAGCAGACCCTGTCTCAAACAAGGTGGAATGTGAGGACTGACATTTGAGGTTGTCAGGTTGCCATCTGACCTCCACATGGGTGCTGTGGTACACGTGCATCTGCATTCACACACAGGAATGCGTACACATACATACACTCATACATCACACACCCACAAACACACTACACCCTCCATTATTGAGACATTGTCACCAGACCGAATTAAGCCAGAAGGAAGATTTGGCTTCAAAACTTTTGTGACTTCGAAGTCATTTTTACCCTTTGAATCTATTTTCTCATCTGAGAGATGCATTATAAATACATCAAAGGGCTATTATGGGATGGCATGAAATAATGTGTCTAAGACTACTTTGAAAATTGCAAAGCTCCATAAGTTGAGAGATCTTTCATTCAATGAGCATAGAGTACCCGCTGTGGGCTGTGAACTCTACTAGGTACTATGAATGCAAAAACGAGTACAATAGAGGTTTTTTTTTTTTTTTGCCCTCATATCATATAGGACCTTGTTAACATCTAGTACATAAATAGGCTCAGTACATCTTAACTTGTTTAATCTTTAAAATAGATCAAGTGGTTGAGAATTGGGTCAGAGGTTATATTAGTTTAAGAAACACGGGCATAGCCTCTATCTTATAGAGATGTTTTTCACAATCTGAGTGTAGCCTGAACTACTTGAAGAAAATCTTTCGTTTTACCACTATCATTTCATAGCATTCTCTTCTATTCGGTTCACCTCTTAAACAAATGATTTCCTCTTAAGGCAGGTGACAATGATGGCCCCTGTCTGGCATCTTTCTTTAAATAAGCTCCTGAGGCTTGTTCTGAACAGAATGCATCTCATTCCCCCATGCACAGTTAAACACCGATGCAGCAGTTTTTACCACAGACCTTCCCCCCCCCCGCCACAATTTTATTACTTTTCCCAAAGAAGCCAATTTTGAACTTTATTCACGTTGGGTTTTGTTCTTATCTTTTCTTGGTATAATTCTCTTATTAAATTATATCACCCTTGCCAAGCTCCTTCTTTGAGAACGAGCTGATAAACGTGAGATCTAAGAAGTTATTTTACAATTCTTTAACCATTAAACCTAAAATTGCCCATTATCATTTGCGTCAGTCCAACTGATTTCTCTGAGAGCAATTTGGATTTTACAAATCATCTTGAACCACATTTTCACAGATGACTTCTTACAAATTTCAAACTGATTAAACAATAAATTATAGCCGACTTTTTTGAGAACTACTTGTCAAAAGTATTTGCTTGCCTGTGCAAAACATTTACGTGGCCAGCACATGCTTTTGTAACCCGAGCTGAGCCTATTACATTAAGCTCCTACCGACACCAGAACTGTGTGAAATTTCCAAGCCTACGGCTGCTTAGTGAGCACGAGATTCATTTCCATGGATGGCAAGCACCAGTCATCTGTTTGGTCATAGCTTCCTAACATACTTTTCTTGAAATTCATTGCTCCGGTTTGTTTGTTCATTTCTTTCCTCAACAAGTATTTCTTGAAGGCCTGTTCTATGCCAGATGATATCCTTGGTAGACACAAAGTTAACAAGGTAAATTCTTCACCCTTGAGATCACTATCAAGCAGTGCAAAGGATGGAGAACCAAATGTAAGTGCAGCACAGGATTCGAAGTGCATGTGCAAAGGATAGTTTCCCCCGTGTGATCTTCCTTTGAGAAGCTTAGCCTATGCTATTGAACTGAAAGTGTTGACAGTATTGGTCAGAAATGGCCATAAAATTGTTTCAGAGTAGTCCAAGGACTCTCGAGATTTTCTGATAGAATTTTAAAGGAGGCACTGTTATTTATCCCACCAAGAGCCCCTACGTTAAAGGCTTGATTGCCAGCCTGTGGTGCTGATGGGATGTGGCACTTGTTGAAGTGGGATCCTGAAGTGGACATCTTTGGGTCAATGGAACTACCTGTTTGAAAGGTCTGGGGAACCCAGTCCCTTGATGCCTCTCTCTTCTGCTCCCTGGCCATGAAGAAAATGGAACTTCTCTCTCCATTGCATGCTGCTTCACCACAGATTTGAAAGCTGTTGGGCCAAGGGATTATTAATTACATCCTTCAAAACTGCTAGCCAAGGTAATTTCTTCTTTTTATAAATTTACCACCTCCCCTGCTACTGAAGATCATGTGGAGCCACACACCTCACACAAGTAGCACAGCCCACCCCTCGACTTATTTCTCTACACCCCACATGTTTTTTAACCATAGAAATTACATTTGGAGTACTAGATGAAATCTCAAAGTAGCTTTAGTTGCCATTTTCCTAATGGCCAAGGGTGATGAACATTTTTTTTTTTTTTTTTGGTTTTTCGAGACAGGGTTTCCCTGTAGTTTCTAGAGACTGTCCTGGAACTAGCTCTTGTAGACCAGGCTGGCCTCGAACTCAGAGATCCTCCTGCCTCTGCCTCCCAGTGATGAACATTTTAAAAGTTATTTCTCAGCCCCTTGTATTTCTTACCACGTATCCCTGGCTATCCTGTAACTTGCTGTATAGACTGTGCTAACCTTAAACTCACAGAGACCCACCTGCCTCTCTCTTTCAAGAGCTAGGATTAAAGGCATGTGCCACCATGTCTGCTACATGCTCCAGTTTTAATTGGGTTATTTTCTTTTTATTCAGGTTTGTTGTTGTTTTAGCTCTTTTTTTATATTCTTGATAATAGACCTTTGACAGATGTATAGCTGGTAAAGACTTCTGTCTACTCAGTAGTATGTCTATTCCCTGGACTGCTAGTGTTGTCTCCAGTAAAAAGCTTTTTAGTTTCATAAGCTTTTGTCAGTTGTTGTTTTTAATGCCTGTGTGACTCGGGTCCTGTTCAAAAGTCCTTTCCTGGACTATGAGTTGAAGTATATCTCCTGCTTTCTCTAAATATATCAAACTATTAGGTTTTATATTGAAGTCTGTGGTAGTTTGGATAAAATTGGCCCCCAGAAGTTCATAGAGAGTGGCATTATTGGAGGTGTGGTCTTGTTGGAGTAGCTATGGCTCTGTTGGAGGAAGTGCATCACTAGGGTTGTGGGCTTTGAAGTCTCAGAAGATCAATTCAGGTCTAGTGGCTCACAATCTCTTCCTGTTGCCTGCAGATCAAGATGTAGAACTGCCAACTACCTCTCCAGCACTATGTCTGCCTGCATGTCACCATGCTTTTTGCCATGATGGCAATGGACTAAATCTCTGAACTGTAAGCCAGCACTAATTGAATGTTTTTCCTTTATAAGAGTTGCTCCATATATGGTATATAATATAGTATAGTCTTGTGCGGGATAAGAAACAAAGATCAAGTTTTATTCTTCACCATATAGCTATCCAGTTTGGCTCTCACCATTTGTTGGAAATTCTGTCTTTTCCCCAGTATAAACTTTGGCTTGCCAAAAAGTCAGGAGGCTGTAGGAGTGTGAGTTTTTATATGAGTCTTCAATTCTGTACCATTGATCATTGTGTATTTCTGCAAGAACATGCTGCTTTTATTACTGCACCTCTGCAATATAACTCAAAATCAGAGATGGTGATACCTCCCAGTAGCGGTTTTATTGTTCAGCTCAGCACAGTTTTGACTATCTTGAGTATTTGTGTTTCCATACAAATTTTAAATTAAATTAAAAAAATCTGTGAAAAAAGTATTGGAATTTTGATGGGTGTTGCACTGAATCTGTAGATTTCTTTTAATAGGATGGTCATTTTCACCTATCCATGAATACAGGTGCTCTTTTCATCTTCCGGGGTCTGCTTCAACTTCTTTCTTCAGTGTCTGAGAAGTCTTCTTCGTACAAGTCTTTCAATTCATTACAGATATTTCTGAGGTCATTTTTTTTAATGAGACTGTTTCCCTGATTTCTTTCTTGGTGCGTTTGTTCTTGGTATGTGGGAAGGCTTCTGATTTTTTAATGTTAATTTTGTGTTATACTACTTTCCTGAATATGTTTATCAGTTGTAGGAATTTTCTGGTGGAATCTTTAGGATCTTTATGTATAAAATCATATCATTTTCAAAAAAAATACTTTGACTTTTTAGATTATTTGTGATCACTTCATCTCTGTGTCTTGTTTGAGTCCTCTAGATAAGACTATAAACACACTATTGAACAGAAATGGAGACAGTAAATATTCTTGTCTTCTTCCTGATTTAGTGGAAATGCTTTGACTTTTCCCCCATTTAGCTGTGGGATTTCTCCATGTTGGCTGTGGGGTTGTTTTAAAATGCCTTTATTATGTTGGGAAATGTTGTCCATATCCCTATATTCTCCAGGACTTTTATCATGGAGGGATGTTGGATTAGCAGAAATCTGACTAAGATGGACTTCATGCACCTTCTTGAAAATTAAGCAGCATTCCAGACTTGTCCTTGCTCTCATCACCCCTATTCTCTTTTTCTTTTCTTTCTTTTTGTTTGCTTGTTTTTTGTTTTGTTTTGCTTTTGAGACAGGGTTTCTCTGTGTAGCTTTGCAGCCCGTCCTGACACTCGCTTTGTAGACCAGGCTGGTCTCGAACTCACAGAGATCCGGCCACCTCTGCCTCCCAAGCACTAGGATTAAAGGCGTGTGTCACCACCATCAGCCTTTTCTTCAGACCTCACCCCAGGCCTTGTCCTTTGCCCTCAGTTGCTTACATCTGACACCTCGTTCCTTTGCCTCAACTGGGTGTGTCATGCAAACGACACACAGTCAGACTGGTTGCAGGGGAGGGAAAATCCAATTGTCTTCAGGGTTGTAACCCCTGTCTGTAGAACTCCAGTAGATAGATCTACATCCATGCACACACAGAATCACTAAGTGTAGTCAGTGAGTTTAAAGTGTTTGTGTGTGTGTGACGGGGGGGAGAAAGAGAGAGAAAGATGAAGGATGAAGTTGGGACAGCAAAGTGAGGGGTGTAGATGAGGGAGGAAATTGGAGTGGATTTGATTAAAACACATTGTGCATGTATGAAACTCTCAAACAACTAAAAAAACAACTGTAGATGTGAAAGAAATTCAATAATTCCCTACTCAAAAAGTCAACTACATGCAAAGATAGTACAGGATCGAGAGACAGGAAGCAAGGAGGCATATGGAAAACAGCCAGTGTAACCAAGATAAACTCTTATTATTAGCAATTAAAGCACTTTACAGTACATGCTCTCAAAGACAGACTGACGGAATGGATTGAAAAGCTTTACCCAAGTGTGTGCTGTCTAAAAGATTCATTTAATAGAAAAAGGACAAAAACTATTTTTAAAAAGGGGGAAGAGGGTGTACAAACAAATATGGTCCATTCAAACAAATTATAAGCAGAAGAAAAGGGGTGGCTGTACATTAAGAGACAAAATGAATTTGAAGTCGATGCAGAGAAGCTATGTATCTGCAGCCATCTAAACCTGGAAGGAAATAGCCTCTTTATCAAAGGAGCTCACTGTTAAATCTGTGAGATGAAAAACAAAGAGAACTAGAACCCTGCCAGAGCCGAGGGGGATTTTGCTCATCGTTGAATGAGTGGCTGAGCTCCAGGAGCAGTGAAATCACTGCTTGCCTAAGCCAGTGGCCCCAAGGTTGCGTTTCCTATTTCCTGACTCTTAGAAGCAAATAACTGGAGGATGACAGACATTTAGTCCAGACTGCCTGCATTTGATCTGGGAAAGTCTGGGCCTTGGAGGGGAAGTGACAGCTGCAAAGTCATACGGAGAGGCTGGAGAGATGACTCGGTAGCCCTGAGCACTAGCTGCTCCTCCAGAGGACCCAGGCTTGATTCCCAACACCCACAGGGCAATCCACAAACATCTATAACTCCAGCCATGGAGGATATGACACCCTCTTCCAGTCTCTGCAGGCACTGCATACACAAGATAGGCAGACACACACGCAGGAGAAAACCCACACACGTAAAACTCAAGGTTTTTAAGAAGTGATAGGCTGAGTCCCAGGAAGAGCCTCCATATACTCTGAGTGGCCTCCACACACTCCCCATTAGACCAGGTAATGTTTAATCCAATTTAAGCAGCCAGACTGATTCATTGATCCTTTCAGTTATGCTCAGACAGCGTTGCTGGTTTCATATCAAATTCCTAATTGATTTTAGATCTTTTGCCCTATTAAAAGTGATACAGTTGCTGGGCCGTGGTAGTGCACACCTTTAAGCCCTGCACTTGGGTGGCAGAAGCAAGTGGATCTCCATGAGTTGGAGGTCAGCCTGGTCTACAAAAGCTAGTTCCAGGACAGGCTCGAAAGCTACAAAGAAACCCTATCTTGAAAATCAAAAGAAAGAAAAAGAAAGAAAGAAAGAAAGAAAGAAAGAAAGAAAGAAAGAAAGAAAGAAAGAAAGATAGGGCTTAATTTTTTACTTTTATCTACATGTATTTTATGCCGAGTCTATTCCCATGCCATAAGATTGTGTTTCTTCAGTTTCTTCTGGGCTATCTTTTTCCCCTGTGCACCTCTCTTCTCTTCTGGCTTTGGAAGAATTTGTTCGTTTTCTGTGAGTTTCATCTCAGATTGGCCAGGGAGCGCATGCACGGGTTACTCCATCTGGTCATTAGCTCTGTTAAGTTCCTCGGCACACCTTGGGTGCTTTGCTCACCTGGATATATTCAATGACTAGAGAATCTACAGCTAAACCTTTAAGTTCAGTATTACTGTCTGCATCTTTAAGCATGTGCAGCAAAAATTCAACACTCTTTTTCGGGCCACCAGCCCTGTGTCCTGCCCTGCTGTTTGATCTGGGAGCACATCCTGACTGCACTACCATACTGCTATACACTACAATGTGTGCAACAACTGCACACACTGCTTTTTTAGGGAGACTTCTAACAAACTTCAGACTTTGGGCGGCTTTTCAAATATGCCTACCCTCAATGGACTGGGCAGTTTCACGGACATTCTTAAAGTGAACACGAAGATTTGAATCTCTTGATTTGCATGATTTTGTAGGGTTGTCTGGGTCACTAGAGCAGCAAACCATCTTCACAGGTCACCTCAGGGGCTTATGGGAAGGGGACAAAGGTGATAGGGTTCTAAAAGAGAGTACAAACCAACACAAAAGTGATGTTTGTATCTGGCAATACTTTTTCTTTTCAAGTAGTATGTAAGTGTACAAATAGGGGTTTTATTAAGACATTTTCTAGCATATATATCAGGTACTGTAATTATATTCACTGTTGGGAGCAGTGAACACCCAGATCCTGAATTTCTTGTAAACAGCTTGTTTTCCCCTAATCAGAGTGCCTACAGCTGCTCTGAGCACGAGACCCTAGGAGTTCCTGATGGCAGGGGAATGGTTTCTGGTGTGTTTGGCTTGGGCGTGGCTATCCCTATATAAGCTGCCCCTGAACACAATAAAGGGGGTATTCTTGGGGCATTCCTGTTTCAAGGAGGACTCGTGTCTCTGTCTGTCTTTGTGTGTTTCTATCTCCAGCCCCTTGCCCGGTTCATGAACTGTATGGTGTCACATAGAGTGCAGACGGGCGTGGTGCACTGCACTTCATGATCCTCTCATGCCCCTGGACCACTGCTGCTCATCTCTGTCTAGTCATAGACACTCCCCTTCTGCTTTCATGTTTTCTCTTTGCTTTTTTCTAATGCAGGTTCCACATAAGAGAGAAAATGTGCTATTTATCTTTCTTAGTCTGGCCTATTTTGCTAGACAGGATGATCCTCAGTTCTATCCATTTTCCTGAAAAGGATATAATAGCATTACCCTTTGTGTATATGTGCACTTTCTTTACCCATTCATCTACTAGTGGTCGTTTGACTTGGTTGCATAATTTGGCTATTATAAGTAGTGTCTCAGTAAAGGTGTGCTAGTAGTCATCACGACTGCATGCTGACTTGGATTCCTTTGGGTGTATATCCAGGAACGTTAGGGTTGGGTCATTTGGTAGTCAGTACTTTCATTTTTGTTCTTTGAGCAACTTCTATTCTAATTTCCATAATGGCTATTTTAATTTACATTCCACGGGAGAATATAAAAGAGTGATTTCCCCCCTGTAACCTAACCAAATTTTATTGTTTTCTTGACACTAGCTGTTGGGGGAGGCTGCTCGTTTGTTCCCAGCCTCACACAGAAACTGTATTAATTAAATCACTGCTTAACCTATTAGCCCTAGCTTCTTATTGGCTAGCTCTTACATCTTAAATTAACCCATTTCCATTATTTGATGTATCACCATGTGGCTGTGGCTTATCGGCAAGTTTCTGGAATGTCTGTCTCCTGCGGCAGCTATGTGGTGTCTCACTGACTCTGCCTCCTTTCTCTCAGGATTCAGTGTATTTTTTCTGCCTAGCTCTACTCTCCCCTATCACAGGCCAAAGCAGCTTCTTTATTCATTAACCAATAAAAGCAACACATATACAGAAGGACCTTCCACATCTGCTAGTCACTCTGGTTAGAGTAAGATGGAATCTCAAAGAGTGGGTAAGGATGTTGAATGTTTGTTCAAATATCTATTTTTATTTGTATTTCTCTTCTGAGAATTGTCTGCTTGTTTGTTAATCCATTTACTGACTGAATAATTTGGAATATTTGGTGTTTTGGGTTCTTTAAGGAGTCTAGATATTAATTCCTTGTTCAGGAATATTTGGCATAGATTTTTCTCATTCTGTAGGCTGACTCTTCATTTGGACAGTTATGTCCTCTGCTGTACAGAAGTTTTTAGTTTGACATTTATCCTGTCAATACTTGCTCCTATTTCTTGAGTTACTGGAGTCCTAGTCAGAAAACCATTACCTGTATCAAGAACTCAAAGAATTTTCTCTAGGTTCCTATGAGGAGTTTAAAAGTTTCAGGACTTACTTTAACCCTGATGCATTTTTTAAAAATATTTATTTATTTATCATGTATACAATATTCTGTCTGTGTGTATATCTGCAGGCCAGAAGAGGGCACCAGACCTCATTACAGATGGTTGTGAGCCACCATGTGGTTGCTGGGAATTGAACTCAGGGACCTTTGGAAGGGCAGGCAATGCTCTTAACCACTGAGCCATCTCTCCAGCCCCACCCTGATGCATTTTAAACTGACTTTAGCACAGGATGAGATATGGGGGTTTGGTTTAGTTTTCTATGTGTAAATGCTTTTTAAAGCAACATTTGTTGAAGAGATTGTATTTTCTCCAACATGTTTTTGCCACCCTTATCAAAAATCAGAGGGCTTATTTCTGTGCACTACAGCCTGTTCCATTCATCTACTTTTCTGTTTTTGTGCTAGAACCACATGAGTTCATTACTATAGCTATGAAGTACAATTTGAAATTGGCATTGTGATACTCCTAACACATCCTCATGATCTTAAAACATCCTAAGTATCTACCAAAAAGCTCAAGCTACAGACATCATCTACATATTAATTGGTGATTAAGTCTCCACTAGAGGAAAGTTGGGTGACATATTCAACTCAAATTACCAAACAAATTTAGACGTAAGAAGAGACAGACTCTATGACAAATGGATGCCGTTGCTGTGAACGCTGTCTCTATCCTCCATGTCTTCAATCCCGTTTGGGTAATTTCTAACCATGTGGAGTAGAAGGCAGAGAGCAAAGAAGGGCAGAAAGAAGACAATAATGGTGTACTGAAGAACACATCTTGCCACTTCCAGAAGTAACGGCTAGTTTGTCTGTAAGCTGCCTCCACCGCAGACCACATCAACATCACAGCAAGTGCAGCAAGAATAAATATTGAGAAAGTCCGACTATCACACTTCAAATCTCTCCCAGGAATGTCTTATCTTTCATCCATCAACACGGCCTTAGGCCAAGGATGTTCTTTATGAACTGCATGCAGATAAGAAATCAAATCCTTAACATTTTGAATGAGCTTTGGTTTTTATAAGTCTTTATAGCTGCTGGCTTCATTTACCTTTCAAAGAAAAACAAATGACTGCATGCATCATTATAGCTAGGGAATTTAAATTCTTTCAACTCTAAAGGGATAGGGAGGGCAAAAATTGAGATCAACTTTTGGCATGATACTTAGGGCAAGTAAAACATGTGCTAATAAAAAATGATTCATTCAGAAATGTTAGTCTACATCATGAATCAGTAGGAGAAAAAAGCCCTTGAAGGTTAATGGTTTTAGAAATAAGATTCGAAATTGAAAAATAGACGTGATGTAAAAACCTCAATAGGCTATAAGAAATAATTCAATTTATTATTGTATTACTATGGCCATATCATGTCCAGAAAAGGAATTGAAACTGAGAAACCATGTTACTCAGTGTTTTTTCAACCAGATATAACTGAATTTTAACATTGTGTAGTTATATGTGAATGGCACCTACATAGTGAGTTTTGACATGTTGCATTCTCCATGTAAAGGACATCTTTATCAACAACTGGCTTAAAAATAAGTAATTTTTCTTGTTGTGACAAAACTCTTCATCCTTTCCCCTTTCTTTTTATTATTAAATATAGTGAAACTCAGAGTTGAGCACAATTTGATTGAGATCAAAGATTATAATCCAGTTGATTGACATAATTTTATTAATTGAGCACAAGACATTTTTAATGTAAAGTCAGTATGTCATACATTTTTAGATAATTACCCCAAATATAGTCTTTTTTTGTTAGTGTGATAAAAAGGTGTTGATAATATAGGTAAGCTGTATTTCTGAAGAATTTTTAGTAAGACCAATGTAACAGAACAAAGTCAAAAGCATGTTAAATTCAGTGTAAAACCCTTCAAAACATTCTTTTTGCCAATAGGATAGTGTCTACAATACTACAGATTTAATAAAAATTCAATTTTAAAATTGATCATTTTCATTCTTTGTTTAAAAATAGCTCTTATTCTTAGCACATAAAAAAATAAAAAAGTGTCTTTCATAAGTGAACTCATGAGGAAAATCTTGAATATCTATCTTCTTTGTAGCCCCAGTTTCAAGACAAGAGATTAGGCAGGTGTCCGTGTGACTTAAGTCCCAGCTGTATAAGCTGCTTCAGAGGAGTTTAGAAGATTGCTTATGGCAGGATAGCACGGTCTGAAACATGGTTTTCTGGACTTGTTGAGATCTTCTAAGCCTCCTTATAGTGATGAAGGCAGCTGAAAGGCAGTAGCTGAATCTCTCATTTTTCTCCAATAAAGTACTCTGGGAGGTTCTTCTGTGATATCCAGTACAGCCGACAGCTGAGTCTAGATCTCAGACTACTTGTATATGTGTATGCAGTTAGGTACCTTAAAAATAAAACTTCATAGGTTTTATTTTAAAGGTGGCACATGCCTTTAATCCCAGCACTTGGGAGGCAGAGGCAGGCAGATCTCTGTGAGTTCGAGGCCAGCCTGGTCTACAAGAGCTAGTTCCAGGACAGCTAGGACCACAGAGAAACCATGTCTTGGATAGATAGATAGATAGAGAGATAAGTAAATGAAACTTCATTTGGTGGGCAACTTACAGTTAAACCACTAAAGCAATACACATGTGAATTATCAGCATATAAAAATAAATATGCAAATGACTGTAATATATTTTTCCAAAATAGCATCTTTAATAGGGCACCTTTCATAAGACTCTTTATGAAGTGATGTACTTTAGGTTGTTTTATATTTCAGAAGTACTTAGAACCAGCGGTTCTTATTTTTAAATAGAAGTGTCTTTCCAGCCACACCCAAATAAATGGGATGTGTGCACATGAAGAACCAGTGCTTATAAACACGTTTATTGTAAATTAAAGCATCAATTAAACACGTTTAATAAGCACTTTACACTCATAAGCAGCTTTTTACAATGCTGAATGCTCTAAGGTACAAAGTCTGATATAAGTTTTCCACCCCAGGAGCAGCAAGCCTTCAGAGAAACTCAAGAGTCAATACAATGGGTCCTATCAGGTGCCGTTTGCTTAACGAAGCCCCACTAAAATGTAGTGTTCTGCAAATATCATAAGAAGAGTGAAGAAAGTGTAAAAGTGATTTTCTTAAATTGGGTAGAGAATTTAAATACTTCAGAAAAATTTACTTCAGAAAAATTCTATCAAGGGCAAGTTCAAGGAACAGGACTATTTAAACATACAACGTAGACTGTATCCTCATGACTGATTGTATCCACTGTCTTCCCTACCCTTTAAAAACCCAGCAATCTAAGAAACCATTTTGGGATGCTTGCGGATGATGTGGTGTGGGAATTTGGACAGGACACAGGATTTGTTTGTCTCTTTCCTTGATGTCTCTAGTCTCGTGTCAAATGACTTAAACAACTCAGGGCCAGAACAGCTGAGAACAAAGTTGATTAATGACAGGGCTGGGATGATGGGAAGACTTGGCTGAGCTATCACTATTGACCATGTCTAGGAATGGTCTCTGCTTGAGGTTCCGTGTTCTACAGAATGGTTCCTGAGTTCTAGGAGGTTCAAGCTAACAGAACGTGTTCTAAGAACTTACGGCGGCTTTTAACTGCCACAGTTATTACATTTGTTCCGGGTCCTAGAGAAATCGATGGCTGTAGATTTGGACTTGGAAAGTCGAATGCTTTGCTGATGGCACAAATCCCTGAATATATACAGTGGGTACTACAACTGTCCGTCAAAATCTACCTGGCCTTCTTGAGGAAGAGTTATGGGTAGGCCCATGACATTGCTCAGAGACATTCTTCAGCCTCACCTGAAACTAGACACAATCAAGTCACTACCTTTCCACAGCGAAATGTGAGTAGGAATGTCTATTTTTGAGCCATAGCCTTAAGACATAGAATGTTATCACCTTCCATGATCTACTTTTCTTCTCAGAAAGTAGGTCATGGAGTTCCCTGACAAGCTTTCAGATGCGCAACTGCAAAGATGCCATAATTACTAGTAGAACAAGAAAGAGAAGACAAAAGTCCTCTGACGGCCTCAAGCGGAAGAGCCAGCCTGATAACTTGCTGTTCTGTGCACAAATATTACTGTTTCCTTACAATAACAAAATACTTTACGTAGGTTATTTATGAAAAGTGTTTTTTTAATAATAAAAAAAATCAAAACTGAGCTCACAGTTCTTGAGGCTTGAAGTCTAAATGGCTTCACTTCTGCAAAGAGGGTCACCCCTTGGTTGCACTGTCTCACGGTAGAGAGAGATGCCAGCAAAGCATGCCAGAGTGTGCAGTTATGATTCCGGTTCGGGGCTGTCAGCTTGGCCACATCTGGAACTGACTTAAACCCCAAGTGGCCAGATACAGCTGTAAGGGGTTTTTCTTAATTAAATCTTTGCAGTGGGAAGACACACTTTAAATCCAGATCCTTTGAAGGGGCATGGTCCTTGGAATAAGAATTGCTCCCATTGGCTCTTGGTGAGCTGCTTGGAAGGATTAGGAGGGGTGCCCTTGTTGGAGCAGGTGTTGCTGGGTGTGGACTTTGTCGTTTCAAGTCTGGTCCAGGCCCAGTATCTCTTTCGGTGCCTCTGTAGACCAGGATGTAGCTCTCGGCTACTTCTCTGGCATCTTACCTGCTTGCTACCATGCTCCCTGCCACGATAGTGAACTAAGCCTCAGAAACTGTAAGCGAGTCTTACCTCACTTAAATGCTTTCTTTCCTGAGAGTAGCCTTGTTCCTGATGTCTCATCACTCAAAAGAACAGTGACTGGGACAGGTGGGAAGTGCCACCTTCCATATGGGAGTCACCTTCTGGTGCCAGGCTAAATAGAGGAAAAGGAAGAAGGGCTTGCTTTCTGCCCGCTTGCCCTTGCTCTCTCTGACATGCTTCTTTATTCACTGGTGTAAGAGCCCACTTCTTTAGGATTCCAATATACACCGAAGGCCAGCTGAGATATATAGCCTCCAGATGGAACAGTTACTGGACTCTTTTACTTTCTATTGGTAGGCAGCCATTGTTGGACTAACTGGGTCACAGACTGTAAGTAAACCATGCTAATAAATCCCTTTCACATATATGTGTGTATGCATATAATTATATATGTATATATCATATATAACCACACATATCACATATAATCTATTATATATGTATATTCCAACACACACACACACACACACACACACACACAGAGTTCTACTCTTCTAGGGAACCCTAACTCATACATATGTGAAGCCTAGAAGCAGAAAGCAGTGAGTGGGGCAGAAAATGATCAGCGGGATTAGACTTGCTTCTTTTAAAGCAGCCTCAAGAGAGAACCACCACAGGGTTACATGGGAACTCTCCTTATTCTCAGGTTCTCCCTGCCAGAAGGCCAATTCCTGAAAGGTTCCACAGCAACTCACAGTACTGACACTTTAGCGAGTGGGTTCCAAACTCGGGAAGCTTTAAGAGGACATAAGGCACCTCCAACCTGCATCAGGAGGAAACATAACCAGTGTTCTGGAGTCTGTTACAAAGGGCAATTTACCATATACATTGTTACAGTAGCCTGATGCTGAGGAACTGATCAGTTCCGGAGTCTGTTACAAAGGGCAATTTACCGTATACATTGTTACGGTTCCAGAGTCTGTTACAAAGGGCAATATACCATATACATTGTTACTGTAGCCTGATGTTGAGGAACTGATCAGTTCCGGAGTCTGTTACAAAGGGCAATTTACCATATACATTGTTACGGTTCCAGAGTCTATTACAAAGGGCAATTTACCATATACATTGTTACGGTTCCAGAGTCTGTTACAAAGGGCAATTTACCATATACATTGTTACAGTAGCCTGATGCTGAGGAACCATCAGTTCCGGATTCTGTTACAAAGGGCAATTTACCATATACATTGTTACAGTAGCCTGATGCTGAGGAACTGATCAGTTCCGGAGTCTGTTACAAAAGGCAATTTACCATATACATTGTTACAGTAGCCTGATGCTGAGGAACTGATCAGTTCCGGAGTCTGTTACAAAAGGCAATTTACCATATACAGTGTTACAGTTCCGGAGTGTGTTACAAAGGGCAATTTACCATATACATTGTTACAGTAGCCTGGTGCTGAGGAACTGATCAGTTCCGGAGTCTGTTACAAAGGGCAATTTACCATATACATTGTTACAGTAGCCTGATGCTGAGGAACTGAGGGGGGGGTGAGTAAGCTTCTTGCCATGCTCTTCCTCCTCAAACTCTCTCAGGCATTCTGCATGGTCAGTGGTTTTGGCACTTATTCATCTGGACTGCCATTGGACAGTTACAGTTTTGCTTTAAAACAAGCACTAGTAAGTGGCCATGATTTTACATAAGCTGTCTCGTTTTCATGTTCCCTTTTCATTTTGACAAAGACAACTCAAATTTCTCATGTATTAACAACTTCTCACAGGAAAAGCTCACAATGCTTGATATGATTTGAATATGGTATGGACCCACTTAACACTTGTGTTGAAATTTGGTTTCCTCTATAGCAGTGTTGAGAGGTGGTGGGTCTTTTACAGGATGCTGTGGATGTTAAGAGAATGGCTGTTGAGCGTAGTGATATCCCTATAACTCCAGCTCCACTTGGGAGACTGAAACCAGAGGGTTGAGTTTGAAATCAGAATAGGCTGCATAACAGGAGCCCCATCTCAATAGATTAACTCACATATAAATAGTGAGTCCGAATGAACGAGTGTCTTTCTCATGGGACTGGGTTAATTCTCATGGGACTGGATTAGCTAGTCCTACAGCAGGCTGTCATTAGTGAGGGTGTGCTGGAGAGGTTATGTCAACTAGAGGAGGGAACCTCAATTAAGATAATACCTTCAAACAACTGGGCTGTAAGCAAGCCTATAGGGCATTCTCTTAATTAGTGATTGATGGCAGAGGGCTCAGCACATCGTGGGTGCTGCCATTCCTGGGCTGGTGGTCCTAAGTTCTATAAGAAAGCAGTCTGAGCAAGCCAGTAAGCAGCACGGCCTCTGCATCAGCTTCTGCCTGCTGTTTGAGTTCTGGTCCTGACTTCCTTCCAGGATGGACTATCATGTGGAAGTATGAGGCAAATAAGCCCCTTCCTCCCCAGCTTGAATTTCGGTCATGGTGTTTCATCACAGCAATAGAAACCCTCAGACAGAGGGTGTCACTTGTATGTGACACCTTTTCTATCTATGAATGTTTTCCACTCTCTTCTTTGCATGAGACCTTCATCAGGTCCAACCTCTAGAACTGTAAGATACAACCTGTCTCTACTTCATACCTCACCCAGTCTCAGGCGTTTCTTTATAGCAACAGAAAATGAACAAAGGCCGAAGTAAGTCAGAAGCTCTGGAAGCACAGAGATCCCGTTTCATCATTCACACGGAGCATTGCTAATCCAGTCACCAGCCGCAGCCCTACGCTTTAGCAGCTCTCCTTCGGGGCCTGCAGAAGACATGCAAGGTCACATCCATTTCCTTAGCAGTAGTAGGATGCCCGTTTTCTTTTTCACTCTGATGGCATTTTCCAGGGATTGTGTGGGAGAGGATAGGGCCATTACTTTTAAAGATTAATGAGCTGTAAGCCTGTATACTCTTGTGCTTTAAAACTTCTTTGGTTTTAACTTCTAAAGAGTAAACTTCAGAAGATGTAACTCATCAGGTCTTTGATAATATGTTAATACAAGAGATCTTCAATGTTTATATTATTTCCAGGTGCTAAAACAAAACACAGAATAGATGGCTTACCAAAACAGAAATTTGTTTCTCACAGTTCGAATGGCAGGAAGTCCCAGATGAGTGTGCCATGGCAGCTGTACTTCAGTGAGAACCATTTTCAAGTTGAAGAGTGATGGATTCTCCCTGTGCGCAGGAACACGGGAGTTCTCCTGAGCCTTTTCTACAAAGACACACTTCTTGTCCACAAAGGGGTCTGCTTGTTGTTAGAACATGAAAAGTCCTCCACAGGCTGACAAGTTTGCACTGTTTTGGGAAGTGGAACCTTATGGACATGGATAGCTGCTGAAAAAGCCAGGAGTCCAAACAAATCCCTTGTTTCTTGTCAGTTATTTGGTCACATCTTGACAAGAGTAATCTAGTCTCTAGTCATATGACCTAAGTACTGTCCTAAGGCCCTACCTCCTAACATCACAACTATTAGGCTTCCATGATGGGGGGCATTCAGTTCCTGAGACTGAGGGTTCCTGAGTGTGCATAATGAGTGGGTCTCTGCATTTATATCTGGGCTTTGTGTGTGTGCGCACTCATTTTTTTTTTTTGGTTCTATTCCAATGTGTTAGATTTTTGCCTTATCTCATTTTTTACTTTATTATTCTTTAGAAGTCTGTTTTTTTTTTTTCTAATGAGAGACAGAAAGGGGTGGATCTGAATGGGAGGGGAGGTGGAGAGGAACTGGGAGGAGTAGAAGGAGGGAAAACCATAAACAGGATATATTATTGTAGGGGAATATTATTTTAAGGTGTGTTACTTCGTTTATGCTATGGAGCATTTGTTTAATGTTTAATTATGTAAAGATGTGTTGCTTTTGTTTGTGCTGTATTTCTTTAACTCTGTGAAGCTGTGTTACTTTGCCTGTCTAAAAGACCTGATGGTCTAATAAGGAGTTGAACAGCCAATAGCAAGACAGGAGAAAGGATAGGCAGGGCTGGCAGGCAGAGAGCATAAACAGAAGGAGAAACAAGAGGAGCAACAGAGAACAAGAGGAGGAGGATGTCAGGAGCCAGCCACGGAGTCAGAGTGAAAGTAAGATACACAGAAGAAAGGAAAGGAAAGCGCTCAGAGACGAAAGGCAGTCTGGATAACTTAGGAAAAGCTGGCAAGAAACAAGCCAAACTAAGGGCAGACATTCATAACTAAGAATAAACCTTTGTGTGTAATTTATCTGGGATCTAGGTTGTGAGACCCACCAAAAGCTAAAGAGTAAAAAAGAGTTAAAAAATTAAAAATCAACATATTATATGGTTAAAAATTTATTTCCTGTCTTGAAAAAAAAAACAAAAAAATTATTTTTAATAGAAAGAAAAAAACTGTAAAGACAAAATAAAACTTTACTTTCCAATCGTGGTTTAAAACACCTTTTCAGGACTTCAGTGACTGTACCAAGGGAGAAGGTGGCATTTTCTGATATCTCTTTTCCCAAATAATTTTATTTGGGATAACAACTGAAATATCAGAATCTGAGAATGATCAAACTATAACAGGAAAAGGACCAAGGTTAACTTGTTTGTGGAAGCTAAGAAGAGGCATGGACTCAGCACTGACGTGAAAGGTACCACAGCCTACTGTGTGGCCTTCTATGCATACTTAGTAAAGTCTTGAAACGCTAGTGACTATAAGGCTGACTGGTCGTAGATTGCATTTCTGGCCCACAGCAATGTAGGCACTCAAGAAATACAAGCAGTATGGATGCTGTGGAAATATACGTGGGAAAGAAAAATAACAAGCATTTGAAAATAGCCTACCAGAGACTTCTGGAAACTGGATTGGAAGAAAGAGGCCCTTGACTTTAGAGGTTATGCCACTCAGCATCCAGAGCAGAATAGTTCAATCTCTGGTTAGCAAGGCCCTGGCTAAGATTGTTATACCTTCAGAAATGTAGAACATAGTTATTTACTACTTGTGCAATACTATAGTGCGCTGTATGAAACGTGTGCCTTTTTAGTGATTAAAGTCCAATAGAAGAGCTACATTACATACACGGACTCTACAGAGAAGGAATTTAAGTGACTATAAAATGCAAAAACAGAGTACTGTGGCAAGACTCCATCAGGCCCAAGATGTAATTATTATTTATAATCTGCCCAGCTGCTGGTGCCAGGAACCTTGGGGAACAAGCACGCCAGATAGAGGAGGAGTCTCAGAAGCGAAGGCTGCACCAGCTGAACTGCTGCTGTGCTTACCTGCTTGTATCCTAGAGCAGAACTGTGGTCACACTTTCACTTATGGTTGTCACCTGGACGAAATGGTTGGGGTGTATGAGAACACGCATGCACACACAACCATACATACATATACACACAAAATGCATACACATACATACACACAAGCTTATATATGCACACAAACCTTCATACACATACACACAAATATGCATGCATGCTTATATATGACAGATTTATAAGAACAAGCATAAACATAAACATAGCAATGGGACTTCCCGGAAACTGGCAGTCACAAGAACCAAGTTGCCTGCTTCTTCTGCCCTCTGTCAACACAGGTTCTCTGCTTCTGTTTGTACGTCAGTTTATTCTCCCAAATATTTTTTGCTGTGACTTGTTTGAAACAAGGTCTCACTATGTAGCCCTGGCTGGCCCTGCACGTGGGAGTTTTATCTGCCTCTGCATCTAGAGTGCTGGGATTAAAGACATGTACCACCATGCCAGGCTCTCCTATTCATCAGTAAAATGGGCATTTTCTGCATTTTTACTGCCATGACCCTATAAAGTACAACTTTCGGGGGGTAGACGGGGGGGGGGGGGACTGAACTGACCTAATTTTCTTTCTCAAACTTATTCTCCCACTTCCCAGCTGTTGCTTTCCTCACTGTGTTCCAGCATGATTTATTCAAATGAGAAATTTAGTAACTGTTTCCCCACCACACTGTTAGGATAAAGTCCTAAATCTCAATGTGTTATGAAAATTATCAGAGTTACCTGCATTTGGTCTCCTTGGTTGTGGTGTTCCTCTGTGTCTGAGGATGACATGCCCTGTCCTTTTGTCCCTTGATGCTCAGCCTAAGAAAGGGTTGGCTGCTCTGCTAGTCTGCTAGTCTGCTAGTCTGGGTTCAGACTGATGATGACATGCTTTGATGGCATGCAGCAGGAGACAAGCCTTGTCACAAACCACTGTGAATCTTTCAGAATATTTTGTTACACAGCATAATGTTGCTTGTCCTGACTGAGGTACATAGTCTGTGAGCTCTTGCATATTATCCCATCTCTTTGCTGCAGCTGGACTGGCCTTTCAGTAATAGCAAACTGGTTTTATTGTTTCTCCTTGGAGTTTGGTTTATCATTTCTTCTTTTGCCCGCATTTACCCACAAGGGAGATCTCAGCTGAGATCCCAAAGGTCACTTGGCCTTTGTGTAAAATAAGCCAAGACACAGACTGTGGCACAGGACTGTAATCCTAAAACTCAGAAGGCTGAGGCAAGAGGGCTTGCAAGTACAAGGCCAGCTTGGCAATTCAACGAGTCTGTCTCCAGTTAAAAGTGGGCTGTTGGTGTACCGCAGCGGTACACTTGCCTCGTATGGGCAAGGCCGTGGGGCACCACAAAAAATGAATACTACATAAACCTGCATTTAACTTGTCATCATATCTGGTTCAGGAAACAGCAAGTTCCATGAAGACAGAGATCAGATATTGTAGTGGCTTAGCATCCATGCTACTATGTGTACTACAATCCTGTAGCGCCTGTAATATAAGTACCATGGCACTATGCTTGTAGCTGTTGCCTGCACTACAGGATGGTTCTCGAGTAGGCCAAGGGGCTGTAGATTGAAACACACACACACACACACACACACACACACACACACACACACACACAGAGAGAGAGAGAGAGAGAGAGAGAGAGAGAGGGAGGGAGGGAGGGAGGGAGGTCATCCTTGAAACAAAAACGCCAAGAATGCACCCTTGAATCAAGAATACCCCCTTTATTGTGTTCCAGGGGAGCTTATATAGGGTCTCCTTGACCAATGGCCATGCCCCAACTTTCAGCTGCAAGCCCATCCGAAACCACTCCCCTGTCTTGTGCTCAGAGCAACTGCAAGCACAGGAAAACAAGTTGTTTTGCTCAGAGCAGTTGCAAGCTAACAAGATGTTTACTCTGGCAGGCAAGGGGCTCCACAGTCCCCACATAGTGGAACTTAATTTGTATTTTAATAAATAAAGCTTGCCTGGAGATTGGAGAAGTAAAATAGTCACACTGGCCAGCCTTACAGACCAGACAGAAATACACACACCTTTAATCCCAGTAGCTACACTAACTTGCTATCGAAACCAGGTGGCAGTGGTGCACACCCCTAATCCAAGCCCTAGAGAGGAATATAAAACAGGGCGAGGAAGCTCTCACACACAGTCTTATTCTGAGATTCCTAGAGGCAGGATTGCTGTTTTGGACTGAGGTAGAGATAAGAGCCAGTGGCTGGCTGTTTTGCTTTTCTGATCCTCGGGCAAGTTTTATTTATTAAAATATGAATACAAGATACGCTTTAGAATCAAAAGGCAGGAAATGCCATTCCAGTCCTAGTACTTTCTCCCTATTCTAGCATCTTCAGACTCTTGTGCAGATTCCAATTGTGTATGGTCTACCAGGGGAATGGTCAGTTTATTGGAGGATCTAAATTAAGCTCAGTCATCAGGGCTTCAGAGACATCTTCTCAGTGGGGTAGATTTTCAGTGTAGGGAGTAAGGCTCAACTGATATTCTCAGACGCATCTGCTACAATCACTACAGTTGCTTTATCTATTGTATGTTCCAGAGTCAGGCTTTTCTTCAGTGATCCTCATACGGTGTACAAGGGAATGTTTCTACAAGGAGGTTCTTAGGAAGGAATGATGATGATGAGATAGCTCTTTTTAAAATTTGTGTATTTGTGTGCACACCCAAGTGTGCAGGTGCATACGGGCATAAAGAAGAGAAGCTCCTCTCTCAGCCGCCATCCACCTTGCTTTTTGAAATAGAATTTCTCACTCACCTAAATCTCAGCCAATTAGACTATGATTGGCTGGACCCAGAGATCTGCCTATCTTCCCCCAAGCCTCCCTAGCCCCATCCCTGCATTCCCACGACAGATGTGTACCACTGTACCTGACTTTTTAACCTGGGATCTCTGGGATGCAGGTTCTCATACCTGTAGAGCAAACACCCTACTGACTGTGCTTTCTCCCTGATGGCTAGGCACTCTCATTTTGTCTTCCTGAGTTTTAGGATTCTTATTGTTATTACCATTACTCTCTGGACACTGGACATACAATCCATCTGAATAGGTGCTTCAACAGGACTGAAAAAGCACCAAGTCAATTCTACCACAATTTCCCTGTTAAAGTTATCTATGGAAAGGAAAAGATATCACAACAAAGGAAGACAGAGATAACATGCTTTATATAGTTGGCAACTGAAATTTTATATAGATATGTCTGGTCATTTCTATCTAAAAATCTTTAAAATATGTGAAAACATTTAAAAGGTGCTGAATAACTAGTGGTACAAATTAGGTATTTTAATGACTTTAATAGAAATTTAAATTTCTTTCCTCCTTTTTAATATAAATTAATAATAAAGTGAACTTTACTTATGATTCTCTAAAATCATCTATAAACGGGGGCTGAAACATATTTGAACACAGTTCTGAATCAAATTTGATAAGCATTTCCATAAAAACTTTTCCAAGCATGCATCAGTCTGATAAGAAGGATTTATTTTCTTTTAGCCCTCCCCCAACCAAAAAAAAAAAATAAGCTGGGTGATAGTTTTTAGCTTAATTTGCTTTGAAAACTATGATTCTGAAGTTTTTATGCTTGCCTCCACTTTGGGTTGTATTACTTTCCAGAGCAAAATTTATCTCAGAAGTAATTCCTACAATGTAGTGATATTTTATTTGCATTTTAATAAATAAAACTTGCCTCAAGATCAGAGTGCAAAGCTAAGCCACTAGAGGTCAGGAAGTGGTGGCACACACCATTAATCTCAGGACTCAGGAGACAGAGGCAGATGGGTCTCTGAGTTCAAGGCCACCCTAGGCTATACAAGATTGATCCGGAAACAGATCGAGGTGGTGGCGGCTCACATCTTTAATCTCAGTGTTTGGGAGTCACATACCTTTAACCCCAGCACTAGGAAAGTGGCAGACAGGAGTGATATGGCTGGGCTGAGAGAGGACTATAACGAGGAAGAGACAGGAACTCACCGGAGTGTGAAGTCTGAGGTTTGGTGGAGACACAGTGTAGTCTAGGCAGTCTGAGGATTGCCCCTTCAGTCTGAGCATTGGTAGAGGTTAAAGGTCTCTCGTGGCTTACTGCTCTTTTTCTCTGATCTTTAGCTTTAACCCAATATCTGTCTCTGGGCTTTATTATTCGTGCTACACTGCAACTTTAAAAACCTTATGCATTTGTTGTTTATACTTACAGGTGATCTGTAAGCTGGAGACTATCATACTTGATTTAACATTGGAACTATGAAACATTTGAAGTTTTACCTGTGGTAACATTCTAAGGGTACATAATGCTCTCTGAGTTTATATGAGGATTCTATTTTAAAGCACAGTGTAGATTACAACCAGTCAGAGTGGCAATGGGACACAGGTTCTAAGACTTAGCTCTTTTTCTGTCTTGTTTAGTGATAACTATCTTTTTCCTAATTAGTCAAACTAGGGCTTATAATTTTCAACTTACTGTAAAATCTAGGCTACATATTTAAGTGCCGCCTAGATCTAAAATTCCAGGCTGCTGAAATGTGAACACTTTCTCTTTAGATCTAAATTTGTTTTCCTAACAATGCTCATCGTATGTGTTTCTATTTTTCTAAGATCTTGCTTGAGTTTGTTTACCTATTAATTTGAGACATGGTCTCACTAAGCAGCCTTTTTGATCTGAACTCATTATGTAGACAAGGTGGGCCACAACCTCAGCGTTCTGTCCACCTCTCCTTCTTAACTGCTGGATTAAAGGGGTGCACCACCATATCTGGGATCTTAGTTTGGGTTTTTATTACTGTAAAAAGACACCATGGACACAGCAATTCTCATAAAGAAAACAGTTAATTGGGGTGACTTGCTTTCAGAGGTTCGGTCCATTGTCATCATGGCAGAGAGCAATCACCGTGTGCAGGCAGATGTGGTGCTCGAGCTGAGAGTCCTACATCTTGACTCAAAGGCAACAACTATAGCCCTAAATTGACACTTTAAATGATATTTTGTTATGTATCTTTTACAATAAAAACCATACTATTCATTTATTAACTTGTCCTAACACTTTGTACCTACCACCTAAAATCACATTATAATTGTTTTGGACACAACGCTGCTTCCCCAAAAGTATCCCCACCCTTGTTATGGACTCTTTCTTAATCCTATTTATAACTCCAGGGTCTAACTCCCCTGGCTATAGTTTCTAGGGAAGGTAAGTATATATCCTGGCTTTTCCAAGTGCTGTTAGTTCCTTGTTTCTTTCTTGATTAATAAAGACTCCATATTACTAGCAAGAGTTAAAAACATTACAGACATTACAGCAAGTATGAAGACAAAGTAATGTATTTCAGATGTACAGATTTCTAAAAGCAAAGGATATTAAAAGTCGATTCCAGACCTAAGAAACTATTTCAAATTCTGCACTATGATTAAGAAAGAAACTGGATGCCAGGTGGTGGTAGGGCACACCTTTAATCCCAGAACTTCAGAGGCTGAGGCAGGTGGATCTCTGGGTTTGAGCTCGTCAAATTGAGTTTCAAAATGGCCAGGGCTACACAGAGAAAGCCTGGCTCGAAAACCAAAACCAAAACCAAAACCAAACCAAACCAAAACAAAAAACCAAAAACAGAGAGAAACTGGATGTATGTTTACAAATTAATATTTCATTAAAGTTATAATCGATGTCTAGAAGTGAAACAGTATTAGCCACTAAACGCATTCTAAAATTTATTATGTAATTTAATATTTAAGTACTTGTTACTTTTATCATTTTCACTCCAGGTAATTCATTAAATATAAATAGTAAAATTTTTGAAGAATGCACCAGGCTTTGTCATATATTGTGAGTTGCAGTCACCGAACTCCAGATCATCAATGTTTGTTGAAACATACCCATCCGACTCGGAGCTACCTACCTAAAGCCTGCCTTTTAACGCCTCATCTTTACCTAAATATCTACGACCACCTTGTCCACACAGCTTTTAACCAGCAATGTATACTTAAACTTCAGGATCCCAAGTGAAGCAAATGCAGAGAATGTCCATTCACTGATTAGACAAAACAAAAGCTACAGTTTTGAGACTCTGTGCATACTTGCGAAACATAGTGTTACTTTTAGAAGACTAAGTAGACGACTGAGTTCTCCCTGATCCCTCTCCAAGCACAGTTGACTTTTGTCCACTCTGGACCTTGATTCTGCCTATCTCTTTCCATTAAACTTAGTTTTTTGTTTGTTTTTTTAAAAAGCAACAAATGAGCCGGTTCGACTTTGAGCTCGGTAGTTTCCCAGCCCAAACCACCGTTCAGAGTAGCGCTCGAGGAAAACGCAGTTTGTAGGGATTGCACTCAGAAGGTGTGGGCGCTCTAATCCCTCCCACTTTTTTTTTTCGCAAAGTGCCTTTTCCGGGCCAGCCCGGCTTGCGGGGCACCTGACTGGTGGCGAAGTGGCGCGAGCGCACGGCAGGAGGATGACAGGTGGGGGAGGGAGCGCGGGGCAGCGCCGGGTCTGGGCGCGGCTCCGGAGCAAGGCCTGGGGAGCGTAGGCCCGACCAGCAGCCAGCGCCCAGACTTAGCGTTCGCGCAGGGCCGTTAAACGCGGCCGGAGGTGGGTGTGGCCTGCACGCTCTTCCCGCCTCCCGGCGACGCGAGCCGGAGCCTCTCGCCCCAGTGTCACCCCGGCCAGCCCGGAGCCGGCCCCGCCCCTCCCCGCGCCTCCCGCCCCTCGCCGCTGGCCCCGGGGTCCCCGCCATTCCCCCTTCTTCCCTTACCCCGCCCAGTCGGGGGAGGGGCCGCGGCCGTCACGTGTGCCGGCGGCCGCCAAGCGAGGCGGCTTTTGCGACGCGGTGACAGCCAAATGGTGCGACAGGGGGAGCTGCCGCCGCGGCCGCTGCGCCCCGCACCGAGAGCTCCGAGGCGGCTCCCGGCTTCGCCCTGAGGGTGCGGCTGAGGGGACAGAGTCCGGCGGGCGGCGGCGGGCGGCGAGGGGGAGCCGCGCCGAGGGCCCTCGCTCCCCGCCGCTCTCCATGAGCCGGGCCGCCTGAGCCGCGCCTGCAGTCGGGCCGCGCCTCCATGACTCCCTAGCTGCTGCTTTCTCTCCGGTCCTCATCCCCCGCCCGGCTCCCGTCCCGCCTTCTCCCTCGGCCGCGCCGCTGGCCGCCTTCAGGTGCGGAGTCCCGAGTGCAGCGCCATGGCGTCCAACCCCGACCGGGGGGAGATCCTCCTCACCGAGTTGCAGGTAAGGGCCGCGGCCCTACGGGAGCGCCGGCTGGGGAAGCGGGGCGGGGGGAGGGACCCCGGGGATGGCGGCCGCGGGCTCGGGGACGCTGCGCACCGCGCCCCTGGCCCGCTAAGTGCGGAAACTCGCGTGGTGTCAGTCCGGAGCGGCTGCCCCACGCCCGGGACCGGTCTCCCGCGCGCTCTCGGAGGCCACCGGGCGGAGGGACCCTCCGTCCCCGCGGGCGGGGCCGTGTGCTCGCGCGGGTCCCCTCCCGGTGTCACCGCCCCGCCCTCCCCCCCATCCCGCTCCCGAACTCCTTTGAATGACTCCCTGGCTGTGGGCGGTTCCCTCCCCTTCCCCTCCGACTGCACAAAGAGCGCCCCCCAGAACTTCAGCCCCCCGGAGGGCTCGTTCGGAAGTGACGGCCTCGCTCCGCCAGTCCTCTTCAGGTGACCAACGGCCTTTAGCGGACCGTGCCTGCCGTGTCTTTTTCCACTTTTCCTTTCTAACTCAGGGAGAGATAGGTGGTCCTCCCGGATGGCTCCCTCTGCTCAGATCCGGAAGTTCAGATGCTGATGGGTTTTTTTTTTTTTTTCCCAGACTTTTATTTTCCCTCCCGTTTGGTCACAAGAGAAAGAGCTCCAGAAAGTTGTTTACAAGCCAGAGAACAGTTCACAAAGTGAAAACGTTAGGCAGCACATGTCCGCAGACGATAACAAAGTAGATGCCGTAATTATTGTGGTTGGTGTCGGAACAATATTATTATTCTTTCCTATTTCCAGCTAAATATTTGATGATGTAAGCGCGATTTTTGTTTTGAGATCTCTGTGGTGTCGGAGACTTGAGTTCATACACTGTTGGTTATGTTTCATTACTTTGGAGTATTCAAGAGATGTTTACATCTGGATTTAAATTTTGCCTCTAAACTGATTTTGGTTAATGTTTGGTTTGTTTTAATATACTCATATTTTGGCCACTCAAAGCTTAGAGAGAGGACTGAAGCACTTGCGTTAATTCTGGAAAAGTTGGACAGTTCATTTTTTTTTAACACGTGAATCTAGAGGGTTGATTATGATAACAAAATTATTCATTGCTTCTCCCTGTAAATTTCTTCTTGAAATGCCTTTGTCTTAGGTCCCGGCGTATAAGTTCAGTATATTGGGCCATCAGATGTAAGCCTGAGTGTCTTGGCATGATAGTTGGTGCATCTTTAAGTTAGAGACCTGAGCAGGGTACAGCTGTACACTACTGTGCCTGTGGAATCCTTTGGAAGTGCAAAGTGGAATTTCCTGTCATTTGAAAATGTCATTATATAACATTTTAATTACAATTAGCTCTTAGTAAGCAACTCTTCACAGCATGCTTTTGCTAAATGAATAGATTCTGTTCTTAATTTGCATGCTTCTAAAAGGAAAATGCCCTGAAGTTTTGGGAAAGAGCATATATTGCCTACTTTTGAAACATGAAAAACACACTTTGATTTTGATAAGATGCCATTAAAATGGCATTTTTTTTATCAGTGCTGTTAGAATTATAAATTTTATGGTGTCCTTGTATTTTCTGGAGGTAGGCATAAATGCCACTTATTTTGGCACTGTAGGAAAAAACATTTTTGTGTTTATTAAATTATATTTAGGGCCTTTTTTGTTAGTAAGGTCAATTTTGGCAGTAACAAGCAAGCAAGTTAAAGAATGAAAAATAACTTTAAATATGACAATTTAAATAATGGAAACAAAATAAGGAACACTAGATGCAGTTATGCTTTTCAATAAGAAAATATAACTCAGCTGGGCAGTGGTGGTGCATGCCTTTAATCCCAGCACTCGTGAGGCAGAGGCAGGTGGATCTCTGTGAGTTCCAGGACAGGCTCCAAAGTTTCAGAGAAACCCTGCCTCAAAACCCCCCCCCCCCCCAAAAAAAGAAAGAATAACTCCCTCTGAAAAAATAATAGTTCTTATTAAGTGTTACTTTAATATTAATCTTTATGTTGTCAGTATATATCTAGTACATATTTCTTGGTTTATTGTAGTCTCAGTTGTAATAAAAGCTACTGCATATAAAGTTTATACTGTTTATTAAAATATTTATATCACTTAAGATACATGACCATAAAATTTACTTCATTCAAATATTTATTTCATTTGGTCATGAAACAAATGTAATTGATCCAATATTTGTCAAAAGTTTACTTAGAGAGTTATATTTTTAAAGCTTCTAAATTGTTTGAAATTTTTTAGACTGAAAACTAATATAAATTTCTCAATGTTTATCTGTCAAACACACTTTTAAGTATTTAAATATTAAGTTATACGTGTTTAATGCCCGAACACTGTTACTTCACCATGTCTTGACTTGGGGATACTGTTTCACTCTACACATTGGTTTAACTTTAATGAAATATTTGTTTGTAAGCATACAACCAGTTTCCTTTTTAATCATACTGCAGAATTTGGAGTAGTTTGCAGGAGTTGGAATTGTCTTAATACAATGTTTGCTTCTAGACAGGCAAAACTATACATTTGAAACCATTACTTTGTCTTCATACCTACTGTAGTGTTTCTGTGAGTAACTCTTTTGACTCTTGCTAGTAACACTGAGACTTAGTAAACAAGGAGGCATTAGTAGAGTGAACAGGAGCTTTGATGGCCAGAGACTGGAAGGTGTATGGTATTACAGAAACAACAAAAATAGGCTATCAAAAAATTTAAACTCCATTGTCAGTTTCCAGCTTTTATATCATAATATATATTAATTTTTTATTAGAAGCATGGCAGGAAACTTATTTTTGTGAGGCCAAAAACCCTACATTTTATTTTTAAGAAAACTGGGATTAATGAAAAGTATTAAAAAATCTCCAAATGGCTATTGCAGTAATTTTAGAAAATCCAGAACCAAATTTGATTAGAACCAAATATTTAAATAATCTTACTGATATTGACGATTCATCACTTTCATCAAAGTTCCCAGTGAAGTGTTGCCTGGGTAAAGGAATTTGCTCAGTTGAAAAGTTTTGGTACTTAGCCTTAAACTGCAGATGTTAATGTCAACTGAATATCTATCAAAACTGTATTGAAGGATCTAAATATGACAGGGATTTTTTTTTTTACTTTCTAGAATAGCACAAATAGCTTTTGTACTAGTGGAGAGTTTTATGAAAGTACAGAGAGCATTTATTATTTGCTACATATTGGCCATTGTTCTTAGGTATCTTGTGTACTTTATTTGATATTCACAAAACACTAGTAAGGTAAGGTATTTTACTTCCATTTTATGAATTAGGAAACTAGCCTCAGGAGTATTAAGTTGTCTGGTATGACAGCACAGGTTATTAATTCCAGCACTCAGGAGGCAGAAGCAGGAGGATTGCTGTGAGTTCAAGGTCAGTCTAAATAGTGAGTTCTGGGCTAGTTAGGACTAAATAGTGAGACCCTGCCTCAAAAACAAAAACCAGAAAACCAACCAACAGACAAGAATGTTAAGTAAATTTCCTATGGTTATGCTGTTAACTTTAAATTTGAACTCTGATCTGTGTGTTTTCAATTACATCATTAAGTTGTCTCAGTTCTTTGGATTCATAAATGTTTTCTATTCCAGTGTTATATGAAAATTTCTAAAAATTGGTCTATATGTTGTTAATCAGAGTTAGCTTTGTTGTAAATTCTAAGATCCTGCTAGAAACAGGAAAAGTTTCATTTGATAGTGTATAATTTAACTATGCTTGATTAATTTCAAATAGGATACATTATTCCACAAAGAGTAGTGATATAAACAACCTTCTCCAGACTTTCTTCTCTTAACAATGACTGTTTCTGATGAGAGACATTAAAAGCTTGTTGAAAATCTGCCAAAGATTGATTTCTCAAGTTCATAGGTTAAATTTTAAGTTTGTGTATAACCAAGTTCTGTGTTGGCACTTAGAAGGTGTTTGGTATATTGATAAGAGGCTCCATTTCTTACCTACAATGAGGACTGTCCTGATCATTTTATGAGAAGTTCATTATTATTACTGCTCTATGCAGTTACTGTTAACCCTTGTATCCTTGGATTCTTCATCCATGGATTCGACCAAATGCCTCTGTTCCCAAGTGCTTGAATCTCTGAGTTTGAGGTCAGCCTGATCTGCATAAAGTTCAAGGAAAGCCAAAGCTACATAAAGAGACTCTATCTCAAAACAAGGAGGTGGGGGTAGACAGATGGCTCAGTGGTTAGGAGCTCTGGCTGCTCTTTCAAGAACACAGGTTCAATTCCCAGCACCCACATGACAGCTCACAACTGTCTGTGATGTAGCTCCAGGTGTTTTTACACCCTCAGACAAACATGCAGACAAAACACCAGTGCACATAAAGTAAAAATAAATAAATCATTAAAACCAACTCTATCTGTATTGTGCACGCACAAACGGTTTTCATCTCATTCCCCAAACAACATAGCATTTGCATTGTATTGAAGGATGTGTGTAGATGATATTATTACAGTTAATCCTTGAAATCAGTAGGGAATTCATTTCATAACACCTCTAGATCTCAGAATTCTTGGATGCTTAACTCTTATGTATGAAATAGCATGGTATCTGCATGTCTTCAATTACCTCTCAACTGTTTACAATACCCAATTCATATATGCCAAAGTGATACATTATAAAGATGAACTGATATACAAGAATTATATAGTATTGAGTGTAGATTTGTACACTCAATTTGTAGATAAAAGATTTGCAATGTCTACTTTGCCTAATTAGTTAATGGTTTACTGTCTTAGCACGTAGGCATTTTAATTTATTGGAAAGTAATTATGACAGACTTTGGAATTTACTTTTCCTTGTAGAAGATATGCCACCTAGTATGCTGATATATGTTAAGTAGCACGTACTTTATACCTTAGTCTTTCTACTGTAGTTGCAAAGGGATGGCTATTCTGGCTGTTTGAGAGCTTTCACTGAACAAATTACACACAATGTTTTTCTTTTAACCTCATGCATACTGTACTGAATCATTATTTGTCATAGTAAGTACTCCTGAACCACCACTTTTCCCTCCTCACAATATCTGCGCTGTAAACAGAAGTTTCTGTCCTGCCCGGCCCCGCAGCTGTTCAGTCCCAAAGAAACACACAGAGCTTATATTAATTACAAACTGTCTGGTCTATTGTTCAGGCTTATTACCAACCACCTTTTACAACCTAAATTAACCCATAATTCTTATCTGTGTTTAGTCATGTGGCTTGGTACCTTTTCTCAGTAAGGCATTCAGTTGCATTGAATATAATCTTTTTAACTTGGGTTTCCACCTACTTTAGATACTTATTCATATTATTGCTTGTTGATTTGTGTAACAGCATTGACTGTAGTTTCATTGAGTAGATATCTCCCATTGCTTGATATTTGAATATTTAACTCTTATTGGTGATTTATTTATTTTTTTGCTTTTCATAATGGTGAGTAAAGATCCTATGGACAGCGTGTTTCCTGTGTTTATGAAGGCTGAAAGCATATGTGGAGGCTCACTTGATGCTTTACAGAGCAGGCTAATGCTTTTAGCATTAAGAGGTGATACTGAACTTCATTGGGGTTATATGAATTTATAATTATGCCAACAAATATATGAAAATAAAGGTTCTTTTGTTACCTGTCCTTTCAACACCTTTTATTATCATTTTTAACTTTTACAAATCAAAGGGCCATAATACTTTGTCTCTTGATCTTGATGTTTCCTGATTATCAGGATATAGAATATTTCTCTTTTTAAGAATTTATTATTTTGAAGTATGTATAGGTGTGTATGTGTTCGATATGGATATTTGCATTTGAGTGTAGGAGCCCACAGAGGCTAGAAAGAAGCATTTGGATCCCTGGAGCTGGAGTTACAGAGGGTTGTGAGCTTCCTGACTTGGATGTTGGGAACCAAACTTTGTGTCCTCTGGAAGAGAATCAAGTGCATTTAACTACTGAGCCATCTCTCCAGGCACTCTGGAAATTTTCTTTTTGTTTTTTGACCTTTTATGTTTTTTTTTTTTTCTTCAGTTGAATCCCTTTTCTTTCTTGCCCACTTTTTCTTTTTGTTTGTTTTGATTTGTAAGAGTTTCTTATATTCTTTATTCTAAACCTGTTTATTGTGAATACCTTCTTTCAGTTTCTAAATAGTTACTTTCAGTTCAGAAGGTTGTTTAGGAGGAACAGTTATAAATCTTTTACCATTTTGGAATATATTCAGAATCATAATCTACAAGCTTGCAGTTATTACTTGTTGCAGGTTTGGTGTAAAAATAATGAAAGTATAATTTATTTCTATGGATTTGTAAACTTTCCAAATAAAAAGCCCCAGGCAGTTGGTAAAACATGTAAATCCCACACATGCTAAGCAATTAAATGTTAGTTAACATAGTGTAAATGTAGAAATAATGAGAATTATTTATGTGAATAGTTGATAAAGCTGCTCGTTTTCCATTCCATTTGTCTTAAATTACTTAATACTTTGTTATTAAGTAATGATATTTAATTCTTACGGTAGTAGATAGTATTGTATGATTATGAATCAGTTATATACATATTAGCACAGGTTATCAGTTTATTTCTGGAGTTGGTTAGATTTAATACTGAGTATAAAGCAAAAAAAAGTTACTCCTTATCACAATTTACTAATATTTGCAAACCTAGAATCCTATGGGCAATTTTTCTTATTGCTGTGGTATCCTTTGATGATGAAAAATTCTTAATTTTTAACATATTTGTTCATTTTTTCTTATAATTGTCTTACACTCTTAAGAAATTCCTTCTTAAACCCAGGAACTATATTTTCTTACCTGTATTTTCTAGTAAGATTATTTTTGAGATAGTCTCCCTAGGAGAGCCGCCAGAGACTAGTGGCCCAAAGAACCGGGCGCCAACTGTAGAAGTTAGCTTGATTTGGGAAATAACCAGGCTAGCTTAAAGATAAACAATTATATTTTTACTTATTATAAGGGGAAACTTATGCCACAAGAATGGAAAGTCCAAGTTCCGCTGTGTCCTGCGGGAATCACCCAGAGAGAGCAAGCACCTGGTCTGTCTCAGTTTTTCCTTCTGGGCTCCAGGAAGCCACTCCTTAACTAGGTTCCACTTCTTAAAGATGATTGGTTAACAAAGCTTCCCCCATCACTAGGCAGCCTAGACTGGTCTTAAATTTACAGTACTTCTTTCTACCTCAGCCACCAAGTGCTGGATCACACAGATTTGTGCCACTACCTTTGGCTTCTACTAAAATCTGTGATGTTTAATTTTATTTGTTATGTTTAAGTCATTCGGTAGGCTTTTTAAAAGAGCAGCTTTATGTTCACAGAAGAACTGAGGAAGACACAGATTTCCTAACTACCATAAATACATGTAATGACAGCTTCCCCTATCACCATGCTGATCAGAATGATATGTTTATTGACAATGATTAATATGCATTAGTATAGCATTTTCTTCCAAAATCCATAGTCTATATTAGGTTCACTTTTGGTATTGTTTATTGGATAGATTTGCCCAAATGTATGATAACATATATTTACTGTTGTGTTAGGGTTTCTGTTGCGCAATGAAACACCATGACCGAAAACAACTTCAGGAGGAAAGGATTTATTTTGCTTATACTTCCATATCACAGTTCATATTAAAAGGAAGTTCACATCAAAAGAAGTCAGGGTAGGAACTCAAACAGGATAGGAACCTGGAGGCAGGAGCTCAAACAGAAGCCGTGGAGGAGTACTTACAGACTGGCATTTCATGGTTTGCTCAGTCTGCTTTCTTATAACATCCAAGACCATCTTCTTAGGAGTGGCACCACCCCCAATGGGCTAGGCCTTCCCACATCTATCACTAATTAAGTAGACATGGCTACTAGTCAGTCTTATGGAAGCATTTTCTCAGTTGAGTTTCCTCCCTCTTAGATGACTATGGTTTGTATCACTGACATAAAATTAGCCAGAACAACCATTATACTATCATTCAGAGTAGTGGAGTGAACTAAGAATCCTCTGTGCTTCATCCCTTCATTTCTCCCTCTGCTCTGTTCCCTGAGAACAGCTGATCTTTTCTTTGTTTTTGTGGCTTTTCTTTTCCAGGATGACATGTAGTTGAAGTCATTATGTAGCATTCTAACTTTCACTTCTTTCAACAAAATGAAACAATCTTAAAAATTACACCAGAAAAGGAAAAAAATAGCATAGCTATTTCCCTAATAATCAAAATATAAGAGTCAACTGAAAAGGCTAAGATAGCAACTAATAAAAGTGACCAGATCTCTAGCATAGTCGGTAAGATTTTAGAAATTTAGAAGTTTCATATAGTAATTCTTTCATATAGTAATATGTACTTATGTTTCCTCTATATCCTTTCACGATTTGATAATTTTTTTTTCTGAGGGAGGAGGATCTTATATATCACAGACTGGCTTCAGACTTGCTACGTAACCTAGGATGACCTTGAGCTTCTGAGACTTTTGCCTCCATTTCCCAAATGCTAGGATTATAGGCCTGTGTCATTCCACCCAGATTATGTGGTGCTGGGGATCAGTCTCATGGGTACTAGGTATGTAGTCTACCAATGGAACTACATCCCCAGCCAGATGAAGTTTGTATGGTGATATGCAAGATATTCATCAGAGTGGCTATAGTATAGGGCCAGTTCAGTGGCCCTCTCCTCATCTGCTCAAGGAACAAGCGGGGGATATCTCCTTGGACACCTGGAAACCCCTCTAGAGTCCAGTCTCTTGCCAACCCTCAAATGGCTCCCTTAATTAAGATATATACTTCCCTGCTCCCATATCCATTCCTCCTCCATCCCAACTGTCCCATTCCCCCAAGTTCTCCCCATCCTCCCCTTCTCATTTCTCTCTCCTCATCTCCCCTTACCCCCCCCCCACCCCCAACCCCCAAGCATTCTTATTCAGAACCTTTATTTAAGAAGAGCAATTAGGGCTTATGTTGTTAAAAGAAGCTACACATCTGAATGGAGCCATAAAACACACTACTTACAGCTTAGGAAACTGATCTAAATCAACTCTGTTATTTAAAAACAAATGTGTAAATACCCATACAGTATAGAGCAAACGTCAGAATTTATAGGCAATTAGCTAGCTGAAGGTAAATTTGGTGCATGCCTTACGGGAATGAATGACTGGGGAACTGGTAAGTGCATAGGCAGTGAGTTGCAACCAGCTACTCTTGAGCTGTGGGCATTTATTTGTTTTCATATTACTGCTTTTCAAGACTTAAGCAAACAAGATGTGTTGGTGGAACTACATTTGCCATTACAGTGATGAATTTTTATCAAATCAAATATTTGCTAGCCACAGAGGCTCACACCTATAATTCCTGTATTTGAAAGGCTGAAGTGGGAAGATTTTTTTGAGCTTCAGGCCTGCTAAGGCAATGTCTTGAAACCCAGAAACCTTGAAAACTTTTAGTACTTACCATTGCCAGGTATGTTATGTCAAAAACTATGATTTGTTGAAAGAGACATTGGATCTGGCCATTAACCATTAGAACTGTGTTGCTCAGCAATAATGCCTGTTGTGATTAGTAACATTCAGTATGGTAGCCACTAGGCACACATGGTTACCCACACCAGAATTAAAGCTTAATGTGACTGAGGGTCTGACTTTTTAAAATTAAGGTTATGTTTACACAGACATGTGATTGATACTACTGACTTAGATAATGGCAATCTAGATTCTAAGTTCTCTTGCTGAGACAGTTGTGATAAAGCTACCATTTAAGATTTGAACAGCAGGTTGGAGAGATGGCTTAGTGGTTAAGATCACTTGCTACAGGCTGGGCAGTGGTGGTGTGCGCCTTTAATCCCAGCACTTGGGAGGCAGAAGCAGGCAGATCTCTGTGAGTTCAAGGCCAGCCTGGTCTACAAGAGCTAGTTCCAAGACAGGCTCCAAAGCTACAGAGAAACCCTGTCTCGAAAAACAAAACAAAACAAAAAACCAAAAAAACAAAAAGATCACTTGTTACTCTTGCAGAGGCTATTAATGTGGTTTCTAACATCCCCATCACGTGGCTCATAGCTGCCCGCAACTGTAATTCCAGAGGATCTGTCACCCTTTTCTGGCCTCCATGGACTTGGACATCTGCATGCTCACACACATATACATAAATAAAAATAAATTTTAGACATGTAAATTACATATCTGAAGAGCAGTAGTTAGTTCAAGGAGGATGGGATGAGAGCCAAATACATGAAAGCAGGAAACTGATATACTTTCATTCAGAAGGCTGCCCAGAGTTCTTGTAGTTTTTTTTTCCCTTTTCTGACAGACAAATTATTTAATAACTGCGGATGGCCTTGATCTATTTGCTGTATCTAAACCTGGTCAGCAACATGAAAAGGGGGTTTTGTATTGTTTTCTTTCTTTTAGTCAAAGAAGCAACCACAAAGATATAAGAAATACACATTTTAAAAGAACAGCTGTGCTTTGCTTTATGTTCTTGCTCACTCTTCTGCTTGGTAGACCTCCGAGTTTTACCACCTGAAGGTCTTCAGCCACTTTTATGCTCCTTACTAGGATGACAGCTTAAGTTGAACACCTATGGAGGAAGGCAATTGATAATTCAGCACCATGATCATCGTAGTTCTTAAAAAGAACACATTTAATTGACTTTACAGTTTTGGTCCATTATCATCATGATGGGGAGCATGGCAGCCTACAGACAGGTGTGCTGATTACATCTTTACCAAAGTGCAGCAGGAAGTCAACTGGACTGTCACACCAAGTGAAACTTGAAACCTCAAAGCCCACCCCCACAGTGACACACTTCCTCCACCAAGACCAGACCTACTCCAACAAGACTACATCTCCTAATAGTACCACTCCCTTTAGGGGGGGGGGTCATTTTCTTTCAAACCACCATAACTGAGGGGAAATTATCTGTTCAGTAATTGTTCGCTTTGTTCTTTGAATTATGTTTAATTCTGTAGCATTGTTTTTGCCTTTGAAACATGTTGTCCTTTTCTTTGGTATAAAAGCTATACTCTTACATTCCCCTATATCTTTTAAAAAAGATCTTGAATAAGGCCAGGCATGGTAACAAATGTCCTTAATCCCAGCACTCAGGAGGCAGAGACAGGTAGATCTCTGTAAGTTTGAGGTCAGCTTGGTCTAAAAATCAAGTTCCAGAATAGCCAAGAACTGTTAAACAGAGAAACCCTGTCTCCAAAAAAACAAAGTAAGGAAGTAAGACTAATGATCCAGTGCTACTCTGTGTAAAAATTGATTTATTAAAGATAAATATATTATTAAAATGTCTGTGGGAGAACATTTATCTGATCATCTTATATAAAAATAAAATGAGTTACTTTCGTGTATTACTATAAAATCTAAGGCATATAAAAGTTTTGTTATTTAAACCACTACTTTCTTATTAATAGTTATTTTAATTACCACTACTGAACATATTTTATGTATCATCCATATTTTGATTTTAATTTACAATAAAAGTTAGATATTTGTTGATTTCTGTTACTGATTTTTGTATAGGCTGGAGAGATGCCTCAACTATTAAAGACTAGGCTTATAAACAAAAATACAAAAATGTTGTTTACTGTGCAGATTAAATGAAATGTAGCATTATTTATCTTATGTAATTGTTCTTAATGAACAGCCTAAGCATTGTTGCTGTCTTAGTTTATTTTTTATTGCTGTGTTAAGACACCATGACCAACTGGGCGGTAGTGGTGCACACCTTTAATCCCAACACTCTGGAAGGACACCATGACCAAGGCAACTGATAGTTCTGAGTTTATTGGGGCTTATAGTTTCAGAGGGTGAGGGCATGACCATCATGGCAGGGAGCTGCTGGCAGCCATGGCACTGGAATAGTAGCTAAGAGATTACATCCTGACCCACAAGCACAAGGCAGAGAGCTAACTGGCAGTTGTATGGACTTTTGAAACCACAGAGTCCAACCCTAAATAACATACCTCTTCCAATAAGGCCATACCTCCTGATCCTTCCCAAATATTCCACTAACTGTGTACCAAGCATTCAAATGTATGAGCCTATGGAACTATTTTCATTCAACCCACCACACTTGCCTAACCTTCCTCATTCATACTAGCAGCTGAATAATTCTTTTTAATGTCAGTAGTTATATTTTAATTGATGTTATGACAGTTTCATGTAATACTATAAAGTCTAAAGCTGTAAAAGTTTTTATGATTTAAGGCCTGGTAGTGGTGGTACACACCTTTATTCAATCCTAGCACTCAAGAGGCAGAGGTAGGCAGATTCTGAGGTCAGCCTGAGCTGTTCTCTACAGGGCAAGTTCCAGGACAGCCAAGGCTATCCTGGAAACCCTGTCCACTTTAATGCTCCTTCCTAGGATGACAGCTTAAGTTGAGCACCTATGGAGGAAGGCAGTTGATAATTCAGCACCATGACCACCGTAGCTCTTAAAAAGAACACATTTAATTGACTTTACAGTTTTGCATTCTGATCTTCAGGCAAACTTTATTTACTAAAAAAAACACACACAAAAACAAATTTACTAAATAAAACATCGTGTGTGTGTGTGTCTGAGTGTGTGAGTGTCTCTGTGTGCTCTGTGTGTGCTGGAGATTGAACCCAGGGTCATGTTCATGCTAGGTAAACATTCTATCACTGATCTACATCCTTAGCCTTGTTTTTTGGCTCCTACCCCCACACATAATGTCTACTGATGTTCTGTACATAGACAACGGTGGCCTTGCTATTATCCTCTGATTTGGTTTGTGTGGTTGAACCTGTTAAACCTGTAATTCTTGTATTATGTGAATAAGAATAAGGAAACTAGTTGTGGGTATTAGCAGGTTCTTTATAGGTTTTTGTTCAGTTCCACCTACAATGGAATGTGTCACATTAGAAACTTTATTCTGTTTAATGATACAATATACTATAGCTCATGTGAGACTTTTGAGTACTGCTTGTGGAAAAGTTGATGAGCTAGTATATTTTTTTCTCTTTCTTGTTACTTTTAAGTATGCTAATTTACTGTAACCATTCCTCCATTCATTTAATGAACATCTGCTCTATTCATTATTTTGAGGTCTGGTCCTATAATAATTAGCAACATACTTACTAATAGTATATTTTCTTTTCTCATGAAGATTACAAATGGCAGAGATAGTTTTTAAGTAATTAAATAACTAGGCAAGGATAGTGGGACTTGAAGGGAACCAGGAATCACCCTCTTGAGAGCTGCTGAAGGTAGAATAGTGACTAGGGATAAAAAGAAAGCATGCAGTCCAAGTTGCTATTAAGGAAAAAACATTGATTTATTGTTTCAAAAGCCTATATGTTTTTTAACAAAATGAGAATTAATATTGGGAACATACATACCATTCTAAAAATGTCACTGAGAGTAAAAATGATACAGATTTATGAAAACACTTAAGTGTCGACATATGTTGAGACTTAAATTTATGATTTATTAGACTGTTTTTTCCTTTCATGGACTAAAAAAATTTAACTTTGGTCATCAATTGACCAGTGACAAATTTTAGAAAATATTTTCTCAGGACAATACACCTTTGACTATAATAGTGTATCAAGAATTTTTGCTAAGAGAATGAAAAGTGGTTAATGTAGTTATCTGCCTATCCATTGACTATGATGAGTGAAGGAAAGACAGTTTGGAAGTTTTCTGTGGGACAATGGTTTTACCCTGTGAAGATTTGTTTTTTTGTACTTGTTTAATAAAATGCTGATTGGCCAGTAGCCAGGCAGGAAGTATAGGCGGAGCAATGAGAACAGAAGAATTCTGGGAAGAGCAAAGAGTCAGTATGCAGTCGTCACCCACAGAGAGAAGAAGCCAGACACAGAGCAAGCAAGATGTGACTGCCTTGCTGGAAAAGGTACCAAGCCACATGTCTAACACAGACAAGAATTATGGGCTAATATAAATTATAAGAGTTAATAAGCCTGAGCTTCTAGGCCAACCAGTTTATAATTGATATAGACCTCTGTGTGATTTCTTTGGGACTTAACGACTATGGGAACCAGGCAGGACAGAAACCTCAGTCAACAGAAGTTGAAGACTTTGGCATCTTTAACAGAAATAGGGCGATTTGGAAAGACTAATAAAGTATTTATTTTGAGGCATGCTGAGTTTAAAATCCATAAAACAGCATATGTAGTGAGGTGGTATGTAAGCAGCTAGAACTGAGAAACTGATTCTAGGAATTAGGGGGTGGGATGTACTCTAGGAAGTCATTGGGTAGTATTGAATCATGCTGTTAGCCTGAGTGTATGAATGTTACATAACTAGAAACAGTTTGCCTAAGATGAGTTAATGAAAGGAGGCTTCCTAGAAGTGGGCTGAGATTCTGCAATGATAGGAAGGAAATTTTTTCTAGGGCTCTCTCTCCATCCTCCACTTTGTTACTGGTTTTTTGTTTGTTTTAGAGACAAAGTCTCTCTGTGTAGCCTTGATCTGGCTGTAGACTAGGCTGGCCTTGAACTCTCAGAGGTCCCTTTGTCTTTACCTCCCAACTGGTACGATTAAACACATGTGCCACTAGGCCCAGCTGTGCACTGTATTTTATACTAACTGTATTATGGAGAATTTTTATAATATCACCTTGAATTCTATGACATTCATTCTTTTCATTCTTTTCACAAGATTGTTCAAATTCTTAATTTGAAATTGATGTTTAGCACTGTTTTAGAAAAGAAACAATTGAAACATTTGAAAAAATCCTAGAATAAATCAGTGACAGAGCTATGACTAGAATTTATTCAGAATTCCCCTTGTCTTAGTTACTGTTCTTTTGCTGTGAAGAGACAAAATGACCAAGACAACTTTTTATAAAGGAAATCATTTAATTGGGGACTTGCTTACGATTTCAGAGGCTTAGCCTGCTGTCATCATAGTGAGGACATGGAGACATTTATTGCACTGGAGCAGTAGCCGAGAACTGCATCCTGATCTGCAGAGGGGTTGGGCCTGGCATGGGCTTTTGAAACCTCAAAGGCTACCCTCACTGACACAACAGGGTCACACTAATCCTTCTAATCCTACTATTAAAGAGATCTACTTCATGGTGACTAAACATTCTATATATGATGCTGTGGGGCTATTCTTCTTCAAACCACCACTCTCCTTCTTTTAAAAAAACAAAACAACAACAACAAAAAAAAAAAACAGTGCTGTGGGATAATGCTCTTGTACCCTGTAAAGATTTGTCACTTGTTTTGGTTTAATAAAACACTGATTGGCCAGTAGCCTGGCAGGAAGTATAGGCTTGGACAATTCTGGGAAGAGGAAAGGCTTAGTCTGCAGTCACCACCCAGACACAGAGGAAGCAAGATGGGAATATGGTGTAGGAGTTCCTTCTGTGTGTGTGTTGCTTTCATTGGTTAATGAATAAAGAAACTGCCTTGGCCTAGTTGGTAGGGCGGAACTTAGGTAGGCAGATAAAACAGAACTGAATGCTGGAAGGGAGAAGGGCGGAGTAAGAGAAGCCATGGGTCCACTGCCTGAGACGGACGCTGGTTAGAATATTTCCCAGTAAGCCATTGCCATGTGGCGATACACAGATTAATAGAAAAGGGTTAAATCAAGATGTAAGAGTTAGCCAATAAGAGGCTAGAGATAATGGGCCAAACAGTGATTTTATTAATACAATTTCTGTGTGGTTATTTTGGGGCTAAGCAAGCCCGGCAGCCGGGACAAACAAGTGGGCCATCATCCTTGCAACAGGAATGCCTCAGTGATAAAAGCTACTAAGCCACGTGGCTAACATAGACAAGAATTATGGGTTAGTTTAAGTTATAAGAGCTAGTTAAAAATAAGCCTGAGCTAATAGGCCAAACAGTTGATAATTAATATAAGCCTCTGTGTGTTTTGTTGGGACTAAATGACTGTAGGGCTGGGCAAAACAGAAATGCCATATACAAAACAACTTAGATTTTCTGTATATGAATGTTCTGCGTGCATGTATGTATACTCACAGTGTGTGTGCTTGATGCTGCAGAGAATGACAGGAATTGGCTCTCCAGAAACTGGAGGTACAGATGGTTATAAGTCACAGTGTGGGTGCTGGGAACCAAACCCTGAGTCCTCTGCAAGAGCAACAAGCTTTCTTAACTACTCTCTAGCCAGAGTTTTCTTTATTACTCTCTTAGCCAGCTCTCTAGCCTCCTCCGACTCTCCAGACTATACTTTCCATTATGATTATGTAACTACTAATAGTGTTGTCAAAAATAAAATAAACCATAGCCTAAGTTATTCAAAATGTAATAAAATGATTTTAAATGATTATTAAATCAAGATGTGTTATAAAGTAATAACATAATGTATCATGAAATAGAAAGCTTAAGTTAAGCATTTTAAGTCAGAATACTTACGACACGGACTAGTTATAATTTTCATTGACTATTTCTGGTTTATTTGCTCTTTATAAAGCTCATTTCTTTTTTGATTTTTTTTAATAATGTAAAAATTAGTAACATCAAACTTTACAGTCTACTGGGCTATCTTCTCGTATGCATTTATCTGGCCAAAGAACTGGGCCTTCTTGTTTGTCTGTTTGTCTCTTTTCTTTGTATCCATTTAATTTTTTCTTTTGGCTTTGGAGGGAGAAATCTACGATAAGGATAAAATGCAGAGAACTCCCTACTGTCTCCTCATGACTAGAATTCCCTTTTTAGACTGCTTATTTCCTTCCATCTCTTATAGTCTCAGGAGTATTGTTTCACCGTATTTACTAGATAAGAGCAAAGATAACTATTCCATCTTCTCAAGAACCAGTGATATAATAATTCTGACTTTTATTTTAGTTCAAGCAGGGGCAACCCTTCTGTCTCTCCTTTTATATAATTCTTAGTCATTGCTCAAGTCTTAAAATACATATTAGTGTCTTGCGAGTCTTCAACTTTTTTTTTTTTTTTTTTTTGGTTTTTCGAGACAGGGTTTCTCTGCAGCTTTAGAGCCTGTCCTGGAGCTAGCTCTTGTAGACCAGGCTGGTCTCGAATTCACAGAGATAGATCCGCCTGCCTCTGCCTCCCGAGTGCTGGGATTAAAGGCGTGCGCCACCACCGCCCGGCTTTCTTCAACATTTTAACCTAAATTTTGAGCGTGTTTATTATCTTTTTCTTTGCCTTGGTCTTTTCCTCTATTGTATACATACAGTTTTTAGTTGTGACTTGTCTTTCCATTGGATAACACTCCTTAAGTATAAAGATCATGGTTTCTAAAATAGATTTTTATTGGATAAATTTCCAGAAAAATGAACTTCCATGCAACCACTATGCTCTTGTTTAATTCAACAGTTTTTACTGCTATACATTAAAAGTGTGATGGACAGTAGGAGCCAGATTTCTCACTGGAGTAAGAATTTACAAATAAGCAAAGGAAGAAGATTAAAATGATCCATATTTTCATAGAAATGAAATGATTCATGTAGTTGTAGATTGTAGCTGTGTAGATTGCATCTTTTCTCCTTTCTATGTCTAATGTCCAGGAATAGCATCTATTAATAAATATCTAGCCAATATTTCTATGAATTTTTATAAAAGTATGAAGTATGTATCTTTTATTTGGGGGTAGGATTATATAGTCTATGTTCTCATAAAGATGGTGTGTGGAAAGAATTTAAGAAAACTAATATTGCATCATTATTTTTCTAGTATTATTAATATTTCCTTCCTTAAATTAGATGGTGATGTTTCCATTGAGGGTCCACAAAGAGTAATTAGATGTAATTAAAGGAACTCCTGAGAGCCTGGATTAACCACGACTTTATTCTCTTAGGTCTTTTTCTGCATACAAACATCCTGTGATTGTGGAAGAACATTAGGTGTTTTTCTGCTGGTCTGAGCTGGGCTCGCTGATGCAGCTGCAGTCAGCTGGTGACAAGTTGGAAAGTCCACTATAGACTCAGTGTCTGCCATCTCATAATAATAGCTGGGGCAGCTGGAGTACTTTATTCTAAGTAGACTCTGTGTGGCACCTCCCTTTCTCCAGGGCTCCCTGCTCTTGCTAGCAGAAGAGCCTTTATATAGCATTTGAAATTGCAAGAGTTTAAACAGAAGCTTTAAGTCCACTTAAGGCCAACCTTGAAAATGTCCTGAACAGCACATTGCTGTCACTTCTACTACATACTGTTAGTAAGTCAAAAGACTACCCCAGAGACAGAATGAAAGGAATGAGGAGTAATTCAATGCTGTTTGTACCAGCAATACTATTCCCTTCATAATGGGCTTTTTTTTTGCCAAATCCTGCCCCGAATTTCCATTTACTCATAGTAAAAATTAAAAACTTATATCGGTAATGAGGCCTTATATATTTTATTAATCCAAGTCAGCATTTATGATGCTGAAGAAAAGGAACTATTATAAACTATTTGTGTGGAGGGATGTAAATTAGTATAGTTGCTATGCTAGTCAATATGAATATTGAAAACAGAATTACCAACCCAGGTGATTGTGGCTCAAGCCTTTAATCCCAGCACTTAGGAGGCAGAGGCAGGCAGATCTCTGTGAATTCCAGGACAGCCAAAGCTACATAGAGAAACCCTGTCTTGAAGAAAGGACGGAGGAAGATAAAAAGAAAATAGAATAACCATATGATCCAAGTATGTCTCTGCATACATATAACTGAAGGACTCCAGACTGACATACAGCAGAGAACTTAAGACATCATATTTATTGCAGAATGCATAACAGTTTGTGGAGTCAACCTAGATGTTTGACCATAGATAAATGAGTAAAGAAAATGTATATATACTGTGGGGCTCTAGTGAAGCTGCTAAGAATGAATTGTCATTTGCAAGAAAATGGATAGAAATGGAGATTATCATGTTATATGAAATAAGGCACACTCAGATGAATACTGTATTTTCTCTCATATTAGAATCTGTATAAAAGAGGGACTGTTTGCAAGAGGAAGGGGACCAAAAAGAGTAGAGAAAGGGTGTCAGAATTTATAGGGGGTATAGATGAACAGAGTGCATGATAAATGTATGAAAATGTCAAAATGAATCCCATTGTGTGCAATGCTTATATGCTGATAATTGTTTTAGAGGCCAAGGGTAGGCAGTGTAGGAGTTGTGTACCAGGCAAATAAGGATATCTAGGACTCAGCCTCTTTTCCGTCATTTGTGGTGAATTGAGTTTTGTCTTATGTGTACTTCATTGTCACAGATGGTTGCTACATTTTCAGGCCTTGGATCTGTATTCCAGCAAAAGAAAATAAGCTCTGAATGCCACCGCAAAGAAGGAGCTAGTTCTCTTTCATAGGAGTTGTCTGTATGTCTATTTGTACATACAAGAAAGGCTGATGAAGTGAGAATTTTATCTGTACACTTGGATGCATCTAACCAAAAGTCTTAGTGAAGATAATGGGAGGGTTGGTATTATGTAGGAACCCAGTACCCAGCATTGACAGCCTCGGGGCTGTGTGCCAGGAATGGCACCGTTGCTGTGAAAGCACATTTCTTATATTTTGGTTGAGCCTAGCCTTTAATGGCTGAGCCATCTCTCTAGCCCACTACATTTCTAAATTCTGAGCATAACCTCTATAAGACATAGAAATAGTATATTATGGTAGTGGTGATGATAAAAAACAATGAAGAAATTGAAGCTTTAGCGTGATTGGAATATTAGATTTTATAAATGACCATTCTGATTTTGAATGCATCTCTCTTTATGTTACATTCTAACTTGGCCTTCAGCTAAATACCCATGTAGCCTACATTTGTGTAAATTGAGCTATATATTTTTCTCCACTGCACTCCCTTCCTGTACCCTCTCCCAAGGTCTCCATGCTCCCAATTTACTCAGGAGATCTTGTCTTTTTCTACTTCCCATGTAAATTACATACTCTTTGTTGTTTAGGTTCTCTGGAATTGAATTGTAGGCTGGTTTTTCTTTGCTTTATGTCTGAAAGCCACTTATGAGTAAGTACATATAATTTGTCTTTCTGGGTCTGGGTTTCCTCACTCAATATGATGTTTTCTTTTTTTTTTTTTCCAATATGATGTTTTCTAGATCTATCTATTTGCAGCAAATTAAGATGTCATTTTTCCCGGCTTTGTAGTACTTCATTGTGTAAATTTACATTTTTCTTATCCATCTTCGATTGAGGGGCATTTAAGTTGTTTCCAGGTTCTGGCTATGACAAACAATGCTGCTATTAACATAGCTGAACACATGTCCTTGTGATACAATTGAGCATCCTCTAGGTATATACCCAAAAGTGGTATTGCTGGGTCTTGAGGAAGGTTGTTTCCTAATTTTCTGAGAAATTGTCATACTGATATCCAGAGGGATTCTACCAAGTTGCACTCCCACCAGCAATGCAGGAGTGTTCCCTTTGCCCCACATCCTCTCCAGCATAAGTTGTCATCAGTGTTTTTGATCTTGGCCATTCTTATATTTATAAGATAGAATCTCAGAGTTGTTTTGATTTGCATTTCTCTGATGGCTAAGGATGTTGAACATTTCCTTAAGTGTCTTTCAGCCATTTTAGATTTGTCTGTTGAGAGTTCTCTGTTTAGGCCTGTATTTCGTTTTTTATTAGATTATTTGTTCTTTTGATGATCAATTTCTTAAGTCCTTTGTATATTTTGGATATCAGTTCTCTTTTTGATGTGGGGTTGGTAAAGATCTTTTCCCATTCCATAGTCTGCCATTTTGTTGACTGTGCCCTTTGCCTCACAGAAGCTTTTCAGTTTCATGAGGTTCCATTTATTAATTGTTTCTCTCAGTGTCTGTGCTACTGGAGTTATATTTAGGAAGTGGTCTCTTGTACCAATGTGTTCAAGTGTACTTCCCACTTTCTCTTCTATGAGGTTCAGTGTAGTTTGTTTTATCTTGAGGTATTTGATCCATTTGGACTTGAATTTTGTGCAAGGCGATAGATATGGATCACCTGAATCATTAGTGGCTCAAAGAAGAAATAAGGAAGAAATTAAAGACTTCCTAAAATTCATTGAAAATATCCACACAACATACCCAAATTTAGGGACACAATGAAAACAGTGTTAAGAGGAAAGTTCATAGTACCAAATGTCTACACAAAGAAGCTAGGAAAATCCCACACTAGTGCATTAACAGAACACCTGAAAACTCCAGAACAAAAAGAAACAAACTCACTCTGGAGGACTAGACAAAATCAAATTGAGAGATGAAATCAACAAAATAGAAACAAAGAAAAGAATACGAAATATCAATGAGACAAAGAGTTGGTTCTTTGAGAAAATCAACAAAACAGACAAACTTTTACCCAAACTAACCAAAAGGCAGAGAGAGAATTATCAAATTAACAAAATCAGAAATGAAAAGGGGGAACATAACAACAGACATGGAGGAAATCTAGAGAATCATCAGGTTATATTTCAAAAACCTGTACTTCACAAAATTGGAAAACTTAAAGGAAATGAACAATTTTCTGGATAAATATCACCTACCAGAATTAAATCAAGACAAGACAAACAAACAAACCTATAACTGCTAAAGAAATAGAAATAGTCATCAGAAGTCTCCCCCTGCAAAAAAAACCATACAAGATGGTTTCAGCTGAGAATTCTGCAGGATTTTCAAAGAAGAACTAATATTAATACTTCTCAAATTCTTCCACACAATAGAAACATAAGGAATATTGCCAAACTCTTTTTATGAGGCTCCAATTACCCTGATACCCAAGCCACACAGAGACATTACTAAGAAAGAAAATTACAGACCAATCTTATTCATGAACTTTGATGCAAAAATACTCAATAAAATACTGACAAACCAAATCCAAGAACACATCAGAAAAACCATCCACCATGATCAAGTTGGCTTCATCCCAGAGATGCAGGGAAGCTTCAACATATGAAAACCTGTCAATGTAATCTACCATATAAACAAACTGGAAAAAGACATGATCTGAAAAAAGCCTTTGACAAAGTAAAACATTCCTTCATGATAAAGGTCTTGAAGAGAGCAGGAATACAAGGATCATACCTAAACATAATAAAGGCAATATACAGCATGCCAACAGCCAACATTAAACTAAATGGAAAGAAACTCAAAATGATCCCACTGAAATCAGGAGCAAGACAAGGTTGCCCACTCTTCATATCTATTCAATATAGTTCTTAAGGTTCTAGCTAGAGCAATAACACACACAAAAAAAGGAGATCAAGGGATACAAATCGGAAAAGAAGTCAAGCCCTCACTATTTGCTGATGATATAGTTTACATAAGTGACCACAAAAATTCTACCAAGGAACTTTTACAACTCAATAACACCTTTAGTAATGTAGGAGGATACAAGACTAACTCAAGGAAATCTATAACTCTCCTTTACACAGATGATAAATGGGCTGAGGAAAAAGTGACTTCTATCTTTATATTTTCACTACTGTGTATTGTTTCAAATAAGTAGTTAAAAACTAAAACAACTGGAAAACCAAAGCCCTATTTTGTATATAAACAAACCAGGAAGTGGGAAAGTGCATGTGTGTTAGATCACTCCTACTAGGGATTGCATTGAACTGCATGCAGTTGGATTCCTAGATTAGGCCTCTGAAGTATAAAGGATGAATTAGGGTGAAGCAAGAGAGGAAGGACCTGTGTTTGCCAATGCCCCTGACTTGAGAAAGTTGCAATGCAAGTCATTTAGGTCAAGGCTTAGTTCAAATATAGGAAATGAGTATTCTGAAGGGCCCTCCTTAAAGAAGGTATAGCAAAAAAGAGCACCAGACCAGGAGTCAGAAGGCCACTGTGCTGAACCAGCCAGGTTACTGACTTTCTGATCTTAGATTATTTGCTTGATTGCTTTCAACCTGATTGCCTCAAACTACAGTCAAGGGGGTTAGACCAGATGATTTTTTTTTTATTTCTTATAGTCAACAGCATGTGAATTGTGACACCCAAGGTTTTCATGGGTATTCTAACATTTCTTGGCATTTGTCAAGTCAGACTTTTGTATTTCTGAAATGCAGTAGAAGTAACAGTCTTTTCACTTCTCTGGGGACCTTGCCAGTGAGGCATAAACATCTTTTCCTGTCTCCTCTAAAATGAAGTACTTGGTCACAAGTAGCAGGCTTTGTTTTTAAAGTCTGGTCCTATTCTTATTTCAATGTTTTCCTAACTATATTGTGAACTTATTGAAGTACAGTAGATTGAAAATGCCAATTTATGTTTTAAACTAAAACTAGAATTTTATTTCATAAAGTATGCGTTTTGTAAACATAGCTTTACAAATAATACATTTCTTCATTTGAAATGCCTGACTGTTAATGATATGGTCTACTTAGAGAAGAATTTGTAGTTCCATTTCTTACAGTAGAAATGTGTTGAATTAAAAAGCTTAATTAGCAATTACATGGTGTTAGATACCATTATAAATTTTTTAATTTGACAGAATTGAAATAAAGTGAATGCTGCTTTTGGTTTCTTCTAAAATCTGTCTTTATTATAGGCAAAATAAAAGAATAGAAAAATATCTTATTTCCAAAGGCTAGAAAAAATATGTAAAATTTGGAAGAACAGAGTAAAAATCCCTGTTAATATTTTGTCCTAGGAATAGCTATGACTATTTTAATATCTTTTTCCATTTTTATGTTGAGCGTAACATTTGGAAAAATTGTGTATACTTAGGAGATATAACTGTTGTGAGTGAGTGGGTTAATGGAAGCCATAAGAAAATTTGATTTTATTCTGTAAATTTTTTGTTATGACACTTCAGTAGCATCCTGATTATTTTTGTTTTCTTCTATTTTATTTTTACAATTATAATTACTAGATCAAAAGACATCATTGTAAGTTTCTATTTATATTAATAACTTTCTATTAAGGCCATTAGTCTTAGACTTTTATAAATGTTTATCAAATGGACAAAGAATGGTATAGTCTTTTTTTTGTCAAAGCAACAATTTTATTTAATGAAAATATTCAGATGAATTTTTATTTCTTAATTGGGAATTTATTTTCCTCAGTTATGTGCCTGATGTACTGATTATCTCTAGTCTCTTAGTCTATTCATTTAAAAATTTGTTTCCTCTGAAAATTCTTGTAATTTTTGTTTTGCCTATTATTAATTTGGTTGTTTTTAATTGTCCTGCCAATTGAAACCTCCTTATTTAATCATTTCAGTTGTAAAGATGATTCTTAGAACATTAATTTCACAAATGGGTTCACATGTTTAAAATTTGAATGTTGCTTTAAAGATAAGAGATGACAGAAAATTTATTACATATTAAATATTAATAGATGTGATTGATAATGCAAACCTTGTTAAAACAGTTTAAGACGTTTTGGTCAATCATTTGGTTAACATTGGACTTAGATTAGTTGTTTTTAAAAAAAAGCACTAGAGCCTTTGCAAAGCAAAATAAAATTAGAATGTATGTAAACCGCAGATTTCAGATTATTTTGATTAGAATGTGGAGTGGCTAAGCATGCAGTTTCAGTGATAAAAGATTGGGGAAATGTGGGTTTTCTTCATGTATACTCAGTGGTTGTGGATAGTCTGTCCAGTTGATAGTTTAACATTATGTCTAGAATTAGCCTATGGACTCATTATCCTCTCTTGTTCTTATACTTTCTGAGCATATTAAATAATATAAAAGTGACTTTGTAATTAGAAGTTTGATCCAATTTTATTTTTGTTGTTGTTTTACATTGTGGTGGTGGGGATCAAATTGAGGACCTGGGCCATGCTTGACAACTCTGTCAGTTTGTTTTTCCAGATATACTCTCACCATGTAGTTTAAACAGTTCTTGAACTGCTTGCTGATAGGCCAGTTAGTCTCAGCTTTCCTGTTTGCCTCCCAAGTGCTGGGGTAATAGGTGCATGCCTCCACGCTACACTTTCTGTAGAAAGATGTTCTGAACTAGTAGATAAAAGTATGAAGCTAGTAATTAAAGTAGGTATAGACTATCAGTTCTCCCTCAACAGAAAATACTAAGACAGAAATTGACACTAAGGATCTCCCACTGGTTATGAACTATTTTCCTGTAGTTAATTTAGTTTATTCAAATTAAGAGTATTATTTCATTGCTTAATAATAGTTTCTAGTGTTATAGTCATTTTTTAAAAAAACATTTGTTTGCTTATTATATATACAATATTCTGTCTATGTAGATGCCTGCAGGCCAGAAGAGGGCACCAAACCTCATTACAGATGGTTGTGAGCCACCATGTACTTACTGGGAATTGAACTCAGGACCTTTGGAAGAGAAGGCAATGCTCTTAACCACTAAGCCATCTCTCCAGCCCCTGTTATAGTCATTTTGTTTCTGGGGATAGAAGCATTACAATTTAGAGGATCACGTACGTTTTTTTCAGTTATTGTAAATATAAGAAAATTATGGTTGTTTTAAATAAACCTTCAGTTTATTCTTACTAAAATTTAAAAATTTTAATTTTTTAAGATGTTTTAAAAGGATAGTGGTGGCTCATGCTGGAAGCAGAAGGAGGAGGATCTTGATGAGGCTAGGCTGGCCTACAAAAGAGTTCCAGGCTAACCATAGCTATGTTGTATGAGGCTACTCATTCATTCCCGGCTCCTCAGACCTGAAATAATCACTCAAACTATATTAATTAAATCACTGTTTGCCCTATTAGCTCTAGTTTCTTACTGGCTAGCTCTTACATCTAGAATTAACTCATTTCTATTATGTTTTACCACAAGGTTCATGTCCTACCGGCAAGATTCCGACTGACAACTTGCATCTTTCTCCTCTGGAGGTTGCATGGCTTCCTCTGACTATGCCTTCCTTCTCCCAGCATTCAATGTAGTTTTCTCTGCCTAGCTCTACTCTACCCTATCACAAGCAGATTCTTTATTCATTAACCAATTAAAACAACACATATACAAAAGGACTTCCCACACCATATCTACATAGTGAGACTGACTATGCCTAAAGAAAGGCTGAGATAGGGGTAGAGAATATTCTAACCTTTTTGGGATCTGGGTCTGGTATCTAGAACAGTTGTTTATCCTAACTTAATAGCTATATTTTGTACACCCCTTGTTCCTGTCCTAAAGGTAATTGATTCATGTCACAGAAAAAGGTGGGAGTAATAATATGGTTACTAAAAAGTCAGATTTGTGGAAAAGAAGAGGGAGCCAATCTGTTATCAGTTATCAGTTTGTGTCTGACTTCTCAATGGTGGAATCCTAGTTTGCTTCTGAGCTTCAAAAAGTATTCTTTTTATCAGAAAGAGGGAAGCATGAGTTTTTAAATGTGTATGTGTAAATGTTTTAAACATATCTTTTTCTTTTTTAAAAAAGTTTACGTGCCAACTATAATCCTGCCATCGAATGCTCTTTGGAGTGATCACGTAACAAGAGAAATAACTATTTAAACAAGATCCATGGTACCAGCACACAGGAGAGTCATTTAACTCCTTAGGGACAACATTGGCAGGAAATTCTTTCCAGGAAGGTTATCATGAACTTTGAAACAAAAAGTTACCCAGGCCAAGAAGGAACTTGGAACAAGTAATTGGAGACAGAGAGGTGGTATATCCCAAAGGTATAACATTCATGGTGATGGAGCCAAGAAACATGGTTTCTCAAAGTAATTTCCCACAACTTGATATTGTTGGACTTTGGAGAACAATCTGAAAAGAACGAAGAGTGGAAGTAAGGAAGAGATGTCAAAGAATTCACATCAAATATTTGAGCTATTTTTATCTTTTTATTTTAACAGCCTTTAAAAGCTGTTATGTAAATGTTATACTTTTGTTTCAATTTGTATTGTCACTGTATCCCCCGGCTAAATTGTTAAAAAACAAATATTAAGGTAGTTGGATCTTACTATTTACCTAACAGAACTGTTGGGTAACTTTTTTGGCCTACATAGAATAAGGAAAGAAGTTACTAAAGTGAAGGATATCATGAACCAAGAAATTTTAAGGACTAGTGACTTATTGCATAATATTAATCCAAGAACTTGTTAATTTCTGTGATATTTTCTGGTGAACTAAAAAAAATTGAAATACCTAGTAGAATTGGATTTAGAGTCTTTTCTTGTCTAAGCATTTTTTGCTTCAGGCTATTTTACAAAAGGCTGCACAGTGGGAGTTTTTTATTCTTTGGCATTCATCATATGACTGGTGTTCCCAGTACCTAACCTAAGGTGACTTGGAAACTAAAATGATGAGACTCCTGGAGTATAAATGTTGAAGGAACTGGGGATGTAGCTTAGTGGTAGGGTGCTTGGCTAGCATGTGAAACTTGAGTTTATCACCAGCACTATGTGAATGAATGTATTTGTGAATGAATGCTGAAAATTTTCAGCAGTAATTTTATCCCAGGAAGAATAACACACTTTGATAAAATTAAATTTAAAGTCAATAGGCACATTTCAGGAATTAGTTTAGATAAAATGCATAGAGTACAGTATAGAGATTATATAGAGATGCATGTGACTTTTTTTTGATAGTTTTGTTTTGTCAGAATGTTAAGGAGATCTTAGCCTTAAGAATGTTAGAAACCAGTTAATAGAATACAGCTCCTTATATCCTTATGTCCATATATATATACGTGTGTGTGTGTGTGTGTGTGTGTGTGTGTGTGATGCTACCCTCTGCTGACCTTTCCCCCTAATTTGCATGACATATTTTTATTAGAGATTAAAAATTAGATGTAAAAGGGGCCGGATTGTGGTGGTGCACACCTTTAATCCCAGTATTCAGGAGGCAGGGCAGGCAGATCTCTATGAGTTCGAGGCCAGCCTAGTCTACAAGAGCTAGTTCTAAGACAGGCTCCAAAGCTACAGAGAAGCTGTCTTGAATTAGATGTAAAAGGTAATATACCAAAAATTTAAGTAGTACTTACTCATAGATATATGAGTTAAAGGTGTATGTATGTATATATATATATATATATATATATATATATATATATATATATATATATATATATATGATGGGAACTGAAAGGCAGTCTTTTATTTCATTAGGTCTGTATTTCCAGAAGTAGGTAAACATGCTGCACAGACCAATGTCTTCCTCTTTTTCATCCTGTCTACAAACTCAGCTCTTCTCAAAGGGGACCGATGTATGGTTACCTCTCAGAACTTAAGAATGTTCAAGCAATGCTATTAGACTATTATCCGCTATTATTAGTCTAATTGGACAAGTAAAAGTAGCTAAAACGTAACTTTGGCTGTTTTAAATGTATGTTGGATTTACTTAGCTGATGTTCTATATTAAGTTATTATACAGGCACCATCTTAGTATTTAAAGACACAATTTAGAGATATTTTCTATGAATAATTTTCTGTTTTTGTATTCCCAACTAAACTTATCAGATGAGATAGCCTTGAAAAATAGACATGCAATTCTGAATACCATGTTTACAAGTCTATGTATTGTGATGTGATAAAATATTTACTTTGTTTTGCTAGTTTACTTTTCTGTTTTTTTAAATAGAAGATAACATTATTTTCCTTAGAATTTTATTAAGTTCTTATTAATGAGGAAAAATTATACTTGAAATTTCTCTTAGAATGTCTTGAATTACCAAATAGCTCTGGAAGGCCACTAATACTAATACTGTTGTCCAGATTTTATAGATAATTTAATTGAGTTCTTAAAGATGAAATAACTTGCCCAGAGTTTATAATGTGAGAGTGACATTTAACCATCTTTACACAACTCTGTGATGCCTTTGTGCTGTAGATGTGTTATGATCCATGTACTTAACTAGATTATTTGAGATATAACCTTACTGTATAACCCAGACTGTCCCTTAATCTTGCCATCCTTCTGCCTCAGCTTCCTTTTGGGGTTAAAGGTATGAACCACCATGCCTAGCTCATTTCAATGTAAGTGTGTTTGTCAAATAACATTACTTAGTAAGTGGACAGAATATTTGAACTTTTATTCAATGTGGTTTTAATACAGGAAAATAAGTACACTGTTGCCTATTAAGGAGAAACTTAAATGTAATTCAGTTACTAAGAAGTCTTTTCATGATACAAGCACTATCCTTGATGCTACATGTGCTTTTCTAGATTCCAATGTTGGATGTTTGTTTACTTACTTACTTACTTATTTATTATAGGGAGATTCCCGGAGTCTTTCATTTTCTGAGAACGTGAGTGCTGTTCAAAAATTAGACTTTTCAGATACAATGGTGCAACAGAAATTGGATGACATGAAAGATCGAATCAAGAGAGAAATAAGGAAAGAACTGAAAATCAAAGAAGGAGCTGAAAATCTGAGGAAAGTCACAACAGATAAAAAAAATTTGGCTTATGTAGACAACATTTTGAAAAAGTCAAATAAAAAATTAGAAGAATTACATCACAAGCTACAAGAATTGAATGCACACATTGTTGTATCGGATCCAGAGGATGCTGCAGGTATTGTACTTCTTTGATTTTTATGTGATATATTAGTAGGATATATGTTCTTCCAGAGAATTTTGAATTTTATGACAGTAGTTTTTAGCTGTTCCAAAGTACAAAGACTTTGTCTTTGTGGTTAATGCCTTGTTTATATTACTGTTCATAAGGTCACTGAGTTGAAACATTTACTGAAAGATAAGCAGCTCTTGTATTTTCTTATCCCCAGTCAGTAGGACAGGGCGTGGCATTATTTTCTAGTATTGTCAATCTAGTGTTGTCTAGTATGTAGTCAGCCAAATGCTTTTAACCTAATGATCTGAAGCAAAAGTGTACCAGATGACTTTTAAAAGTGAAGAATTCATTCCACAGGGCTGACGAGACAGCTTAGCCACTAAGGGTGCTTGCTTCTGAGCCTTTGTGCTGGAGCCTGAAGACTTGAGACCTTTTAATACCCAGTAACCACATGGTGGGAAGACAAATATTCTTATGACCTCCACTTGCCCCCTCCCCAAAAGTAATTGTGGAATAAATATGCATTCCGTAAAAGTAGATAGTTCAGATTTTTCAGCCATTAATCAAATTTATCACCCTGGTGTTTGGGTACAAAAATACTGAATTAAGCACCTACATTATCATGCTCATTGTTTAATTCGGGAAAAAAAATAAAAAACAAAGCAAGAACTGAAACTTGCCTTTTACTTCTCTGTAATTATAGAAAATAAGAGGGAACTGTAACTCATGGTTCGAACCTAAGACCATTATTTTTAAAAGAATCAACAGTTAGAAATTTTTTCAGTAGTGCGAAAAGTGAAGATAGGAAAATTACCTCTCTCCTTCTTCAGACCTCTTCCTAAAGGCAGCTTTGCTTTTTTTATTGTATAACTTTTCAAGAAAAATGTCTATGTTTATACCATTATCCACTTCTCTATGTATATTCTTTCTATAGCTTTATACAAAACATTTAAGACACTTGTGGTATAATAGTTTTGTTATTGCAAATATGATCTTTTAAGTGACATAAATTAAGCTGTGTGATCCTTTCATTTGCAATAAGTGAACAGGTAAAGGAAAAGTCATTTATAAAGAGTAAAACCCTAGTAGCAGAGATTTTAGATGAATGTGTGATTAGCTAGTAAGAGTTAATAAGTGTAATACTAACAGTCTAAAAAAATTTCTAAAAATAACAGTATTTAGTACTCTTCCTCTACTTCATTACCTTCAACATCTGGGACTTAGGACTTTTATTTGGAGAAGGCTCTGTATATAGACTTCAACCGTGTACAAGAACTTAATCTTTAAAATGACATAAATAATAGGAAACCAGTCTTTCCGTTTTAGAACTGAAACAGTCCCAAAGGTATGAATTAATTTGCTCAGAATAGTCAAGCTGGTTATACACTTTCTACTCCTCGGCTAGCAGTCTCTTACCCACAAATTCCGTAATTATATTATAAATGGAAACATGTATTGTGAAAATTCCGTTTTTAGTAGTAGTATTTTATAAACTAAGATAGTCTGCTGTTGTGTTTGGTTCTCTGCCAAGTTCTACATGTCTTGCCTATTGCGTCTTTGGAAGTCTAAAATAAGAAACTGCTAGAGCTTTAAACTCTATTTAGAGAAAGCATTTTTTTCTTTAGAATACTGAGAACTGCCTTGTAATTCATGAAAATTTGAATGTTTTAGCAACACAAAATATAGCTAGCCCATTTGTTTTCTCTAGTCCCTGTTTAAAAATGAGCATTAATGGAATAAAATTACATATAAATATATGTGAATGGTTTGCATATATGGTTAAGTATACGATCTGATGGTTTTTTAACAAATGTACATAATCTATCTATAGATATATCATTAGATCTACTTAGAATGTTCCATTACTTCTCAGGTAGTTTCCACTCCCAGAACTGATTCCTGGAAGCCACTAATATTCTGTCCATCACTTAACATTAAATACTTTAGAATATTGACCATCTCTTTAAAGTTTTTTTAATGACCTCCTTTAAGCCCTACTGTCAAATTCCTGGGCTCCCTCAAAAGCTAAGTTGGATAACATTGTGAAACATTCCTGGCCAATTTATTCTTATCCTCTCTGTGCTGCTTTGCTCATTTGTTATTGTGATGTAATTTATTTCCATCCACGTTTATCCCTCACTAAACTGTGTGACCCTTGATGTTTCTAGGCTTGTTATAGAATTTGTAACATGGGAGCATATAACTGTGAATATTACAGATGTTTCAAATGCAGCAAATCAAAATTATGCTTCACTTTTGTAATTATTATCAAAGTATAATTTGTCATTTCACTTTAAAAATTAAATGAGGTAGAGAATAAGCTTAAAAAAAGTTTCAAGATAAAACCAAAACTGTTGAATATTTACTTTGTAGATAATTAGAAGCTAAATGTATAAAATATCACTTTGTGTTCTGATTACTTAACACATCAGTATGTTGGAGTAAAACTTAGTAATTTTGTTAAATTATGCATTTAGTTATTTAGTGTGTGTGTGTAGTACGGGCACATATACACATGCCATGGCATATATATGGTGTCAAGAGGAGACAACTTTGTTTTATTTTACTTGATACAGGATCTTATATTGTTTACTGCTGTGAACACCAGGCTAACTGGCCATTAAGCTTCTGAGGTTTCTCCTGTCTGTGCCTCCTATATCCCTGAGGGAGTACTGAGATTGCAGATGTGTGCATTTCCATGTCTGACTTTTATGTGATTCTGGGGATCTGAACTCTAGTTGTCAGAGTTGTACACTGATTCATCTCTGTAATTACTTTCAAATCATTGGTTGCACATGTGCCATAGCACATATATTGGGGCCAGAGGAGAGAGCTATGTGTGCCATCTTTTGTCTTTTACCTAGCTTCATATAGGGTCTCATATTGTATACTGTTATGTACAGTAAACAATTTTACCTATTTTCAACATAAAGATTTTTATTAGGTGGACTTCTTAATTATAAAATTCTGAAATGTTGTTTATCATAAAGGCCTGGTCAGCTTCTTTCATGATAACAACTCAACAAATTAGATGTAGTTAGAATGTTCCTCAATGTTCCTCAACACACATACATGCACATACCCATATAACAATATATGAGATGTAGCCTCACAGTTCACATTGTAATGCTAAATAGTTGAAAGCTTTTTCTCCAAGATCAGAAGCAAGACAGGATAACCACTCTTACCAGTTCTAAATAGTAAAGTCCCAGAAATCTTAGCCAAAGCAATGAAGGAAAAAAAGAAATAAAATGCATCTAGACAATATCAAAGAAAGGAATTATCTGTTTGCTGACAGGACTATTTTGATAGACTTCTATTTAACTCCCCAAAATTCAACTCAAAAACTTTTAGAACTGATAATGAAATTTAGTAAAGTTGTGTAATACAAAGTCAGCATACAGCCGGGCGTTGGTGGCGCACGCCTTTAATCCCCGCACTCAGGAGGCAGAGGCAGGCGGATCTCTGAGTTTGAGGCCAGCCTGGTCTACAAGAGCTAGTTCCAGGGCAGGCTCTAGAAACTACAGGGAAACCCTGTCTCGAAAAATCAAAAAAAAAAAAAGTCAGCATACAAAACTAGTAGTATTTTATTTATACGTCAGTAGTAAAATATCTGAAGAAGAAATTAAGAAAATAGTCCTACTTAAAATAGCATAACATTTCACATATTTAAGACCTTATTTAATCAAGAAGATGAACAAAAAGTCTAGTCCAGATAAGCTAGTTAGGCAATGTCTTAAAATACAGAGTAAATACAGATAAATACAATGTGTTAAAAATACAAAGTAAATACAAAGGATTGTGGATATAGCGCAGTGGTAAAGCCTTTGTCTCACATGTGTAAGTCATTGGGAGATGTAAAATAGATTTAATGCAGTCTCTGACAAAAAAAAATCTTAGTATTTTTTTTAATTAGCAGCGTGTGGGGTGTGCATGTTCAAGAATTGGTTCTCTCCATACATCCTAGGCTGCAGGGCTCTGACTTACGTCATTGTCCTGGATGGTAAACACTTTGACCCCTTGTGTCATTTTGCCAGCCTCCAGTATCATTCTTCACAGAGGTATTAACAGACAGTATCCATAAAGCTTGTATGGGATCACAGAAGATTGAATGACCAGAGCCATTTAGGAAAAAGGAAAAACTAGAAGTATCAGATTACTGGTTTTCAAAGTATATTTTTAAACTATACTAATTAAAACAGCATGATATTAGCACAAAACAGACATACCAACTAATGAAGTTATCTGGCCCAGAGATAAGCCTACACATTTGTGGTCAGTTTTGGCAAAGTGCTAGGAATATACAGTAGAGAAGACCTCTTCAATAAATAGTGTTTAGGAAGCTGGATAGCCACATGTAGAAAAATAAAATGGCCCTTTAACTCATCCTTACAACACAATAATTTAAAAATGGATTAAATGCTTAAGTGTAAGATTTGAAACTATAAGGTACTAGAAGCAAACTACAAAAAAAATTCCATGTCATTAACCTGAGTAAGGCCTTCTTGAAAATAGATAAATAAATGGGATTACAACAAATTTAAAAGACTTTTTCATGACAAAGGAAATAATGAATTGAAGAGGCAACACAGGTTGCAGAAAATATATGCAAATCATATATTACAGTGATTTTTGAGGAACTCAGACTACCAATAAAGAAAACATTACCTTAGGTTTTTTGTTTTGTTTTGGTTTTGTTTTTTTTTTTTTTTTTTAAAAAAAAAAAAAAAAAAAGACCAAAAACTTGGCTAGAACTGTAGGTGTAGTTCACTGAGAATGTGAGGCTCTGGTTTCTACCTGCACCCCAAAAATGGGGGGGATAGTAAAAAAAAAAACCAAAACAGAAACTCTAATTGTAGGCACTTCTCAGAAGTGCCTGTTCAATACCTAATTGTTGGAGAAATATAGCTGAAAGCCAGGGAGAGACATTTCTTCCCTCCTCTTAGATGGGTTAATTATTTAGAAGTTGAAGGATCCATACTGGCAAGGATGGAGAGAAAGAAATTCTTGTGTATTCTTGTTGCTATTGCAACTTAGTAAATCTAGTATGGGAAACAGAATGGAGGTTTGTCATAAGTAAAAGAAAAAATACGTCAGTGGTAAGAGTGTGTGCAAGCCACCATTCAGTCTCTAGTGCTACAAACACAAAAGAATTGCCATATAGTTCAGTAGTGTGTTTTACTTCTGGGTTTTTGATCAAAGGAGTCAAAATTATCACATCAAAGAGATGATGGCCACACCCCCATGTTTCTTGCAATATTTCCCACCATTTCTAAGCTATGGGCACAGTTGATGTGGTCATCAGTAAACAAATGGATTAAAAGTAAAATTTCAATCTGTGAATATAGCTCATTTGACAGTACTCTTAACAAGCACAAGGCTCCATGTTCAAGGCTCAGTACCACTGCACCCTCGCATGCTTTTATATACATGGGGAATACCATTAAGCCCTTAAATAGCTGGAAACAGTTACTGAAACATGTGTGAACATAGTGGGCATTATCTCAAGTAGAGTAAGCTATATAAAGTGACAAGTACTATATATCAATCAGATCATTTGCCTAACCTAAAAACATTCAGCTCAGAGATAGAGCATAAGGAGCTGGTTAATTAGCCTGATTTGGGTATTTCTGGTGTAGAAATGAAACATCATACTTTATACAATGGTTATTCAGCAGTTAAAAGTACAATAAAATTTTAAAAGGAATTATATCATGGAATGTTCTTTGTTAGCTCACATAGAAATTACAAGTGTATGGTTAGTTGAGGCTAAGTGGATTATCTATGAAAGGTTACCCATCTCGGTAAAATGGAGCTTCAGTCTAAGAGTGAATTAGCACCTGATATTCCAAAAGGAATTATTTGGGAAAGAACTATTTCTAAGTCTTGGTATCTTAAAGAAGTTAAGGAAATTATGCTCGTCTTTGTGGTGCCCTGTTAGATGGCTGAGACAGAGGATCAGGAGTTCAGGCCAGCCTGGGTTAGGCTACATAGTAGATTGCAGTCCAACTAGTCCTACACCGTGAAGTTCTGTCTCAATAAAAAACAGTAACATGTGTGAGGCATGGTGGTATATAAGCTTTAATTCCAGCATCCAGGAGATGGAGGCTACATTGTGAAACCCTAAAACCCTGTCTCAAAAACAAAACCAACACACACAGCATGTTTTAAATTCCCTGTTTTCATCATTTTTAAAAAATATTTCTTTCTTGTGGTGTGTGTGTCGGGGGGGGGGGGGTGGTAGGAATGCAGATGCCCTATAATCCGAGGATTAATCTCTAATTGACCTTAACACCAAGTGCCTTTATCCACTAAGCTGTCTCCCTGAACCATCGTTTTCATCTTAGTTCATTTTTTTATTTTCTCATACCCTCAAAATATAGTGACTAATTACACTAGTTAATCTAGTGTTTATTTTCTTTAATATCTAGTACACACATGCAGATGTCTTACTATGTAATTAACAAAATTGAGGTTTGGGTTTTTTTCCTTTCTCTGAAATAGAGTTAATCTTAGCTTTTTTTTTAATGACTAAAGCCTTATTTGTTAAACCATTTTTGGACAGTAGCAATAGAAATTTAATTTTCCTATTGTCACCTAAATGTGGCGTTTATTTAAAAATGTGTGAATATTTTGCCCACATGCATATGTGTGCTATATGCTTGTCTGGTGCCAAAGGAGGACAGAAAAAAATTAGTCTTGTGAGTTTCCATTTGGGTCCTGGGAACTGAACCTGGGTCCTTCTGCAAGACCAACAAATACTCTAACCTGCTGAGCCATTTCAGCTCCACTACTTGAATTGTTTGATGTACTTTAAAAAATTACTATAATATGTGGTAAACTTGGTTTTGTTTTTGCTTATTCTTTTTGTTTGTTTGTTTTTCTAAGTTAACTTATTGCCAACTTGCCATAACCTAGACTTAGTTAGAAAAGAGGAAGCCTCAAAAATCAATCACTCAGTGAGTTGACCTGTGGGCATGTCTGTGAGGGATTGTTTTTAGTGCCTTACTTGATATGGGAAGAAAACTGAAAAGGTGGATACTGCGTGGGCAGAAGAAAACAATGTCTTGATTGTCATCATCCCCCAGCTTCCCTACTGCTAAACCTTGTACTTACACTTCTCAAGACCATATTCAATGGCAATCATTTATGATTACTTTTACTTTTAAGAAAGTCATAAAAATAGAATCATAAAATATGTAGCCTTTAGAAACTGACTTTTTAGAGTTAGCATGTTGCCATTGAGCTTCATCTAAGATACATGCATCAGTAACTGTACAATTTTTCTGAGTAGTCAGTTGTATATATGTATCACAGGTTATTCATTCACCAGGGATATTAGAGTTACTGATCTGTTTTAGGCGATCATCAGCCAAGTTGCTATAAATACTCATGAATGAAATTTTGTATGAGCAAGTTTTCACTTTACTTTGATAAAATCTAGGACTGAGTTTTCAAAGGTTTGTTTGTCTTAATTAGGGTTTCTATTGCTGTGAAGAGACACCATGACCATGGCAACTCTTAAAAAGGAAAATATTTAATTAGGGCTCACTTACAGTTTCAGAGGTTTAGTCTATTATCGGTATGGCAGGAAGCAAGGCCTCATGCAGGTAGACATGGTGCTAGAGAAGGAGCTGAGAGTTCTTACATCTTGACTCAGAGGCAACAAGAATTGGTCTGAGATACTGGGCATGGCTTGAGCATATATGAGACCTCAAAACCTGCCTCCACAGTGACACTTCTTCCTACTAGACCATACCTTCTCCAACAACGCTACACCTCCTAATAGTGTCACTTCCTTTAAGGACCATTTTCTTTCAAACCAACACAATGTGCTTTATATATATTGCCTTCAGTCTAAACTGCTAAAATATTTTTCAGAGAAACTGTATTATGTTTCCTTCTCAACAACAATGCCTAGGGAGTCTGTAATATGGTAATATGTTCCCTAGCATTTACCATTTCAGGTCTGTTTTTCAGCCATTCTAAGGTGTGTCGTGGTTGTGATTAGAGAAATGAGCAGATGGATAGAGCGTTTATGAAGAACTTTAAAAAGCTGCATATACCTTAAGCACAGAGTTTATATACAGAATGAAATTCCCTTTCCTAGGAGATGCAGTATACAGCTTTCAAACAATAAGATGCAGCATGGTAGCAATTCTGAACAATGTTAATATCAGCATTGGTTCACCTTAATCAAAAGCTGTCATACCCCACAATCTTACCCATGTCCATTGCTTGTAATACATTAAGAAACTTAACTGGAGTTGGTATTGGTTTATTAAATAGCAAAATTGCTTTAGCTGCTAGCATCTGACAAAGTTCATCATGAGTACACAAAATACTAAAGCCCCATTATATTTTGAGTAGATTCCAGGTGATTCTAAGAGGTAAGTCTGCCTGTTTAAGTAGAAAAGTTGGGCTTTGGAGGAAGTATACGCAGGTAACTAACATATGACAAGATCCTGAAGCACTTTGTTTTAAAATCAATTTTTGAGTGACAAGTGTAAACCAAAATGTTGGTTAGTAAGTAGTACTTAGCACCTTGTGGACTTGTAGATAGATAGACGCTCAAGGAAATAGATAAGTAGTGCTTCCGTATAGTACTTTTCTTAATATAGATTTGGCCTGGTTTGTTTTAACTGTCTTTCCTCTTAACTGTTTTAATTGAAGTAAATAGCTTTGTCTCATAAGCAGACACTCAGGTTGTACAAGTACACCTTGATGAATTTTGAGTATAGAGTCAGTTAGCTATAAATGAAGACCAAAGGTTATATATGATTGAGTAGTCATATAGCTAGATCATTACATTGCTTTATGGTTGTTACCACTTAGATGACCTTCAGACTTTGTTTTTATTATTTATTAAAAAGAAAAAGAAGCTAGACAGTATGTTCTTCACTGGGGCATTTTGTGAACAACATGTTTGTAATAGCTTATGTGTCAAGCATAAGGCACCTAAGCTCAGCTGATCAGAATGTGAAACCTCTGTGGATGTAAGTAAAATCTTAAGAAAAGTTTTCTAGCACAGGGAAGGAAAGTGAATCAGTGGGGACTAGAGAGATGTCTAGGAGCACTTGATTCTCTTGCAGATGGCCTGAGTTAAGTTCTTAGCACCCACATAGCAGTTCACGGCCACATGTAACTCCAGTTCTAGGTGATCCAGTTCCACTTCCAGCCGACATAACACTGCATGCATGTGAGGAATTACATGCAGGCAACACATAATATGCACATGAAATGAAAGTAAATGTTTTTTAAAGGTCAGGGAAGCATTTGATCTAAAGATATTCCCATGTTCTAAACTACTAATATTTCTTCAATGCACTCAGTTGTGGTTTTGTTAAAATATTAAAAATGCCAGAAGCCAGACAGCAAGATGGCTTAGAGGAGTAAAGACTTCTTGCCTTCCCTGGTGACCTGAACTCTATCCCCAGGACTTCCGTGGTAGAAGGCAAGAACTGACCTCTACAATTAGTCCTCTCGCATCTGCACCTCCATTATGATACATTTGCATGTGTACACGTGCATGTGCATTACAAATACTACTTTAAAAGGAAAAGTACCAGAAGCAGCATATCAAACGTATTACAAATTTGTGGTGGGGGATGGGTGATAACAAATCAATATGTTCTGGCCTTCTGAAGTTCCATCCCTAGAGGTCTTTTAACCATGCTCTATTTTCTGATAACTCAAAAACTCTCTAGCCAGGATATGTTCTCTGAGCTGTACTGATAGTCTTATATCATATGACTCAAAGCCCCAACCCCCTATGTTATAATTACTCTTTCTAGAAATGTTATCCCCCATCATGAAACCGTTTGGGGACCTACAATGAGACACCTTATTAACATAAACTCCAGCATGGTCTGACACACCATGAGTACCAGATTTCTATACTGGGGACAGTTCAAAAAGTTTAGGACAGTGGTCCTAATGTTGTAACCCATTAATACCGTTCATGTTATGATGACCCCCCCAACCGTAAAATTATTTTCATTGTTATTTTATTCCTGTAAGTTTGCTACTGTTTTGAATTGTAAATATCTGTTTTCTGATGGTCTTAGGCAATCCCCAGGAAAGGGTCATTTGAAGACCACAAGGGATACAACCCATTTCTAAATTTTTGCCTGTATTTTCCATGACATCAGTGGCCATAATTAAAACTTGGCTTTTAGGATGGATATCATTTTTCTGGCCACCTTCACTTCCCATTCAGATCACCAAGGCCTGATTCTGTCCTTATCAGATCTGTATTTTCTTCTTTACAGCCAGTTTTTCTTCATTCCAATTTAAACATTGCTACCAGCATTATTTTTAACAAAGTGTGCCGTGGGGAGTTGGTTTGGATAGGTTGCTTGCCTCCTTGTGTTTTTGTTGTTGTTTTGTAAGGCAGGATCTTATAGCCTAGGCTGGCTTTAACCTTGGTAGTAACTAACGGTGACCTTGGACTCCTGAATGCTGGGATTATAAGTGCAAAACTCATTCAAGCTTTCTAATAATGTTTTGATCCTATTGTTTCCTTATTTATGTTTTCAGGTGGTGCTCCATTCTCTATAAAAATATAGCACAGATTTGTAACATGTTAGAGATTCCCTTTATGACAAGGCATCTACATATTACTTTGGGGCTAGAGAGATGGCTCAGTGGTTAAGGGCACTCCCTTCTCTTCCAAATGTCCTAAATTCAATTCCCAGCAACCACATAGTGGCTCACAACCGTCTGTAATGAGATCTGGTGCCCTCTTGAGGAAGAAACCTGCTTAGTCGTCCTCATCAACTATGAAACCCAATAAACAGAAACTTGTTTCTGTTGAAACACGTTCAACAGAACCGCCATATACGGGCTGCCCATGCATGCTTCAGCAGTGCTAGGGCATAAATTTCACTTTTCATTTCTACATATTACTTCAGTTTCTGCCATTAATCACAACTCCCGATTTTCCCCCTTGCAGTTATGTTTGCTTTGTCTCTTTTCTCTCCCTGTTCTTGCACACATGTTTGTGTGTAGGGGTTTGTATACCAGTGAGACACCCTTGGGGAAGGTAATTTTCCTTTGCAGGTGGTTAATTAGAGACTGCTGGGATAAAAGGCATGTGTCACCACCACCTGGTCATATTACATCTCTATGTCATTTGTATACACATGAAGGAGGGTGCATGTGTGGAGGTTAGAGGACAACTTTCAGGAGTCAAGGTTCTCGGCCTTGAACATACAAGTAAGTAGGCATGATGCAAGCTCCCTTCCATTGAACCATCTCACCAACCCAAATTTCCTTTATTATGTGCAGTGAATATTAGTGAAGGCTTTTTGTTACCACAGTTTTGAAATACTAGCAAGTACACTGGAAATGATTTACTTTCTAAAGCTGCCAGTTACCAGTAACCAAGGACAAAATGAGAAACAAGCAGACAGGAAGCATGCAGAATTTGCATCCCCTTACTCCCTTTTTCAGTAAGGTCTTACTCTAGCCCATGCTGACCTCAGCATCATATTTATCTTCCTGCCTCAGCTGCCTGAGTGCTGGAAGCCAGGCATGACAGACCACATACCTAGCTATAATTTCTCTAATTTCTAAATGAAAAGATGAGAGAGTGAGAAAGAGAGAGAACACAGCAGCAGCATCTTATTTAAAAAACACGTACCAAAAATTGGTGCTTGCATTTGTGACCTTAGAATTACATATGTAAAGATTAAGTGAAGAGGATGTCCACTGCTTAGATGAGCCTTGATTTAATTTATTTTACCTTTAGTGTGCTTTAAGCTCCTCATAATAGCAGCAGTACAACTATGTTAAGTATGTAGTCATAACCACACTGATTATTAACAGCCACAAGGTTAGCCATGCGATAGACTCTAGAGCTCTGGCTCACCTGTTCTTTTCCTTTGCTCCTGCGGTTCTTCAAACCAAAGTCAGTGTATACTACTTCGTTAACTTTACATACAGTAAGTAGTTCAATGTCAGAGTCAACCTGCAGTAATATACAGGGATTCAGTATACACCGTCTCTACCAAAACATATAAAATTTTGTATATATGGCCAGGCAGTGGTGGCGTATGCCTTTAATCCCAGTACTCGGGAGACAGAGGCAGGCAGATCTCTGTGAGTTGGAGACCAGCCTGGTCTACAAGAGCTAGTTCCAGGACAATATCCAAAGCTACAGAGAAACCCTGTCTGGAGAAACCAAAAGGAAAAAAGAAAAAAAGTTGTATATATGTTTCTAGAGACAGGGAACTTTGTTACATCTTCAGGCAATCCATATTGTTGTTAAACAACCCTAACTACAAGGAATTCATCTGACGATACAATTTGTGTCCCCACCACCTTTTACCCACTGATTCTCTGACCCATGTGGACACATCAAGAGGACAGTTTTCATTTCATTTACAGGCAAATGTTTAGACAGGGATCATTTCTCCCCTCATCCCAGGCTAAACACCATCTGCAGTTTTACAAACAACACATTCCTGTTCTTTCCTCGGCAGAGGGCTTTGTACTCTCCATACACTTTAGTTCTTCTAATTTAAATATGCTTTTATGGTAATTGTGTTCCAGATTCTGTGTGATTTGAGTGTTTTATACAACCTTTAAACCATTTATACAAAAAGGGAAAAGGAAAAAATGTTTTCAGAACTATATTGTGGATTGTATTATAACCTCAGCAGAGATTTTTTTCTATAGTTAATGTGGGGTTATTTATTATATATTTACTATGCACCATACCCTTTTCTCAAGTCTTTATACATAACCCATTTAATCTTGTGAGGCACATGGTGTTTTCATCCTAGAAGAACATGTGACACAGCCATTCAATAACTTTCCTGTATTACAAGGTTTTAGTTGGATCCCAGTGTCTAAAGTAATTTAGATGCAAGCGCTTTTCTTTTTTCCCCCTTTGAGGCCGGGTTTCTCTGTGTAACCCTGACTGTCCTGGAACTTTCTCCATAGATCATCCTGTCCTCAAACTTAGAGGTCCACCTGCCTATGCCTTCAGATGCTGGGATTAAAGGCATGCTCCCCATGCTCAGCTAGATCTAAGCGCTTTTATCCCCTGTACTGCATATGGTCAGTGGTTCCTGTGTGCTAATTTGAAAGCATAGGTATATTTATGTCACTTTTCTATAAGAATGTGTTGTATTTAAAATGAATTTGGCTAATTCACTTAAAATAGAACTATTTCTTAAAGTGAATTCTAGCTATGGCTTTGAGTCTTGAAGCAGGTAATATCTGTCTTAAAGGGTTACTTAAGGATTAGTAGCATACATACTCATGTGATTCATGGTTATACTGTTGTTTTCATAAATATGCATACATATACAGAGTGTATTGTAGTTGCTTATAGGCCTTTAAATGCATAACAGAATACATGCTAAACACGACACAGCACAATAATCAATAGGGTAGAGGTCAAAATAGAATTGATTAAATTCAAATCTGGTTTTACCACTTTAATGACTATATGGCATGGAACATGTTTCTTAACTAATTTTGTACCTAGTTTTCTTAATGGAACAGGCCTTGAAGTCAAGGTATTCCTGTTCCTCCTGACAAGATTACAGGTGTAATGTTCTATGTCTGGCCTAATTGTTTGTCCTGCCTATTGTTTTTAAATTATGAGAACAAGTGTGGATATGAAAGAAACCAGTTACCATCAATATGAACATTTAGAGACATAGTCAAATTATCAGAAATTAATTGCCAAACAGTCACTTTTGAAGTCAATTATACTTTTTTCATGTAAATATAAACAGCACAATATTCAGTACACTACACCATAGTCATAATAAATATTTGGTCTCTTTACTCCTACCTATCATAAAATTTTTTAATTAATTAATTAATTAGTTAATTTAGTATACAATATTCTGTCTGTGTGTATTCCTGCAGGCCAGAAGAGGGCACCAGACTTCATTACAGATGTTTATGAGCCACCATGTGGTTGCCAGGAATTGAACTCAGGACCTTTGGAAGAGCAGGCAATGGTCTTAAACACTGAGCCATCTCTCCAGCCCCCTATTACAAAATTTGTTGTCAGTCAATAGCCTTGAACAATTTCCATTGTAGTTGAACATTATCACGGTATAAAACAAAATGTACACATTTTTATGCTAAATTCGTTAGCACTTAATGTCAGCACCACCTTCTAAAACTCATTTAGTTCTGTTTATAGAGAATCACTAGGGTGGAATTTATGTAACATTTGGATATTTTATTCTCTTATCAATAATGTGACAAAGGGGAATTTTATTATTGAATAGAGTAGTCAAATTGTGCTGTGATTTAATTTAAAAGTAGTAATATTTTAAAAAAAAAGCCTTGGACAGGTATCGTTCAGCTTAAGATAGACTGATTTTAAGGTGACTTCGTACCCCACAGTGGCCTCAACATCGTATAGGGATTATACCATGCCAGGCCCCAAATGGTTAGATCTATAGGGTATAAAACTAAACTAGCAGGTTGTTCTGCCACTCAGGTAGTTCCTTTGCTTAAATTATTTAATTTTTATTATTTATAAACATAAATTCCATTTAAGTGGCTTGAAAATTATTTCAAACTCTTATTCTTTGAATATATTAACTTACAGATTTTATTTTCAATGATAATTTTTATTGTATATCACTTTATAATGGGTTTTATTGTGCCACGTTCACACTTGCAGATAATGTATTTTGGTCAGATTCACCCTGACATCCAGTTTCAAGCAGCAGTTGATCCTAGTAACATTAGCATAATATTTTATACACAGATTGTCCAAGGACTCCAGATACTCCAAATAGTGATTCTCGTAGTTCTACTAGCAACAATAGATTGATGGCCTTGCAGAAACAACTGGATATAGAGCTTAAAGTAAAACAAGGTGCAGAGAACATGATACAGATGTACTCAAATGGCTCTTCAAAGGTAAGTAAAGTCCCTAGTATTTGTAGATTGCATATTTATGAGTTTACCTACTTCCTAAAATTCATTTGTTACCCCAGTGTCAGTAAGAGTCTTTTGACTGTCATTGGCACATCTTCACAGAATGATGGACCTGCTTCTTCTGGCAATGTGAGTTCCTTGCTGAGGTGAACAGGTGATTACCACCTTCTAAAGCTCTCCCACTGCAAATAAGCATCTTTTTCATTCCATTTAGTGACACATTTTTCATATAGTTTTGGTTTGGGTTGATAATTTCAGAGTTTAAATAGTATATAATGGTCCTGAGACAATTTTAGCCTCAATATTAGAAAATACAGAAAAAAATAGAAATGTTTTTAAAAGCAGTAGTATAAAATTTGTGTATTTTCTCAAAACCTAGTTTTCTGTATTTGTGACATTTCTGTAAACCTAAAATCATATCAAAATAAACAACAAAAAAATCTATTCCCCCAAAAGAATCTAGACTATAATGAATTTTCTAGCCACTAGCAGACGTTGGGAAAGGGCAAGTGAAAAGCCAGTGTCCTAGAATTACTGATTACGTGACTTACTGTTGTATATTCTTGCGATTCTAATATTGTAACTACCGTTTGAAAATCTGTGTTGAGGGAGCATATGCTTCTAAATATACTGTGGCAGGAAAAAGAAATGCTGGGAACCTCTGAGTCATATTATACTAATGATTCTTCCCAACATAAAATTTCATAGATTTTATGATTCTGAAAATCTGGGGTACATTTATTATAAATTCTACCTATCTAATCTCGGTTATTTTAAAGGTTCTTATCTCTGGATATCAGTGTTTCTTTGTATTCTAAAGCTTACACGTATGTATTATTTTTTCTGTGTGGTGTGTATGTATGTGTTTGGGCCCACAGCAAGTGTAGAGGTCAGAGGACAGCTGTAGGATTTAGTTCTCACATATTATGTGAGTCCCAGGAGTCAGACTTAGGTCATCAGGTTTGGCAGCAGGTATCCTATTGTAGGAGGCCACTTTTTTGTTCCTGGCTGCTCAACCCCGAAATAATCACACAGAAACTATATTATTTAAAACACAGCTTGGCCAATGACTCTAGCATATTCCTGGCAAGCTCTTACATATTAAATTAACCCATTTCTATTGTTTTATATTTTACCATGAAGCTTGAGGCCTACCGGCAAGGTTCCAGCTAGCATCTTGCATCTTTCTTCTCTTGTGGCTCCTTGGTTTCTCCTGACTTCACCTTCTTTCTCCCAGCATTCAGTTTAGTTTTCCCTGCCTACCTCTATTCTGACCTGCCAGGTCCAAGACAGATTCTTAGTTAACCAATGGTATTCACAGTATACAGAGGGGAATCAGTATTCTTCACTCTAAGCCTTTTCACTTGCCCCAGTGTCTGTGTGTATGTGTGTGTGTAGAACTGTTTGGTATTTCAGCTTGGAAAGAATGTGAAATGAGAGTGGAGAGGATCATTTCTTAATGTCTTGTATCCCACTCTTTCACTGAACAAAGATATGTATAATAAGCAAGATTTTAAGGTTAATTATAAAAATTAGCTAGATGATATAAAATTAAAAATTTTAGTGGAATATGTTTTTATTTGATAAACTATTGCTTCACTAACCAACCTTTAACTAACCTTGGAGATAAAAATTATAATAATAATTATAAATTCCTGTTTTTATCTCCCTATCAATACCCTCCATTATAGTTCCTTTCAGATATTCATGTCAGTTTTCCTTTATTTTTTGACACAGTGAATTTAACCAGAGCCATCTATGCAATCACTGGGTGAAACTATCCATTGAAGGGCGCTTGTCTCACTCAACAGTGAGCATACAACTAAAGGTGCTAAATAACTCTTCCTCTTCCAAAATCTCTCGGTAGCCAGTGGCTCATTAGGGAGAGGGCCTATGATATAATATGTTTACAGTGGCAGTGTCTTGCCTCAAAGGTGGCAGTTAACATCTCTCTGTTGTCCAAATACGACAGTCTTTCCACTCCCTTTTCTGTGGTGTTCCTTAGTGGTATGGCTCTTGGTTAGGAATGCATACTCAGCCGTCACTTGATTTCAGCATCCCGAGGAACGACAAATCTATGAATTCACCAAGTCGTCTCCAATTAATGCTTTTTTGAGACAGTGTCTCCCTATATAGCCCACGCTGGCCTCACCCCACAATCTGCCTGCCTTGGCCTCCCAACTACTAGGAATACAGATATTTGCTAATGTGCCCAGTTTTATTGGCTTTTAGTGGTTTTACTATTGGCCTTTAGTATAGGAAATTTTTTATTTTTATGAAAAGTTATGAAATGTTCTGCTACATGATGCCAACCAAGCATTTTAAAATTAAATTAAGCCAGTTAGTGCTGTCTATCTTAAGATTTTTTAAATCCTAGGTTGATGGATTAATTTGTAGGGTTTAAGAGATCCCTTTAAAGTGTGGATAAAAGGACCATAGATTCCATTGTATTCTCCTAGAGTTCTTGGAGAATGGTAAGACTAAGAACCATAATATATCATTTGAACAGTGTTATGAACGTACTAAAATCAAAGAAGTATGTGGATAAATTACAAAAACCACAGATCCAAACTAAAACAGGCCTGTAAGAATAGTATTAGAACAGATATTTACATTCCTGTAGCTTTTTAATTACAATTAAGAAATCTCTTAATTAATTATACTTAATTAGAAGACCAAAGCCTATTAGCAGCTGCTTGCTGTAGTCACCAACACAGTCTTAACATCTGTCTTCTGTCTAGACGATTTTAACTGGTAACTTCTCAAAGGATCAACGTACATTTTTATAAGATTAGAGATAAAATTGAATTAGAATTCTCTAGAGTATTGAAAGGATCTAGTTTAATACTCGTGGTAGGTACTTGGATATAAACTTTTAGAAGACCTATCTTAAAAAGGCAATTACACATAATAGTAGTGGCTTGAGCAAATGACTCTGCAAATCTGGAGAAGGACCACTGAAGTTCTGTAACAAATTATTTAAATCTTAACTGTGGAATATGAAAGACAATTTGATACTTAAAACTAAATTTAGCAGGACTTAATGGCTCATACCTATAATCCCAACACTTAGGACACTGAGGCAGTAGAATCATAAGGCCAACATGGACTATGTAATGTAATGAAACTGTCTCCAAAAACAAAAGGCAACTACTTTCTAGGGATGGTGTATGAGTTGCCTGGTTAAGACACTGAGGTCATTGATAGGGTTATAACACAAATTTGTAGTACCATTTTTAACCTTAGTTGAGAGTAAGTAAAGTTTACTTTTTGTGTGTATGATATACACATATCTACAAGTACATATACAAGTGGGTTGCATGTGTGGGGAGGACTGAAGTTTGAGTAGTTTGTTTTTATGGGATTCCAGGTTAAATAACTTCATGTGTCTTGAAGCAGCAGTAAAAATAAAGGACATAGAATCAAGCTATTGGTATCTGGATGAGGAAGGACACAGTCAAAACTGACCCTTAGATGACATTGTAAAGTGCTTATTATTAGTATTCACTTTAATTATTCTATTAGGTGGAACCATAAGAAATTATTTTTAGTCCAAAGTTAGTTAAATACTGGCCTAAAACTGGTACATAGTAACTATACACTGTTGAAGATGGTAAGTATTATCCTAAGTCAGTTTTAAAAACCTTCATCACACTGTTGACATTTGAGCAGCTCTTCTGAAAAAGATCTGTGTGGGGAAAGTCTATTTAGTTTTTAAATGAAGTATAAGTGTTTTCCTTTCATGTTATACTAAAATAGTTAAAAGAACTTCTGGGATAAGAACAGAGTTTGGCTGATGCAAGTGCTTGCTGTTCTTATCAGTACTTAGACCAGGCAAGTCAGAAACAGGACTAGAAATTCAAGGCCATCCTTAGTGACACGATGAGTTTAATACCAGCCTTGGATAATAAGAAGCTTTTTCATGGGGGTGTTAGGGGAGAAGGGAGGGAGAGAGAAAAAACAAATTATCATAGTGATAAGATAATAAAGAAAATGGCTTTACTGAAAAACATAGCATTGCATAATTGCCTTACTAGTTATAATTTCACATTTAAAGATGAGGTACTGTACCATTCTTTTGTTGCCCTAAAAGATTTTAACCATAATTAATGCCCTAGCAGTATAATTTTAGTATTATGTAACACAGAAACTCTGTATTCAGAGAGCTGTATCTCCTTTTACAGTTTCTGAAAGAAACCAACAGCTTTACGAAAGTAGTCATTTTCACACACGAGACAGTTTGATTCATGTCTGATTAAATTATGAGTTTCAGAGCAAACATTTCTTTTATTTCAGATCTTTGATTTGTCTGATGTTCCTTCCCTCCCTCCCTCCTTCCCTTCTTCCTTCTTTCCTTCCTTCCTTCCTTCCTTCCTTCCTTCCTTCCTTCCTTCCTTCCTTCCTTCCTTCCTTCCTTCCTTCCTTCCTTCCTTCCTTTCCAAGACAGGGTTTCTCTGTCCTAGAAATCGCTTTGTAGACTAGACTGACCTCGAATTCACGGAGCTCCGCCTGCCTCTGCTTCCTGGTAATGGGATTAAAGGTATGAGTCACATCCACTCTGCTTTGTCCAATGTTCTTAACACTCAAGAAGCAGAAGAAAAGGAAAAATGCTTTCCTTTTAAATTTGAAAAGTTGAGTTGTATTCATAACAGTGTATATGCTATGCCTCAGACAGATACCAAATTCAAGCAGATTCCTCACTGGCAAAGGGTAATTAACAAATGTATATGGGGTATATGTTTGTGCCTTGATATCAAAGGGATTTAATTTGTCTGAGCCTGACTTCTTTACTTGGCATGAAATCAAAATATTTTATTAAAGAGTAAAAACTAGGTAGAAGTTCCTAAAATTATTGACTTGGGAGCAGAAAAAAAGTAAAGAAAAACTGCACAAATATGCACTCATTTCCCCAATTATATACTAATTCTGTTAAATACATCAAACATAAATTAAGAACTCACTTTTTCTCTTCGTAAAACATCACACCATACATACCCATTTTTCTCTTTCTGCAGTGTTCCATTCTACATGGTTGTTTAACTGAAATGGTACTGCTAAATTATGCCTGTTTCTTGAATTCTGGCCCTATGTATCGTGGACAGTGGAGCTTATTGTAGTCTATTTTATTCCCAAGTTAATACTAGTTGCCTTAATGGTTAAAGATTAGCCTACCATGTAGATAACTACTTACCAATTGGATTCGTTAATCAAGTGTTGTGGATACCTATTCTTTAAAAAATTGTTTGGTTATTAATTAATTAATTTAGTTTTTCAAAACAGGGTTTCTCTGTGTAGCCCTTGCTGTCTGTCCTAGAACTAGCTTTGTAGATCAGACTGGCCTTCAACTCAGAGACTCAGAAATCTACCTGCCTCTGCCTCCCGAGCACTGAGATTTGAAGAGTACACCACCACTGTTCAGCTAAATTACAATTCTTATAGTAGTTCTATTAATGTCTGATAGTTTTTAAAATTCCTTTGTTAAGTTTCTATGATTACTGTATGGAACAAATTGCATTACTTACTTTTTTTATTGTTGTGATTCCATGATCAAGGCAACTTATAAAAGAGTTTAATTGGGTTTATGGGTCCAGAGGTTAGCGTTTATAATAGTGGAACGAAAGCATGGAGGCAGAAAAGCCCAGAGCTCACATCTCAAACCACAGGCTCTGGCCAGAGAGCAAACTGGTACAAGGTGTCTGACCCCAGTGACATACAATTTCCAGCAAGGCCACACCTCCTAATCCTTCCCAGCAGCAACCAACTGGGGATCAAGTAATGCCTTAGACTTATGAGGAACATCTCATTCTAAACATCATACCAATTAGAGATTTAAAACAATGTAGACTTTTTTTTGTGTGTGACAGTTTTATAGTTATTTTGTCAGAAATAGACCTCACTAAGCTGCAGTCCAGGTGTTGGCAGATCAGTGTTTCTTCTTAGAGACTGCAGGGAAGATTCCATTCTGAGCCTTTTCCTCTTCTGGAAGCTGTGCACTGGGACTCCCCACCCGTGTGTCCAGTGTTTATCACATTCTATCTCATCACTGTAGCCTGTTCTCTCTTCCAGTTCTACATTTCAGGGCCTTTCTGTTCATGTTGCGTTTACTTGGATAATCCAGGATACTCTGTAATTTAAGGTCAGATGATTAACAATCTCAAATCCATCTTCCACAAAAATCCCTTCGCTGAGTAAGGTAACTTAGAAGATTCTCCCATTAAACATGGACATGGATGGGCGTTTGTTTAATGTCCTTTTATGTCATTTACCATCAGTGATTCTAGAATTAAACAGAATCACAGCAATTTTACTTAGTTCAGAATCTTATTTGAAGTCTTAAAAGATGACTAACTCCTCAATTTTGCAAAGAACCCATTCATGACCATCAAAATTTTCTAGACTTTTCCTCTTGTCACCGGTGCAAATCAGTCCTGTTTCTTGGTCTTTTTGCCTAATTTAAGGGAATACAAATATTTTCTAGGATTAAAATTTGCCCATGTATGTGACATTCCCTAAATAACTTTAACTCAAATTTAAAGACTATTTAGTTTTATGATTATGTATGTGGGTATATATATATATATATATATATATATATATATATGTGTGTGTGTGTGTGTGTGTGTGTATGTATGTATGTATGTATGTATGTATGTATGTATGTATGTATGTGAGTGCAGGTGCCCACAGAAGCCAGAGGAAGGCAGTGGATGCCCTAGAACTGTGGTTACAGGTGGTTGGTTGTGTCTGCCCAACATGGGCGCTGGGCATTGAACGCTGGTCCTCTGCAATGTCAACATACTCTTAACTGCTGAGCCGCCTCTTCAACTCATTGACTGAAATATAGTAAAATAGGAAGACATCTTGAAACATTTTTAAGTTCCATTATTAAAGAAAAACCAAAAAAAAAAAAAAAGAAAAAAAAATAAAGTAAACATCAGATACTGTGCTTCAGATTTGGGGAATTACTGATGATGATAAAGGAATATTCATCCCATTTTGTGTAAAACAAAGATGGGGCTGGAGAGATGGCTCAGAGGTTAAGAGCACTGACTGTTCTTCCAGAGGTTCTGAGTTCAATTCCCAGCAACTACATGGTGGCTCACAACCATCTGTAATGAGATCTGGTACCCTTTTCTGGCCTGCAAGGATATGTGCAGGAAGAACCTTGTATACCTAATTAATAAATAAATCTTTAAAAAAAAGATGGAAGAAAATTGCAATTTTGAATTTTTAAAAATATTACTAGGGTTCAAGGAGTGTCCATTAACTGATGAATAGATAAATTGTATGGCATACATATAACATTCAATAAAATACTGTGATACTGTGCTACCTTTCAAAGGGAGATTCTGGAGCAGGCAAGATGACTCAGCAGATAAACACACCTGCTGTGCACACCTGATCTGAGTACAGTCTCAGGATCCCATGATAGAAAGAGAACCAACTCCCAAAAGTTTTCAAGCTACCACATGCATGTCTACATTCAAACACAGACATATGCATGCACACACCACCACAATAATAAATTTTAATTTTTCACTGGTTATGGGGGTTGCACGCTTTTAATTCCAGCACTTGGGAAACAGAGGCAGATGAACTCTTGAGTTTCAGGATAGCCTGGTCTACAGAGTGATTCCAGGATAGCCAGATCTACACAAAGAAACCATGTCTTGAAAAATCTAAATAAATAAATAAGTTTTAATTTTAAAGACTGGTGTTCTTATATTTGTAATGATATAGCTAAACCTAGTGAACATCATGCCAAGTGGAATTTGCCAAGCACAGAAAGAAAAATGCTTTATGATCTTATTTGTATGTGGACCTTTGATAATAAAGTTGAGTCAATATAACACTAGAACCCTTGTTCTAGGACAAGGTGAGGGGAGAAACGGGGAGAGGTAGGTCTTGCAGGCTACAAGTTTTTAGGGCAGATGAATAAGTCTAGAGATCTTAGGTATAGGTTGAAAACTGTAGTTAATATTATGTATTGAAAGACTAAAGGTTTAGCTCAGTGCTATGTAAGGCTCAGCATCACAGAATTAATAATACTGTGTATTGAGAAATATATTAAAGGTATAGACTGTAGGTGCCTTTAGCACACAAACACACTATAAGGGTAACTAGAAGGTCATGGCTGTATTAACACTTTGTACTTTTCAGATACATAGGTGGAGATGTAACTGAGTGTGTGATAGAGCACACACCTATTATGGATAAAACCCTGGGCTTCAGTCCCCAGCAATGTAAGCAGTCAGTCTGAAGTAAGATTCACTTGTTTTCTCTCAAATTGTCTAAACCAATAATGTTTCTCTTTAAAGTCTTGATGGCTCATGTCTGTGTGTGTGTGTGTGTGTCTATGTGTCTGTATATGTTTAAGATTATAAGAAGCTGGACATGGTGGCACACATCTTTAATTTCACCACTGCAATAGGAGGCCTGGTCTACATATTGAGGTCCAGGCCACCCAAGGCTTCACAGGAGGACTTTGACCAAGACCAATCTTTATTATTAGAATGTGCACATTTTTTTAGCCCTTTTAATTGCTAGGTTATCACTTGATCTTTTAAAAAGATAACGATTTATCTTTTCTCCACTTACCTTTTCTAATTCATTTTTGATAGGATCGGAAACTCCATGGTACAGCTCAGCAACTGCTCCAGGATAGCAAAACAAAAATAGAAGTCATCCGAATGCAGATTCTTCAGGCCGTCCAGACCAATGAGCTGGCTTTTGACAATGGTGATGGAGTACACTTAAGTTTTGTTGTCTTTTACAAGTTTAGAGTGCTTATTAAATTCATTAAGAACGAGGCATATGGGCTGGAAAGTTGGCTCACCAGCTAAGAGCACTTAATTGCTTTTGAAAAAGACCTGGGTTTAAATCTCAGCACCCACATTGTAGCTCACAACCATCTGTAACTCCAGTTCCAGGGGATTCAACACCTTCTCTGACTTATGTGGGCACCAGGCATGTACATGGTTTTCATTCATACATACAACCAAAGCATGCATGCCCATAAAGTAGTAAAATAAATCTTTTTTAAAAAAAGCTTTCAAAAAAGGAAAAGAAAGAAAGTCATTCAGAGTTTAGGGAAAAGTTTTGGTGTAGAGATTTTGATTTGTTTATCTTGAGTTTTATATAGGATGGTTGCTTTCAGATATTTGCCCATTGTTTTTCACATGTGGAACAGAATTCTTCATTTCAATAAGCAATCAGATTTTTTTGATTAATGATTTAAGAAGCATGTTACTATTTAATAGTATTTCTTTGTTTAGCATTTTTCTTACTTTATTTAGATTTTTTATTCCAATGGTAGTCTTGAGCTAGTTATTAGAGAGCCAGAAACTACAGTTGTCGTTCAGTATCTACAGATTGGGTTCATGTCCTCAGTGGATCCCAAAATCTATGGATACTCGAGTTCTAAGTGGAACATATCATAGAATCTGCAAAGAATATTTGTGCTTCCTCTCACATACTTTATCTCTGGATTGCTTATCATACCTAGTCCAATGTAACCACAATATAAATAGTTCTGTTGTTTAAGAAATATTTACAATAACAAAAAGTTTTTATATTATCAGTACAGATTCAGTTTTTCCCTCAAACATTTTTGCTTTGGAGGTGGTTGCATTCTTAATATGGAACTTAGTAGTGTGAAGAACCACTGTGTTTCCATCTCATTAAATTATATATACCAGTGTCTTCAGGTGTAGAACCATTTCAAATGTGTGATTTGTATGTATAATGGCTTAAAATACCATTTTTCAGCCTTTTATCTCTTATTACTGTAGTGTTTATTGACTTAAGAAGACTTAAGAATGAGCCCAATGTCAGTAATTCATTTATTTTTCATGGACTTTAATCACTAGATGTTAGAAAGTGAAATGATTCAATTAATAAATTTTTGTTTCTTTTTTCTTCTAGCAAAACCTGTGATTAGTCCTCTTGAGCTTCGGATGGAAGAATTAAGGCATCATTTTAGGATAGAGTTTGCAGTAGCAGAAGGTGCAAAGAATGTCATGAAATTACTTGGCTCAGGAAAAGTAACAGACAGAAAAGCACTTTCAGAAGTAATTTTAAAAACAATTTTTAGCTGTTTAATATGTTATTTGAAGAATATCATGGCTTAGATGACAACAATATCTCTTTTCCTTGCAAGGCTCAAGCAAGATTTAATGAATCAAGTCAGAAATTGGACCTTTTAAAATATTCGTTAGAGCAAAGGTTAAATGAACTTCCCAAGAATCATCCCAAAAGCAGTATTGTCATTGAGGAGCTATCACTTGTTGCATCACCAACCCTAAGTCCGCGACAGAGCATGATATCCACGCAGAACCAGTATAGCACACTGTCCAAACCAGCAGCGCTAACCGGTGCGTAGTGTGTGCCTCTTTTTGTATGTGTTTGTTTTTGTTAACATTAGATTATGGATTAATAGTTGGAGTCAAGGACATGTATATAGATCTTTTCTTGAATTATAGTTTAGGTTCCTATAGTAAAATTTATTGCTTTTGCTGGGGCTGATGGCACAGCCTTTAAACCTAGCTACTTGAAATGCTGAAACAGGAGGAACACAAGTTTAAGGCTTGCCTGGAGAATTTAGTAAAATCCTCACTCAAAATAAAAAATTAAATAAATGATGAGAATGTAGCTCAGTGGAAGAGTGCTTGCCTAGCATGTATAAAGATTCACTCCCCAGCCTTGAAAGTTTATTTTAAAACTGTTCATAAGGGTATAAAATTCAGAGATTTATAATGTAATGTACAACCATCACCACTGTCGAGTTCTAGAACACTTCATCATCCCTAAAGAAAACTAGTACTCATTCAGTACCCCATTCTTCTTCCTAGGCTATGGCACCATTAATTGGCTTTTTGTCTCAATGCATTTGTCTCCTAGTTAGTTCATTTCAGCGAGGTTATATGCTCTATCACCTTCTGTATCTGGCTTGTTTCACATAGCACACTTAATCACCTTTTGACTGAATGGTGCCCATGTTATAGTTTTATATTACATTTTGATTGTTCATTTGTTAGGATATTTGGTTTTTTTTTTTTTTACCATTTGGATATTGTGAATAATACCTACATGAACATTTGTGTACATGTTTTGGTTTGAACACCTGTTTTCAGTCTAGATGAACACGTATCTAGGAATGCACGAACCAGGTCATATGACTCCTTTTTATTTAAAATTTGAACAGCCATCTGTTGTTGGATTTTCTTTTACTATGGTGTCACGTTGGGTGTCAATGTTGTTTCTGGTGTTTTTTTACTCTTGCCCCATGTTGGAACACCAAAACGTTGTTGTTGGTTGTTGGATTTTTTTCCTCTTTAATCTTTTAGATTTGGGGGGGCCCGCAACCCAACTCCCAAATAAATCACACACACAAAGAAACTTATTATTACTTATAAATGCCTGACCTTATCTTGGCTTGTTTCTTGTCAGCTTTTCTTAACTTAAATTATCCTGACCACCTATTGCCTCTGGGCTTTTTCCTTTTCTTCTGTGTATCTATCTTACTTTCCTTCTTACTCCATGATTGGCTGGGTGACTGGCTCCTAGCATCTTCCTCTCCTTGTTCTCTCATTTCTTCTTCCTTTATCCACGTTTTATGTAGGATGTCCTTCTGTATATGTGTTGCTTTTATTGGCTAATAAATAAAGTTGTTTGACTAACAGCTTAGCAGAGTAAAGCCAGGTGGGAAATCTGAACAGAGATAAAGAGAATAGGCGGAATCAAAGGAGTAACCTGCTTCTCCAGTAAGCCACAGCCTCTTGGCAGTACACAGATTAATAGAAATGGGTTAATTTAAGATGCAAGAGCTAGCAAGGAATATGGCTGACCCATCGGACAGTGTTATAATTAATATAATTCCTGTGTGATTATTTGGGTCTGGACGGCTGGAAAACAAAAGTGTAGTCTCCATCTACTCTCCTTCTTTTTACCCTCTCTGCCTGCCAGCTCTGCCTATCCTTTCTCCTGCCTTGCTATTGGCTATTCAGCTCTTGATTGGACCATCAAGTGTTTTAGACAGGCAAAGAATCACAGCTTCACAGTTAAACAAATGTAACATAAACAAAAGCAGCACATATTTACATCGTTAAACAAATGTTCCAGAGCATAAACAAAAGTAACACACCTTAAAACAATTCTACAACAGCTATCAAACTCCATTCCCCAAAACAAGTGCATGAGGGTTCTCTACATTTCACCAGTGCTTGTTATTTTCTTTTTCTTCAGTGAATTCCCTTTGTTGTTGTTGGTTTGAAATTATAAAGCTATCCTAGTAGGATCATTATTGAAAGTAGGGTATAGGTCCTTGGCTGTTTGTGTAGCTGTCTTTATTTTTTCTTTCAGTTGTGTGTGTGTTTCACTTTTTTTTGTCTCTGTTAGATGCATCTATTTTATAATTATTATATCTTCCTCATGAATTGACTTCTGTCAATATACAGTGTCCTTTTTTGTCTTATAACAATTTGATGTAAAGTCTGTTTTGTCTGACAATTATCATCTTTAATGCTTTCTGCCAGTAATTTTAACTACATTGTTTCATGCATTTATATTTATAATAACTGCCAGTGGTATTTAATAAATTCTAATGCCAATTACTGGAAGTTAGTTTAAATTTTATAGGGTTATATATGCTTGCCTTCACTTCAGACATGTAATTATAAGCTTGGAGGTCCAGTCATCTGTACTTCTGTACTTCTTTAGAACCTCAGGCTCCATTCCCTGGGACAGATTGCTGAACTCATGAAGGACTCTATTTAACATTACAGTTTTATTATAAATGATATGAATTAGACTCAGAAAAATACATCTTTTCTCTTACACGTAGAACCTAGATGTATATGTAATAAAGCAGAAGAGGGTAAAATAAAGGGAATCAGTCAAGGGCAGGAAGCATGGGGAGGGAAGTGAATGGGAATAAGTAAAATGACACATATGTGTGAAAATGCCAAAATAAAGCTTATTACTTTGTATGCTAATCTATAAAATTAATTTAAAGTAGCGTTGGAGATAGTAGGCTGAGCCACAAGTGAAATGCAAGAACTGGGAGGGTCTTTCTGGTTCTTAGGGTTTGTTGCCCTGCGTAACACATCCATGTCTGTCACCAACTAGGCTATTCATTTTAGTTTAGGGGGTTCTGAATTTTTATTGAACTTTACTATGTGGTTGTGATTGAGTGAATCATTGCTTTGTGAGTGAAGTCAATTCCAGCTAGTTGCCCTGTGCCCTGTTCAGGAGGTCAGGGCATCAGTCTTCTATCACATGACTCAAAGCCCCAACCCTGTATGTTACAATTACTCTTTCTAGAAATGTTATCCCCCATCATGAAACCGTTTGGGGACCTACAATGAGACACCTTGTTAACATAAACTCCAGCATGGTCTGACACACCATGAGTACCAGATTTCTATACTGGAGACAGTTCAAAAAGTTTAGGACAGTGGTCCTAATGTTGTAACCCATTAATACCGCTCATGTTATGATGACCCCCCCAACCGTAAAATTATTTTCATTGTTATTTTATACCTGTAAGTTTGCTACTGTTTTGAATTGTAAATATCTGTTTTCTGATGGTCTTAGGCAATCCCCAGGAAAGGGTCATTTGAAGACCACAAGGGACACAACCCACACAGGTTGAAAACTCCTGGCTTTTAGGGTATCCTTACCATAAACTAATAGTAAAATTCTTTTTAATATAACAAAAGTACCTACTAAAGAATGAGGCCAGCCTGGGCAAATATGAGACCTCTGTCTCAGAACACAATAGAGCCTGAGAGATGACTCATCAAGTAAAGATATTTGCTAACAAGCCTAACTCCCATAGTTTCCTCTGATCATACGCATGCTATGGTATGCACATACATAGATAATCAGTCAAGTAATGTAATTTGTAAATTTTTAAACAAAAGATTTTTTACTACTTTTCTATAAATGGTACTTTTTCCTAGAACCTTATGATATGACCTCTTTGTAGATTTTTCTAGTCTCTTATTTCTCATTTTTTTACTATTTAATTAATTAATTTTAAATTAGTGACTTATTTTTAGAAAGGTTATAATAGGCACATGCAGAATTTGAACAAGAAATAGAAGAGTTCATAAGCCAAATTTCTACGTATTCATCAACTCCCCTGCTATCAACATCTTAAACCAGACTGGCATGAGTGTGCTTTAGTTTGAGGTTGGGTTTTTTACACACACACCCTTTGTCATTTGTGTTTTAGGGGTGTACTGTTTTGATACAGTCTCACTTTGTATCCCATGCTAGCCTTGAACTCATCCTCACAGGGTGAGATTGTGTCTGAGGAGATTGCTATATTTCTGCAGCAGCTTCTCCTTTAGCATACAGTATAGCAGAAGTAGTAACATCTTGAGCCAAAGAAGAAACAGATAGCTCTGCTAGGATGTTCCCTTAGGGAAAAAGTGCAGAGCTAAGCTGTAAGGCTCTCTCTATGAGAGGGGCAGGCACAAGTCACAAATTTTTATAATTGGTGAGTCTACACTGATACATCATTGCCATCTGAAGTCCATAGTTTATATTAGCTCCTCTTTGTGTGGACATTGCCCAGGTGTTAGCCAGTAATGTAATGATGTAATATAATGTAATATATGGTACAGTGTAATGATGGGTATCTGCCATTATATTTCCCTTTTGCTTTCTGCCAGTTTGAGTTCCAGACTACAAGCCTGGTAGCCCTTTGCCTTTATATTTTTTGTGTGTGTGGTTTTTTTTTTTTTTTTTTTGGTTTTTCGAGACAGGGTTTCCCTGTAGTTTCTAGAGCCTGTCCTGGAGCTGGCTCTTGTAGACCAGGCTGGCCTCGAACTCAGAGATCCGCCTGCCTCTGCCTCCCGAGTGCTGGGATTAAAGGCGTGCGCCACCACCGCCCGGCCGCCTTTATATTTTTTTAATATTAAATTTGTTCCTCTCCCTTCTCCCAAATTCTGGAATTATAGGCATTTACCCCACACCCAGGTCAAGGATTCTTTTTCCAGGATATCATAGCTTGTGTTGAAATGTGTAGCCATTTCAAGGCTGTGTGTGTGTGTGTGTGTGTGTGTGTGTGTGTGTGTGTGTGTGTGACAGAGAGACCGAGAGACAGAGACAGAAACGGGGGGGGGCAGCATTGTATGTGTGATATGCCAGAATTTCAGCATTTTTTAGTACTCTACAAAAACTGTTACATACAGGTGTTCCTTCCCCCTTTCTTCTGCTGTTGAAGATTGTCTTTGAACATGATTTGCTCATTAACAATGTAAGCAAGTTTGGGTGTTACAGCTCTGGAGCTACAAAGATATAATTGGGAAGCCAGACCCTAGAACCGCAATAGGGGCAGCTCTGGAGGCTGGAACTGCAATAGGACAGCTCAGCCCTGGAGGGAATGGCACCCTGACTTGTTTGTAAGCCAGGCTACCTGAAGTTTGTGCGGCAGGGTATGGTTTCCCCCAAGATATAGCAACCCTGCCCCTCTCATAGAGAGAGCCTTACAGCTTAGCTCTGCACTTTTTCCCTAAGGGAACATCCTAGCAGAGCTATCTGTTTCTTCTTTGGCTCAAGATGTTACTACTTCTGCTATACTGTATGCTAAAGGAGAAGCTGCTGCAGAAATATAGCAATCTCCTCAGGCTCCAGGGAGAAGTTGTTATTTTTTCTGCTCAGCGTTTTTATTCTCCTGTTAAGGGAATGTCTCAGCAAGGTTTTTTTCTGTTCAGTCTCTCTAGGGGACATCTCAGCAAGGTTCTTCCATTCTTCATCAATGAACGAAGATCTTCAGCCAAGACTCTTTTAAGAAAGATTTATTTGGGAAGGATGACTCCAGGAGGGTGGCCACATCTACCAGGGTGGGAAATGACAGTCCATAACTGAAGAGGCAGAGGGTCTTATATAGGGCTTCTTAAGGTCAGAGTTTTATCTGCCCAGGGATTGGCTAGTTTTTCTGCTCAGGAATTGGTTAGTTTAGTTGGTCAGGGGTAGAGTTGGGGTTTCAGAGCCAAACTATGTTTCTTTGACTGGTCCTTTTTAGCTATTTTACTCTGTTTTCAGGGCTGAGGTTAATTTTGCTGGCTCTGGTTCTAGGGCCAAAGTATGTTTCATTGGCTCTAGGTTCAGGGATAAAGTTTCTCACTGGCTCTGGGTTCAGTCAGGGTATTCAGGGATTGGTTGGTTTTGTGTTTCAGTTTATCAAGGGCAGAGTTGACTCTGGTTTCAGGACTAAACTGTGTTTCTTTCACTGATCTTTTTAATTTTTTATTTTTTTTAATAGCTTTCTGGCTCTAGTTTTGGGGACGGCATATTTCTTTCACTGGCTCTGGTTCCAGGGCCAAAGTGTGTTTCTTTGGCTCTCGTTTCAGAGTTAGGGTGTGTTAAAAATAATCACAAACCCAAAATAATGGTATTTGCTTTAGTATATACTAATGTCATTTGTGTTATAAGTGTTCATTATATTTTCTTTGGTTTCAAATCTTTGGTTACTAACTAGTGTCTTTTCACTTAAATGTAAGCCATTTTCTTTAACATCACTTCTGAGTAGGTAATGTGGTGAAGGCTTGCCTTGGAATTTGTTTTTATAGGGGAATATAATTATTCTTTCATTTTTGCATCACAATTTTGTTATATATTGTTGGCAGAGGCCGCTTGTTTGTTCCTGGTTGCCCAGACCCAAAATTACCACACAGAAACTATATTAAGTAAATCACTGCTTGGCCTCTTAGCTCTAGCTTCTTATTGGCCATCTCTTTTTTTATGTTTTTTATTATGTATATAGTGTTTTGGGCACCAGATCTCATTATAGATGAGTGTCTATCATCATGTGGTTGCTGGGAGTTGAACTCAGGTCCTCTGGAACAGCAGTCAGTTCTCCCAACCTCTGAGCCATCTCTCCAGCCCAGGCTATCTCTTACATCTTATTTAACCCATTTCCATTATTTTATTTTTTACCATGAGGCTTGTGGCTTACCAGCAACATTCCACCTGGTAGCCTGTGTCTTTCCCCTCTGGTGGCTCCATAGTGTCTCCTGACTCCCCGTTCTTTCTCCCAGCATTCAGATTAGTTTTCTGCACCTATCTCTCTTCTGCCCTGCACAGGCCCAAGACTAATTCTTATCCATTAACCAATAAAAGCAACATATATAGAAGGGAATCCCACATCATTATATAGGATTTATTGACATTGTCTCTCAAAACTTTCTTAAATAGTAATTATTTTTATTTTATGTGCATTGGTGTTTTGCCTACATGCATGTCTGTGTGAGGGTACCAGATCCGCTGGGACTGGAGCTATAGATAGTTATGAGGTGCCATGTGGAACCTGGAAATTGAACTTTGGTCCTCTGGAAGAGCAGCTAGTGCTGTTAACCTCTGCACCATCTCTTAAGCCCTCTCTTAGTGGTTTTATGAGTGCCTGTGCTCATTCATTCATGTATGTGGATTTGGGTGCACACGTGCCATGGTGTACAATCTCATGTATCAGTACTCATCCTCCACCTTGTTTGAAACAGGGTCTTTTTATTGTTCCTCTGCTGGGTATGTGCCAGGCTGCCTGGCTCTTAACTTTCAAGGACATCTTTTCTCTGTAACCCGCCTTCCTCCAGCTTTTGCCTGGGTTTTGAGGATGTAAACTTGGGCACAAAGAGATTATTGGGAGTTGTTTCCTTTGTCCCATTATATGTGAATTGCTGATCAAACTCAATTCATCAAGTTTGTCTACAAGCGACCTTACCTCCTTAACCATTTTGCCAGCCTAATGTGGTAAACTGACAGAACACTTGAAGAAAATTTTATAATTCAGCTTTATTTTGTTACTAATTAGAATCATCCTAAACTGTAGCTCCCAATTTGAACTAAATCTGAGTCACACTGTGGTGCCAAAAAGAATTTGGAATACAACAGGGTATATATTTGAGGCCTCACAAATACCACACTTAAGCTAACCATCCATGCCACTGGCAGTTTCTCTCCTGCCCACCAGTTCCCAAATAACCACTCTGAGGTTTAATATTAATTATAAACTGTTTGGCATATTAGCTCAGGCTTATTATTAACTAACTCTTACAACTTTATTAGTCTACATTTTACCATGAGGCTCATGGCTTGTTAACCTCTTTCTTATCTGGCCACTGCTGGCATCTCCAAGACTCTGTCTTCTTTTTCCCTTTATCTTTGCTTGGATTTACCACCTTGCTCTATTGGCCAGCTAAGCTTCTTAATTAATAAATGGCAATAAAACATATTCACAGCGTAAAGAAAGGTATTCCACATTTACAGCTTACTGCAATTACAATTTGAATCCCAGCTGGAACTACGTCCCTTTTGACATCTGATGTCTGATGTTGTAAAGCTGAGTTTTATTTTGTTACTATATGAAAAGTTAGTAGAGGAGGAAATCAAGGTGGAAATTTTGAAACCTACTTCAGAGTTTGGGAAGCTTGTGCATTGCTTGGCAAATGGCCCCTACTAGGAAATAATCTTGCTTATTTAACTAAATAAAAAGTATTTTTTCAAGTTGTGTGAATTACTTTTTCAAATAGCTATTAATTTATGATGATGTCAGTAATATTGAACTATTATTTAACAAACTTTTCTATAAAGCTTGGAAAACTCTAAAGAAACTGCATATTTTGACACCTGTGGACTTCTATAGCTATAGCTTATATGGCTCCCACCACAAATATCTTTTCACAATTCAAATACTTTGTAAGCCGTCTCCTGCTATCTTCTTTAAATGTCTTGGCCTTATTATCCATCTTATAATATTGTATGTATGTTTTAAACTCAAAAAAAAGTGTAGACCTATAGTAAGTCAACACACCATCTTATTTATTCCACAAACAGTTGGTAACTACTATGTGGTAATTAGGTACACGCTGTGCTTACTCTCTTAAGTTTGATGATCTGTTAGGTTAGTGTTTATTCTCAATTTCTCAAAGATTCATTGGTTAAAGTAGATTTCAAGTATTTGGAAATTGATATTATGATATAAGAGTAATAAAGCCACACTTTTGAAATTAAGCTGATATCCTTACAATTTTATTTTTTGTTCTCTATTCTGGTTTTGCTGGCTAGTTTTATGTCAGCTTAGCACAAGCTAGAGGTGTATATTAGAAGAGGGAATTGAAAACTGTCTCCCTGAGACCAAGCTTTAGGCAAGCCTCTAGGGCATTTTCTTAATTAGTGATGTTTAGGGGTCTAGCCCATTGTGGGTGGTACAGTCCTTGGGTGCGTATCCTGGGTGCTACAGGAAAGCAGGCTGAACAAGCCAACAAGCATCACTCTTCCATGTTTGAGTTTTTTCTGTCCAGACTGTCTTCAGTGATGGACTGTGCTGTGGAACTCTAGCCTGAAGTATAAACCTTTTCATCCCAAAGTTGCTTTTGGTAATGAACTTTCACCACAGCAGCAGCAGCCCTAACTAAGACATGGGTTTTTTTTTTTCATAATTTGTTTTAAAATATATTACTCAGTTATGCCAAGAATGTAACTGTAGCATAGTGGTGCATGTTGGCAATCCCAACCCTGGGATAGCTGAGATAGGAAGATCGGGGTTCTAAGTTAGCTGGGGCTACACAGAAGGCCTCATCTCAAAACAGCCATAGCAGGTAATAACATAATTTTGTAGGTCAAAAAGTTAGTAAAAAAGCTTATGAGTGTATTTAGTTCTTAGATTCATGTGCTTTAAACTTTTTGTATTATGGTTTATGAAGGTGAAGAATGTAGTTTTACCCTATTTCTAATGTGGTTACAAGCAATTGTAATTATGCCATGTCATAAAAGAATGGAATCTCTAGATGTTTAATAAAGATCCTAAGTTTTTTTTTCTCTAAATGAAAGCAGGTGGTAAGCATTGTCATGTCCTAATATTTTGAGATTACTGAAATATTTAATAAGCCACCAGGATTTGAAGTCGTAACCAGATGTTTTCAGTTTCCCCAGGATAACTTTTACAACTTAGTATTTACACTGGAAATGAGAAAAGTTTGTCATTGTTTTCAACAAAACAAGTAAAGTACAAGCACAACAAATTTTTTTTGAACAACAGTAAAAAGATAGCTACCCTGCTTAAACTATCTTGTTGCTCCAGAGCCTAACAAGCTTGAACAAAAAGATAATTGTTGTTCTTCCTACCTTAACAAGTTTGCTTCTGCAAAGTGATTTAGTAGGATTCACCCATCTTAAGAATACCATTTAGCTGGACAGTGATGGCGCACGCCTTTAATCCCAGCACTCGGGAGCCAGAGGCAGATGGATCTCTCTGAGTTTGAGGTCAGCATGGTCTACAGAGCAAGTTCCAGGACAGGCTCAAAAGCTACAGAGAAAACCTGTCCGGAGGGAGGGAGGGGGGAGGGAGGAGAAAACTGTTTAATAACTTTTAAAATAAATACATATCACCTTTTGAAAGTATTGAAAAGTAGTTCTGCCCTGTTTTCCAATGAGAAAATTACTGTTATTTTAATCTCTGTTCTTCTGTATGTAGTGTTATTTTCTTCTTGTTGCCCATGGTGTTTTCTGTTTATCAAAAAAAAAAAAAAACCCACTATGATATACTTTGATTCTTTGATTCAGTGATCATTGAGCTTCTTGAACTTACCATTTTCATAAAATTTTGAGAGCTTTTAGCCACTTATAAATATATATATATTTCTGCTTCCCATTCTGTCTTTTTTTTTAAAGTCAGGAACTTCATTTAAACTTGCATGGTTCTGTCTAAGTATAAATCATAGTTCACGTATGTGTAATTCTTTTCACTGGGGTATTAATCTTGTCTGATGCTGTTGTCTTTACTCAGACAACCTTTTCTTTTTTTGTACTGCCTAAAATTTCAACATGAAGGCAACATTTTTAAAAAAGATTTATTTATTTGTATTTTTTAATGTGTTTTGGTGTTGTCTTTTTATATGTCTGTCTGTGCACCACATCCAGGCTGTTCACTTAGACAGTAGAACAGTTTGTCAGATACTCTGGAACTGTAGTTACAGATAGTTGTTAGCTGCCACATGGTAAAAAACAAACCAGTATGTCTCTTCACTCCTGGGCCGTCTCTCCAGCCCTGAGACAATACTTTTAATTAAAGTTTAGTCCGCATAGTGACAAACCCATGTATCCAGATAGCTTGCTTTAGTCACAGTTCTTTGTTTTCATTTTGAACACCTTTATTTGTCTAAGAAAAATATATTGTTGTGCTTAATTATAACCCATATTTACTCAACTTTCCTGATACAGAAAATAAAATGTTAATTTTACATTTCAAATAGAACAGGAGCTGTTTGTTTATGCAGACAGCGAGGCAAAAGTACTTTTCTGTATCAGCTATGTAACTGTTAAGCATAGCTGTTATTTCATTTAGAATTCTTTGTATCTAATCTGAATGCTATTATTTAGCTTTATTTTTCTCATGTTTTCTAGCCACATAATTCTAAAATCTTTATGATTATAAAAGAATTATTTGTACGTGTGTTTATTTTGTGCCCCCCCAAATAAATATTGGTAAATATTGTTCTTCTAAAGTTATTACTTATTTGTGTTAGTTTGTTAAGACAGGTTCTCTTATGTAGCCCAGGCTGGACTTGCACTGTCTGTATAGTTGCAGGCTGTCCTTTAAGGTCTCTTCTGCCTCAGCCATATGTTCTGGCATAACAGGTGTAGCCTACCCTTCTGGTTGGTAATGTTCCTTTCTATAAAAACTATTGCAGATATCATGATTATAAGAGTTTTCAGTTGTTTCTTTTAGTGGGTGAAGGAGGATGGTAGATTCTTCACAGATTCTCTGTTGAAGAATTTTTGTTATTTCAGCAAATATCTATTTTTTCCACTTTCTAAACAGATGAGACATGGCTTTGTATATTACAATTTTTCTTATTTTATATTTATTTATTAACAGGTACTTTGGAAGTCCGTCTTATGGGGTGCCAAGATATCCTAGAGAATGTCCCTGGACGGTCAAAAGCAACATCGGTTGCACTGCCTGGATGGAGTCCCAGTGAAAACAGATCATCTTTTATGAGCAGAACTAGTAAAAGTAAAAGTGGAAGTAGTCGCAATCTCCTGAAAACCGATGACTTATCCAGTTCAGTAACCATGCTTTTTAAAATCATGTCACAGATTAAAGGGCCTTATCAATGGAGACAGAAAAAAAATGGGAAGTGTCCAAATAGGACCAAAAGAGTTAATTGCCATAATTTAAAATTTTTTATAATTTATAATAAGAAATAGAAAAGCAATACATTTTGTTCTATTAAAAATGAATGAGAATACATGGCAAATAACAAAATCATTTGAAAGAATGAAATGCTGAACATCATTCTTTATACCAAAATGAAGGGCTATGGACACTTGACATTTTTCTTCCTAGTATTCTCTATCTTGGTTCTTTTAATGGTTTGGTGACCATTACAAATTGAACTTTTAGTAAATAGCTAATGGATGAAATTGTGTTGGAATAGTGACTGTAATCAGCTTTGGGAGGAGATGCTTTCAGGGTTTTGAAAGCAAATCTAAGAGATTTTGGAGCATATTGAGGATATCCTAGTATATAACACATAGCTGAGAAGGAAGGCTAATGACAATTTACCATTCTAGAGAATACAAAAGTTGCTTTCTTGTGTTGAGAGGGTACTGGAAGAGAAATGAAAATAATATTTAAAGCAATGAATGAGCCCTCTATCTAGCAAATGTAGTGGGAAATGATCAGATGGCTAATATGGATATGCATATAAGCAGGGTAGTTGAATTACATTATTACATATGAAAAACAGCTTTTAGTGTTTGTGCTTTATCAGAAACAAATGATAATGTAAGAGGAGCTGATAGGAATGTTTATATATACAAAAGAAACCCAATTAAAATTCCCACAGTTCAATATTCAGTATACAAAGAATCCTCAGACTGTTGGTACTGTAAAATAGTGTTGATTATATTTTAACAGTTTACAGTTTTTAACCAGGCTTTCAAATTCTAATTACAGATGATGTCTGTGCTGTTTTGAAGCTAGATAATACTGTGGTTGGTCAAACTAGCTGGAAGCCTATTTCCAATCAGTCATGGGACCAGAAGTTTACACTGGAACTAGACAGAGTAAGATGAGAAATTTTTATTTGAAAATAGTGTAAAAATTTTACTTATTGGAAACTTTTAAGTTTTATTGTATTACATTGTTTTGTATTTTGAGGTCTTACTATATGTCCAGGCTGGACTCTAACTCACAGAGCTTCCCCTGCCTCTGGGATTGAAGGCATACACCACCACACCAGGTCCAAGAAGTTTGTAAAAGAACTTACATATTTCTGACATTTCTCATCTGAGGGATGTGTATACGCTTGTTTTAAGACATAGGTATATATCTGAATGCTGTAGTAGCTTTAGTTTGCAATAATATGAAAATGTGTAGTTTATATCAACTAAAAAAGTCTGTAGTGGTAAAGTCTAGTACCAGAGTATGTGTATGTTTCTACAGAGTATGTTAGCATTGGGATTATTTTGTATTGTTTTTCGGTATAGCTCCAATTGGCTCAATTGCCAGTTTTCTTTCCTCAACCTGTGCTTGGATTACAGCCCTCTGCCACTGCCATGGTCAGCTATTTGTATTTAATAACATACAGTCTTTTTACTGTAGTGATTCTTCTGTAGCAAGATTTGCAAAATTGACTCTGAAAGGAGTTCTTATGCTCTGTTTTCCCAATTGTCAGTGTGTCAGAATGGTGTTTATAGCTAGGGTCTAGTCTGTGTCTGTATAACAACAGAGGTCAACACAGTACATTTAAATCTGCAAGATACTTTTAGATTTTAATTCATCCATTAGTCTAGAAGAAAAGTAATCAGCCTTTATTGTATTTTGGTCTAAATGTAATAGATTTTACTATTTAATGATCAATAAACCTATACTATTTTAATTACATGTGTCAGTTAGTGAAAGCTTTTATTTGTTGTCTAGGGGAGATTATAGGCTTTGGAAGTGCAGCCAGTTATACCTCTAACTTCTACCTGTAAAATGTCTTTCTAATTTTTTTGATTTTATTGTCAAAGTAAACATCCTGTTTCAGACTTACTGTTGCTTTTATTGTCTCATAACTATATCTGCCAGATAACTTTTACAGATATGTCATCTTTTCTGTATTCCTCTTCAGTGATATGTGAGGACTAAGTCCATATAATTTTTTAAAGAAGTGTTGAGAATTTAGTGTTCACTTTTTCACTAATCTAACTAATCTCTCTACCTAAGCACCAGACTGATCTTCAGCAAATGCTACTTTCATCTCAGTTCGGAAACATTCATTCATTAGACGCTCCTATTTAATCAAATATTTATTGATTACTGTAGCAGTAATCCCAGTACTTCCAGGTGCAGATTAACAATGAACAATATAAACAAGTCTCTCAGGTTCTCTTAAAAGTTTTATACTCCCCTGGCTTTTCAGTATATATCTCCTTCGTTGCAGGCCTTACTATTGCAACAGAATTATCTATGTGGTCTATTACTTAGTTTTGAAGTCATATCTTTATTCTAATGACTTCATCTTAAAAGATAATGACTTTGCTATTCATACTTTGTGGTAGTGTGCTTAGAAAATTCGTACAAGAAATCTTGACCTTAGGGAATTTATGTGAAGAATAAATGTGAGGGTGAAGAGATGAAAGGCATGCAGATTGATAGATATCTGTCAATGAGATATAACTTTAAGGTAATGAGAGGTAAACTAAATTGTGTTAGTAGGAATAGAAAGAATGTGAAAGATGAAAGGCAAATTAGTAAAACTTAATAACAGAGTCGACTCAGATCCACAGGAAGAAAATGCTGTCACAATGGTTTGAAAATAGTTATACTGTAGAAGGATAAGTTCTAGAGTTCTTCGAGTTAGAGATCATAAATGAATCAGTCCCATCCATCTATAAGACCATTCTTTGTGTATTTACTCATCAGCTTTTATGTGCCAGGCATTTTATCGGATGTAGGTTCACAGAGATACATAGTCACAGTGTAACTCAAGGCTTACTAGTCACTGATTTTACATGCCAAGTATTATATCATTGCTGGCTGTAATTGGTCCAAACAGTCAAAGTCCTATAGAAAAAGAAGATAGCTAGTAAACAGCTTAAAATATGCGCAGAGATATAGTACATGGTCAGAAGTGAGGGACTGCCGTAGACATTGGAAATTATACTTAACCTGAGACGTGGTGTGGGAAGACGTAGACAGATTGCTAGGATCCAAAGAGTATTTCTAAAAGAGAAACAACTCCCTAACACAGATGGGAACTTGATTTGTGGCCAGCAAAAAAACCTGAGGTCGAGGTGTGGTGTGATGTAAAACAGCAGAGGCAGAGGGGTGCCACGTTATCACATAGTTATAGGCTGTGAGGTAGAAGAAAGTAAAAGATCTTTTTGTTGTTACTCTTGTCTTTGTTTTGTCTTGTGGATTTTTTTCTTATAAGCTCATTTTGATCTCAAACGTGCTCTTCTTGCCTCAGATTCCCACATGTTCTTGATCTCTGGTTTACTACAGTAAATGATCTGACAGAAAGAAATACCATCTATTAGAGAAGCTACCACTAATCTACAATAAAAAAAACAGTCTTTGATAAGCAATATTCCAGAAGTAGAAAGGGGGTAGTGAGGGATGTTGAGTGGTTGATTGTATCTAGAGCACCGTAGTTACTTACTCTTATCCAGTGGAGAATTTCCAGGATGGTAAGATGGTTTAAAGTTAAAGGAGAAATAAGAAGAAAGTTTGACTAGGAATATCAATGGGGTTCGAGTTTGAGTCTTAACTCACTGGAGCAAGTTCATAAGGATCTTTCTTGGGCAGGTCTTGGTTTTAAGAGATAATCTAATCAGGTAACAGTCTTTGCCAGATGCTTGGAGAAGAGATTGAGTATGCTTCCTGACTTTGAAGGACAGGGCACTAACCAGTAGACAGATTCAAGTCTTTGAGTCCATTTACTGTCTTTTAATTGTCTGATAATATCACAAGTTTTTAAAGTTTACTTTCGTCCATTTGGCTCACTATTTCTAAGATGGGTGTTAAGGATGAAATACAGTAATGTTAGGTAGAGAGGCAGGCACAGTGTATATACAATGCCTTTTATTATACTGGCACACTTTAGCCATTCAGTGATACACTAATAAGCACGCAAATGCGTGTATGCATGCACTGGTGCTTCCACAAGTCCGTGCTCAAATACCAGGTTAGAACATCCTGTGTTATCTATATTCCCTTCAGATAATACTACTATAAGAGAAATGAAAAAAATTAGAAATGTTTCTTCCATTAAAGGTCCTAAGATTGGCAGGTTAAAAACCAAATTGTGACAAAATAAAAAGTTAAATAGTTTGGAATCAGAAAGTTGGATTTTACTTAATATGAGCTTGTATCCAAAATTTGAAAATAGATGAAAATACAATGATGTTTAAAGAGAAATAGATAATGGGATTGAGATAGAGAATTTGAAGTTGATGTTCAAATGTTTAAAGAGAAGTGTTTTTGAAAACTTGGGTGAATAATGAATGATAAACCAAAATGAGTAGGCAGAGTTTTTAAAAATGGAATGAAATTAAAGATGTATTTTGATACAATTGATTTCATTTTGATACAATTGATGGGAAGCAGAAAATAAAATGTGGTTTGGCCATTAGTTGATGAATTATTTATTCATATACATGGGAAGGAGAACTGATAGAACTTAAAAAAGTGGCAAATGTTACATTTGAAATTGAAGATGAGTTAAATGGCTCTGAGATATAGCTGAAGAAGTTGTAGGAAGAATAAAACGAGTTTTTATAAAAATTATGATAAAGAGGCCAAGACACACGAAGGGTAGAACAAGAAGGCCAGCACACTAAGTAGAGTTCAAAATGAAGGAATAGAGGGTAGCCATGTATATGAACTTTCTAGAGGCAGTTATAATTATGAACTGCAGATTTGAGAATCCAAGTTTCTAGAAGAATAAGATACCCACATATAAAAAGTAAAGAGAGAGGACTGTGGATGTTTAATCTAACCTTAATGCATGAAGGGAGTTGTACTGCCATAAGGAAGACAAGTAGGAAAATCACCTGTTTTCGTTTGGGAAATATATTCAGATTTAGAAGTAGGAACAATAAGTGTATAGAGACAGAAGAATATATAGGTTTAGAATAGAAAGAAGGCTGTGGACGAGTATGGACTGACATAGAAAAGAGTTATAAGAAACATAATTTTATAAGACAGTAATTCACTCAGTTCTAGTTGTTTGCCTGCGTCTTTCCTGTATTGGGTTAAGCAGTGCTTCTGTGACAGACTGACTTTTCAAGCATAAATTGTTCCTTGTCCCTGTGTCCTGTTCTTTGTTCCTTCTTGTCACATTTTTTTCCAGCTGTAGAATCTCCTCATTGGACTCCCAGAATGAACCAGATATTATTGTTTCCTCAAGTGATTGATTTGTCTTTGTCCCCAGGAGCTTCTAGCCTTCTAACTTTCTTGTTCTGTCTTTTGTCCTAATAGGCACGTAGCAGTGGAGTGTTTGAATTGCTGAGCAGTGTCCTAGAATAAGAGATAGTGGTAGATGAGGGCAGGAGCATTGGAAAGTTAGTATGCACTCCCCTCTCCTTCACTTCTTGGCCTTGCTTTTTACAGCAGTGTTCTGTAGTTACTGCCCCTTCTGGGTGGTTGTCTTGCCACATCCATCTTCACTGGATTCTGATAATTATTGGATCTTCTTTGTTTTATCCTAAGAGTGATCATGACATCTGCTCTAGTTAAGTACTCAGGTTTTTATTCTTTGTTCTTTAATCACATCTTAATAAAGTTTTATTTAACTTTAAAGTTTTTAGTATGTCATCTGCTTGCTTGCTGCAAAAACCCACGTTTTCCTCAGAAGCTCACTAAAGACCAATAATCATTACGTGCACCATTGTAAACGTCACCATTCCTTAGCTCATGGATTTTCAAAACTGAACTTTTTTTTTAACTTTAGGACAAACAAAAAGTTTACTTTCTGCGTTTTCTTTTTTGCAGTAGAATTTCATTCTCCTTTACTTTAGCAGAGCTCTCAAACTTTTTCAGTTTAGTGCTCCAGTAAACTTTTTCATGGTGTCTCTATAAGCCAAAATATAAAAGTAAATACATATCCCATGGTTGTCTTCATTATGCCAGATGAGACATAATTTCAGCACTTAATGAGGTTCAGGCAGGAAAGTTTAAGGGCAGCCTGGGATATGTATAGTAAGAGCCTTTCTCAAAAACAAAACATTAGACTAATTATTAATTGGAATTTGCATTTATGTTCTTGAAAGTCAGTTTTGGGGGAACAAGTGTTAAATGCTTTTATGTAGTCCTCATTTAATTACAAATAATAAATAGTATGCATGTATGTTGTCCAGAATATAGTTTTCCAAAATTTGGGATCAAATGGACCCTCATTTCTTTTTGCACTTTTTTTTGTTGTTGTTGTTATTGCTGAAACGGAATCTTAGTAAAGATTTGATGGCATCAAGATAGATATAGCTCTAAATCTATATTATAGTGAAACTGTACATAAACCTCAGCTGGTAGTTCTCATTGTGCACCATAGATATCACTGTGTTCCCTCTGAAATGTAAAGGTATTCCCAAGTGCCCTGGGCTTCTCAGCAAATCATTTAAAAATTTATCCTTCCTCATGCCTCTTTGTGCTAAATGTACATCTTTTTTCTTTTAAGTTGCAATACAGTATTGTATTTGCTATACTTCTACTATAGCTACATGTAAAACTGACTAGGTGGCTACCTCTTGTCTTTTTCTGTTTATATTCCAGCCCTAGAGTGATAAGCCACACAGATTCCTTGTTCATACCCTAAATTCAAATTCAAAATGAAGCAGGAGTTGTATAGTCAGCCAGTATTGCCAGCTATTACTTAACTCAGATCCTATTGTCCAGCCTTTTTGAATTGTACTTTTACCCTATTTAAATTGTATTTCTCCTGTCCTTTGAAATTACTTGTAAAGCCCTTGCCCTTTAGAACTAACCTATAGTTTCCATTCAAGACAGTGGTGGTATCTCTTTATATAGAAGCCTTAGTCTGTATGCTTTGTGCCTCAGATTCTATATCTCTAGCCAACTTTCCTAAATTACTTTGGGTATTAGGGGTTAAAGAAAACTGACAGTTTGTTGTATAAATTATAGAGTACTGATAATATCTCTAGGTCATAATACTGCTCAGTTTGGGAAGAGTGTTCATAGGGAACAGTGCAAGGGACAAAAAGTAAAGGTTATTGTCCCTGAAACCTTGTTGAACTCTAAGAATACTCAGCTCTGTGAATTCACATTCTATACCAAATCTCAGAGCTTTAATTTATTGCAGATTGACATACAGACTAGAGATAGGGAAAAGAAAAATCAATTAGTAAGTTATAGACTCACTAGAGTGGGTATCAGAAGTGAAGTGACTGGGACAACTCTTCACATCATTCCACCACTAGCATTTGTGCCTCCTCAGGCTGCTTAATCTATTAGCCTTTTGTAGGAGGAGGTGCTTGTTCGTCCTGGCTGCCCAGAACCAAAATAATCACACAGAAACTCTATTAATTAAATCACTGCTTGGCCCATTAGCTCTAGCTTCTTATTGGCTAACTCTTACATATTAATTTAACCCATCTCCATTAATCTGTATATCACCATGAGATCGTGGCCCACCAGCAAAATTTCACCATGCTCACCAGCCTTATTGCCTTGTGGGTAATCTTTTGAAAATTCAATGGCCTGATATTCTCATAGTACTTATAGTATATGGCACACAAAAGTGTAGAAGAGAAGCCATTCCAGACATCTGTGGCCCAATAGTGGGTCAAAGAACTGGGTTTTTTGAGGGAAGTCCTGTGACATTTTTAGTGGCAGGACAGTAGCAATGATGATCTTTGGAGACCCAAAAGACTGAGGTTCTTAGTGGGACTGAGGTTTTTGTAGTTACTGATGGTTCTCAGCGTGTTCTTTGGGCCTTGAACCTTAGAAGTGCATTAGCAGAGATGGTGTGAATATAAGGTTATTTGTTATTTGAGTTAAAATTTGTTAGATAAAAATGATATACAATTGAAAAAATTAGTGTTATTCAAAATACTGGATTGTAATGTGTACTTTATTGTATTTGCATTTCATATATTTTGTGATATTTTATTCAAGTGTGTGTCCAATGATGTCTTTTCTGTTTGTTTGTTTTCTTTTTGTTTGTTTTTTTTTAATTACTTAGTCACGTGAACTGGAAATTTCAGTTTATTGGCGTGATTGGCGATCTCTGTGTGCTGTAAAATTTCTGAGGTTAGAAGATTTTTTAGACAACCAGCGGCATGGCATGTGTCTCTATTTGGAACCACAGGGTACTTTGTTTGCAGAGGTAATAATGCATTTTATTCAATGTGTATAATACAGTAGAAATTGTATATGTCGGCAGCATGATAGAGAAGTGTCAAGAACGTTATGTCAAAAGACAGATACCTTGAACTCTTGACTACTCTGCTGCATATTAGGGGTGTGACTTGGAGAAAAATCATTTATCCTCTTTAGGTCCATGTTCTCATCTGGAAAATGAAGGGGTTGGACTCAGTTATAGATCAGATTCTATTAAATTCTCAAAAGTTAGGAGTCTAGTAATAATTTCATGAAACATAATCCTTAAAGTTTTCATGTTGACTTAAATTTTCTTTACCACAGGTCACTTTTTTTAATCCAGTTATTGAAAGAAGACCAAAACTCCAAAGACAAAAGAAAATTTTTTCAAAACAACAAGGTAATTACTAAGAATTGAATGCAGTATTTAATTTTTAGAAAATCCAACTGTCGTCTTAAAAGTAATTGTATTTTCTTTCTTTGTAAGTTGATTTCTAACATTTTTAAGTAGTACTTAAACATATTCTTAATAATAGCCTGTGTGATCTCAAATTATCTATCTGACCTCAAAGTGTTCCCCCCTGCCTTTGTCCCTCGGTGCTTGGATCATAGGCATGCACCATCATGCCTGGCTTAGTCACTGAATTCTGCGATAATCAACTCCTGATTATCTTACCATTTACCACCCACTGCCTGCCCTGCTTTCTGAGCTTATTTGAAGCGAACTCAGGTATCACTGAGTCCTGTTGTTCATTATTATAAATGTCTTAAACTTTAGTCGCACCTAACTACTAGAGTTAAGAAATAATCCAATTTTTTTTATCTATTTTAAAAAATTATGTGTGTGATTTACAATAGTTTTAATAAAAAATAGTTAAGTAGAAAACTAGTTTTTAAGTTACAAATTTTATTTGTTCTTCATAAATTATAAACTGATGAATATGGATTTTTAAATTTTTATGGCTTTTGGTAATATATAAAGAAATTACTTATCCTACTTTCATTATCCACTATATCTACAGGCAAAACATTTCTCAGAGCTCCTCAAATGAATATTAATATTGCCACTTGGGGAAGGCTAGTGAGACGAGCTATTCCCACAGTAAATCATTCTGGCACATTCAGCCCTCAGACTCCTGTGCCCGCTACAGTACCAGTGGTTGATGCACGCATCCCTGAACGCGCTTCTCCAGCCAGGTATATGTCTTAGAAGACTTAAGTATGTCTTACACAGCCATTACTGTGACATCATAATATGGATTACAGTGGTTGTACTTAGTCCCAGTCTTTTCCAAGTAGAATTGTGAAACTACTGCACTCCTTATTTAAAAGAAGTTAGTTTCCTTTTATTTTGCAGCTACTTAAAAATAAAGACCTTGATTGCTGTTTCGGTAAATTGCTTTGTCTTCTGTAAGTGATTCTACAGTAACCAAATTGGACTTTGATCTTGAACCTGAACCTCCTCCAGCCCCGCCACGTGCTTCTTCCCTTGGAGAGATAGATGAATCTTCCGAATTGAGAGTTTTGGATATACCTGGACAGGCAAGGCATTCTAACCCTTCCTTCTACAATTCCTTCTTCAGTAAAGTTATTATAGTGACTAAAGTGTATATTTCAATTAAAATTACCAGCATGAGCTATGAGTCTGCATTTTGTTTTGGGGGGTTTTTATTGTTTTGTTTAGGTTTTTTTTTTTTATGAGTAGATTTCCTCCAGGAGATGAAGTTGAGGGATGTGGCCGCTTTCTTTCTGTGGAGCAGTTGTCCTTGCCCTCTGTCTTCTGACAGGCCAAAGGATACAGTGGGCTGCATCAATTAGAGGAGGATACTAGGTTACTTTTTCAGATTTTTGTTTGTTTTTCCATAGGAACCTAAGGAACCAAATTTGAAAAATTTTTAAAATGCTTTTGAAATTGTTACTCCAACTTTATGATTATCAAATAATTTTTTTACTGTAAGTTCCTCTAGTTTATTGAGCACTTAATATTTTGCAGGGTTCAGAAACTGTTTTCGATATTGAGAATGACAGAAATAACATGCGTCCAAAATCCTGTTCTGAATATGAGCTTGACATTCCTGACTCAGGTCGAAGCTGTTGGAGTGTTCGAGAGCTCGAGGAAAACAGGTGAGGAACAAGAAGATGAACTGTGCTACTGCTGTCTTCTTGGTTCTGCAGTTGCCTTATTCTAATTATTACTGTTTTAGATCTCAACAAAGGTTTCAGTTCAATCTACAAGACTTCAGGTGCTGTGCTGTCTTGGGGAGAGGACATTTTGGAAAGGTAATGTATCAGCTCTTTAAGAATACTTACAAAAGCAGTCATTCAAAAGGATATGAACTGTTTTAATCTTATTTCAGGTGCTGTTGGCTGAATATAAACATACAAATGAAATGTTTGCTATAAAAGCCTTAAAGAAAGGAGACATTGTGGCTCGAGACGAAGTAGACAGGTCAGTTTTTTAAAATGGAAGTTTTTCTTCGAGGCAAGAGATTGAGTGGATAGCATTAAATCTGAGGTCCCATAAATATCTGATGAAGCTAAATATTTCTATATGGCAAATGGCAGACACTAATTAAATGCTGTTTTTCTTTCCAGTCACTTCTCTTCCTTACTCAGTTTTGTGGATACCAAGTAAAAACAGTGGAATGTTTAAACTAATTCCATTACATTTTAATAAGTTGAGATGTTAATAAAGTTTTAGCATGGAACTGTTTCTCATTGTAATTTAGTAAAACTAGTCATATTTTAGCCTTTGAAGCAGATAAAATGTCACTTACTGATAACCCACAAGTAACTCAATTGGTTAATACCATCAATTTTTGAAATACATCTTTATAGCCGGGCGGTGGTGGCGCACGCCTTTAATCCCAGCACTCAGGAGGCAGAGGCAGGCGGATCTCTGTGAGTTCGAGACCAGCCTGGTCTACAAGAGCTAGCTCCAGGACAGGCTCCAAAGCTGCAGAGAAACCCTGTCTCGAAAAACAAAAAAAAAAAAAAAAAAAGAAAGAAAGAAATACATCTTTATGAATTGTCCCTTCTATGTGTTTGTAGGAGGAGGCTGCTTAGCCCCATACAGAAACTGTATTGATTAAATCACTGCTTTGCCCATTAGCTCTAGCTTATTTTTGGCTAACTCTTATATTAATTCAACCCATTTCTATTAATCTATATTGCAACGTAGCTGTGGCTTACCAGCTACAGTTCTGGCGTCTGTCTCCTGATCGTTATTTTGCCTCAGTACTAAAAATTAATATGTTAATTCAAGTTCCACTTAAATAACATACTATTACTAATATTTGACATCAATTTAAGTGTTAATACTTAACATAATTTTCTTTAAATTTCACTAAATATTTTCAAAAGGAAGAATTTTTTTTTTTTGCTGTTTAGCAACATAATTCCATATTCAGGGAGCTTTGCCATATTCCTTTCAAGAATTTGTCTTGTTCTTATGGGGATTGCTACAGGTATTTGTATAGTATCTCAGAAAATCGTGTTGTTCTCAAAGTATTCCCTTTTGAAACATGTAGAAGTCTTTTAGCTTTCTAGTCAGTCTTCTAGATTAAATTTTTTATCAGCCTATTTGTATCTCTCAGCTTCATATTTTATATGATAAAAATTTGAATACTCAAGCTAATGAATTATAAATGCTGTTCTTGGAATTACCATGTTCACAAACTTTATTTACTTTTTGGGTCTCTCTATGTAAATTAACTATAATTACAAGCTTCATTTGTACCAGGTTGATATTATCCTGTAAGTTATATAATCTTTATGTCTGCTACTCATTAATATATTTTCAATTACCATTATATATCAAGTAGAACTTTTCTCATAGTATTGCAAAATAAATTTTTATGATTTTTAAATTCATAAAAGTTAGAAATTTTATTTCAGGTTTTGGAAATGTTTTTCTCTTACAGCCTGATGTGTGAAAAAAGAATTTTTGAGACTGTGAATAGTGTCAGGCACCCCTTTCTGGTGAACCTTTTTGCATGTTTCCAAACAAAAGAGCATGTTTGCTTTGTGATGGAGTATGCTGCGGGTGGGGACCTGATGATGCACATCCATACCGATGTCTTCTCTGAACCCAGAGCTGTGTGAGTATGCCTTAGACACCTGCCTCTCTCTCCGGGACTAATCGCTTTCTGAGACTAAAAAGAGCTGCGACTTTTTACATCCTTGCTTTTTCCCTAATGAATGTAGACCCTATAAGAAATAGTAGAATTTCTTACATTTGCTGAATACTTTTTGTGTTTATATACTCTGTTGTCCATGGTGAAAATTTCATGAGTTATCATTATTTCATACTTGATCATTTAGATTCAATTTAGGTTATATTTAGATCATTTTTATTTTAGTTGTGTGTGTGTGTGTGTATTTTAATATAGGAATGTTGGTATCTCATATTTAAAATATTTATATTTGTGTTTTAAAGGATAAATCTGTATTTATAGTATTTCTCAAACAATGCTTTAAAAAATTTTGGTATAGGTTGATTGCTATTACACAGAAAAACAGAAGTGTTTTAGACTTTGTTTCTTCATTGTTTGAACATTTGCCTAGTATTCCAGATCCTTAATCACAACATTCTCTAAGTTCTGTACCCCTACACCAGATAAGGACTCCCCATATTACACAAACTAACCTAAAATTTGGTATGTATTCTAGTCTGGCCTCAAAACTCATAGCCATCCTCTGTCAATCTCCCCAAGTTTTATGATTGTAGGTTTGTACTGCCATCCCCAGCTCTGAAACTTTCTGAATGAGAGGCCGTGCTTTTGCATTGGTTACGATCTCATGGTGATGTATTGGGGATCCAGTGGACATAACACAGAATGTTGTGTTAGAGCCTTTCATATTTCAGTTTGGAGGATTAGGGATGTTCAACCTGTATTCTTATAGCCTCCAATAAAAGGGATGATAAAGAGACATCAGGATAAATCATTTTTGTAGTTCAACTAAATTGTATATTAAAGTTAACTTATTCAAATACTTAAAAGTCAAGAGTAGTAAGCATTTTAGATTATTGGCCATATGCAGTGTATTATTTATTGTCCTAATTTTACAGCTTTTGCATAGTAGAGACCTAGAAGGGTACTCTATTAGCTATATCTTAGGAGACCCACAAGTTTACATCTCTAGCCCCAATCTCTTCACTAATGATCCAGCTATTAATAGGACCAGCTTTTCCATTTGTATGGCCCATAAAAATCTCATTTAGCATCTCAAGTTGTTTTCCTGCCTATTTTTTTTCTACTGCTTTGCAGACCTGCTATTACAGTCTTCCTCATCTTATTAAATAACAATATTATCTTATGTTGTCCAAGCCAAAATGCTGAGTGTCCTTCATGGTACCCTTTCCCCTCACCTGTAACATCCAAGGAATTAGCAAATCCAATCAACTCTCTTCAGAATATTCCCAAATCATTATACTAAAAAAATCCAGTAGTACCTTTTTGATTTTACTTTTGAATTATCTTAGTTCTATTTTCTGATGAATCATCAACTAACATTCATGTAGCAATTTCTTTCACACTGTTGATTTTTTGTGTAACTGTTAGAGGTGTGTATATATAGATAGTACCACAGCTTTCAGTTTTCAGATAGGAAAACAGGAATTAATTCTGATGCATAGTAAAGTATTTTAACATTAGGCTGAGTAGTAAAAAGTCACCAAGAATTAATTTTCCAAATGTTTAAAACTTAAATTTTTTTCTTATTTCATGTGTGAGGGTCTGCATGTGTCTTTGTGTACTACATGTGTGTAGTGCCCATAGAAGTCAGAAGATGGAATAGGAGCCCTCTAGGTACATTAAAATTTTTAAGGTGGTAGTGCAAAGTAGAACCTCCATTCAGTATGTGGTCCCAGAAGGATCCTGAATTTAGGTCAACCTGACCTAAATAGGTAGTACCTTGGTCCACAAAAAAAAAAAAAAAAAAAAAAAAAAAAGCATAGAATATATTAGGCAGATATTCAGATATTTGCTATGCATGGGAATTTGTTTTGTTTGTTTGGTTTTGATTTTAAAGAATTATAAAATGTGTTATTTCCTTCTATTATTAACTGAGGAACAGATCCTATAGCCTGCTAAGTAGTATGACACTTGGAAGAGAGCCTGGCACATAACGCAGTGTGGGCCTGTGCCACCTTAGACTGTGCTATCAAAGTACTTTAATGTTTCTAGCTGTGCTGTTTTTCAGTTGTGTGGCTCTGAACAAAGGAGTTCCCTGTCTGAGCTTCATGCTCTGTGTTTGTAAAATAGAGACTTTAAGAAAAACTACTAACAAAATATCTGACTATACTAGACTTAGTGTTTTCCTATTTGGTTTGTAAATTGAGTATAATCAGTGCAATCTGTTTTAAAAACAGAAAAGGAGACACTTTTAAATTGTTGCAATATTGTTTTGCTACTACAATGTTTGCTTTAAAAAAATCTTGAAAAAAACTATTTTGATTAGTGTATCAAGTTTAACAAATTGCACACATATACCATAAGATTTAATATACAATTAAATATATACTTGTAAGTAGTTGTGTAAATTCTTAAATTACAGTCCCATTTTTATGAAAATAAGTAAACTTTAAATCTGAGTGTAATACCTATATGTAATATTAATGTATTCATTTCACTTAAAAGAATATAATTATCTCTGTGGATGGCAGTTGAGTTGCAGTGATAGGAATAGATTGCTGAGTAGAAAATTATACTTTTGCAAAAGGGTAGGTAATAATGCATATTTTATAGAGGAAAATAATTATATTTTATATAATTAAGAACATAGTTTTCCTAGATATCTTTAGATCTGCATTTATAAATTCATTCGTTTGTTTATTCTCATCCTCACTCAGAAAACCTTCTGTGGGTCATGATTGTGCTATGCCTTAAGAATCAATATTTCAACTGTTTTTCTTGGAACCCAAGGCCATGTGTCCATGCTAGGCTCTGTTTCCTGCCTCACATACAATTCTAAATTCCTACGTCTAAAGCCAAATATTTTTTCCAGCAATACTTTATTTTTTTTAATTGTTATCTATTCGTTTCTATCTTTACTATTTCCTGATCTTGGATAACTGTTAAGTTCTCTGCTAGCACTCTTCTTGAAGTCCTCATCATCTTTCTTCTGTTCTGTTGTAAAACCGTTTTTGTTTGTTTTCTCTCTTCACTATATAATTCTATTCCAGTACTTACAGTGCCTCTAATATAAAATGTGCTCTCTCATTAAGGGAAGAAATTCCTGATAAGAGGTAATTTCCGTATCTGTTGCTTGGTATTCATGATTCTACTTGGGTCCTTTCAGCTTGATTTGCTATGCTTCCCATGGACTCCAATCCTGTGCTTTATTCACAACTGTAATGAGTATTTTTCTCTCCTGCTGGCCAGGCTCCCAAATAATGACAATGAGACTTATGAAAGCTCGGCCTATAGCTTAGGCTTATACCCAGCTCTTATAACTTAAATTAACCCATTTATATTAATCTACTATCTTTCATGAGGCTTTACCTCTCTTCCACCTTGTACCTCCTGTTTTCCCTTTGTGTCTGCCCACATCTCCTGCTCACCTAGATTCATCTCCTACTCTTTTTTTTCCTCCCTGGAAGTCCCGCCTATACTCCCTGCCTAGTGATTGGACATTGAGCTTTTTATTACACCAATCACAGCAAATATACCTTCACACAATGTACAAATATCCCACAACATACAACAAATATACCTTCACACAATGTACAAATATCCCACAACATACGACACATTCCTTACTAGTTGTCAAACTGGCAGTTTCCACGCCTCTGCTCTTGTTCTGTCTTAAGGGATGGCTTGTATTTGCTAACAAAACTTCTGCTTTGGCGGCTGTCCTTCCATGCTTACAGCGCATTGCAATTCCTCCCTACAGAACCAAACCAAAAGTCCTCTCTGAGGACCCTCAATGACTACTATGCAAGTAAAAGCTGTCCATTGCTATAATCATATTCTCTCAGTTTTTAAATTTATTTTGAATAGCACAATATATTGTACGTGGTGAGAATAAATATTTGAGTAACTACAAAGTGTCCATTGAACTATAAAAGGGTTCAAGAGCAATGAAATTTATTAAACATTTTATTTAATTTTTCTAACAGATTTTATGCAGCATGTGTAGTTCTCGGGTTACAATATTTACATGAGCACAAAATTGTTTATAGGTAAGTACATTTTCCTTGTTTCTAATAGCTTACTTCCTTGTGAATTGGAATTCAGGATAATAAACCAGGATATTTTGTGCTTAACCATTTTTTTAAGTTTTCTTTTTGTTAATTAGCCTGAATTCCAATTCACACGTGAGTCCTACCCCAACTTGGAGTACTAGCTCACCGGCGTGAGAGTTGTTTGATGGACTTCTTGGTTGTTGGGCCTCTGCTTATTTCCTAATTAAAATAGTGAGAGAGTGAGTTGGCCAGTTCACCAGTAGCTTTCATCTAGCCGTTTTATTTAGCCATCTACTACAGAGAGAGAAAAACAACTATGCCAGAGTGTAAGCTACTATGCTGTCCCTCATGAGGATGTCTTCAGAGCATGGACTGAGAATAATGGTAGAGAGGTTATGATATGTGATGCCTTGGGTTTAATCTCCCACAGAAGAATGAATGAATGAATAAGAAAATGTTGCCATCGTCTGAACTTCAAAGGGTATTGGTGATATAGCCCATTCATATTCTGGCTCTGGCTCCTTGTAAAACTGCAGAACAGCTTGTGGCCAGTGTCTGATCCCCTGGCTACATTGAGTAGTGCTGTTCTTACTTCCCATTAATGCACTGCATGGTACTGGAAAGCAAGCTCACTTTGGGAAAGCCAGTCAGAATTTGGGATCTTAATGGTTTAGTCAAGCTTCTAACAATGTTTTTAAGGCTTCCTCATGATTCCGTTTACTTAATAAAGTATTTTAAACTACCTTTATGTGTAATCACTTAGCCTTCTCTTTATGTTAAACTATATTCTTAAAAGTTAAATCTTACACTTATACTGTTAGCTTAAATTCTTTCATAATGCATATGAACAAAGTTCAAATTGTGACTAAGTCAGATTACCCTAAATAAAAATTTAAACTTCAGTAAAAGGTATTTAAACTGATTCTGTATCTTAATATAAACAATTAAAAAGATAGAATGTTTATTTTGTAAATATATTCTCATGTATATAACAAGAAAAAATTATTTAACTTTTATTACTATATAAAAGGAAGAAAAATGAGAGCATCCTATGCTATAACTTGGAAGAAACTGTTCCCAGAAGACAAAATTGGGCTCCTCTTGAAAATAAAAATTCTATCTTGTACTATGTAGTTTACAGACTTATTTTCATGTTTCCACCTTGAACAGAGATTTGAAGTTGGATAATTTGTTGCTAGATACAGAAGGCTTTGTGAAAATTGCTGACTTTGGTCTTTGCAAAGAAGGTAATTGGACTTTTAAAGTTCTGCTCTATTAGATTATTATTCCTTTGTACTTCAGTAGCTTTCATTTGTGTAAGAAAAACATTTTTTATTTTAATTTATTCATTTAAAACATTTAGATTGCTCATATAACTCAGTAACCACATCAAGACTTTGATCTGTGGATATAGATAGTTGGTATTTTCAGAAACTATTGTGAGACTCAGCTTCTCTGTATGGTTGATGTTCTTGCCAGTATTTTAACATGGTGCTAAGCACTGGTTTGTTAATTGGGAGTGAGCCAAATGAAGTACATGCACCTAATGACGTTGCCAGCTTCTTAGAACTATTAACATTTTAAATTGGAAAAATAGAATTATGCAAATATCTCAAGATTTTATATATATTTAGGGATTAAATAAAGCAGTTAAGCTGAGGCAATTCAAATGAAAAGTCATGTGAGAAATTGTAATGCTGATGATGGATGGAAACAGTGGATACTGCTAGGTTAGGTCTGACTCCTTACAAGACATTCACTCTTTATACATAATGTTATAACTGATGTTATATGCTTCCTCCTTCGTACACTAGTAGTTTTATTTTATTACTTAACTTTGTTTCCATTGTATGTAAACACAGTTCTTGGATATCTTGGAATTAGTGAATGTTTACTGAATCATGAGTTTGATGGTTGAAACATTTGCAAAGTCTTGGTATGTTTAGTTACAAACATACATGTACAGCAATGTTAGTTTTCTTTCCTGCTTAGGAAATTTTTATGACATTTTTTCTTTGCCAATAAATACTTGAATTTATCATCTCCAGGAATGGGGTATGGAGATAGAACAAGCACATTTTGTGGTACTCCTGAGTTTCTTGCCCCAGAAGTATTGACAGAAACATCGTACACAAGGGCTGTAGATTGGTGGGGCCTTGGCGTACTTATATATGAAATGCTCGTTGGAGAGGTAAGCTGCAGGAAGTAGGTAGATGAAGAGAGGGATGATGATAGGAAGGAAAAAGTACATCATTTTTATAAAGACACTTCCATGTGTCTCCTATATAACTAGAAAATCAGTTTTATGCTAATAATTGGCTGTGTTTCTACAATATCTTTACTAGCCTAGTAGTTTAGATTTTTATATAGTGGGTAGACTATATTATGTATGTTTTCAAATAGCCTCTAATATTTAAGTATTTTAAGATGGTTATGTTTTGTAATTTTAATATAACTGAATTTCATAGGGAATAGAACTACGGGAGAGTAATAAAAATATACTCTACAAGCTGGTGTAGTGGTACATACTTGTCATCCGAGCCCTCGGGAGGTGGGCAGAAAGACAGGGAGATTATGAATTTGAGACCAATCTGGGCTACATAGTACAAACACCTTGTAATTGAATTAAAATGCAAAGAGAAAAAATATCTGCCATATATAAAAATAAATGTGACCTTCAAAAACAATAGCAGGGTTGGAGAGTTGGCTCACAGTCAAGAGTGCATATTACTGTTGCAGAGGAGGAACTCCGGTTAATTCCCAACACCCTATTCTGAGCTCTTACAACCACCTGTGACTCCAGCTTCCGGGAATTGGACACCTCTGTACTCTACAAGTACCTGCACTCAAGTACACATATCCCCACACGGATAGACACACATACACATATTTAAAAATACTTATAAACCCCTTTTAAAAAAATAAGCAGACTTGAAGCAGTTGACACTTTACTCATTTTCTTATATTAACAATATTAATCTCTGAGAGTAACTGAGTTTAATACAGAAATCCTTATAATTTATGAAACTTAGAAAATAAGTGAAAATGATAAGGCCCTAATGTATGTTTTATGGATTGCTAAGAACGATAATGGTAATGGAATTCAGAATATTTTTTGTCAAGGCAGTTGAAACCGTTCTCAAGAGGGGTTTTTCTGGAGATACAAGTCAACTTGTTGGTAATGAATCATATTCTGGAGTTTCCCATTGCCAGCCACCTTCCTTGTATATCGAAGTCATGAATCATTTAGTGGCTGAATGAATGAACAGATGCCTTCTTATTTGTTAGATGGTTCTGAAGTTTTAGTCTGTGTGTTGTTTACTAACACTTAACCATAATGAACAGATCTGTCCAGTAGATGATAGTCCTTTCAGTGTGTCAAATTGGAGTAGATTCTCTGGAAAAGGAAGAAAGAAATGGCTTATTAAAAGAGCTATGAACTTTATAAATGTTAGCTCTGTTCATTTTGCATCCATCAACATTTAATAAACTCCTAACTAGTAGTACTGCCATTTTCAGATATGTAAACAACACAAGTGGTTAATAACTCGTCACAGCACTTGTGAGTTAGGGCTGCGCTTCTGTTATCCTCTCCCTTTTCAGAGCCTGTTTCTAGACCCCGTGCTTCGTGCATCAGCATCAGGTATCAACTCCATCTGGTCTCATTTTCACAAGACCTGTGACCCAGATTAAATCTCCCACCTCTGTTTAGAAAAGCGACCTTAGGTATTTGGAATGGAATTAAATTGTTTTAGCCTCAGTATTCGCTATTCGCAATAGTCTTACTAAGGTGATGGAAATACTGTTGTTGGTGACTATGGCATACTTAAACTCTGTCACCTCTCCAGTTTTGAAAAGAATGCTTCTGTTGCCATATTTTTAAATGTATCATTTAAGTAAGTCCAAGATTTATTTCTGAGCCAAAATTGTATTCTTTCTTATAATTTACTTTCAGGAAGCAGAGGCTTCTCTGAGTTTGAAGATGTTCTGGTCTACATAGTGAGTTCCAGAACAGCCAGGGCTCCACAGTGAGACCCTGTTTTAAACTCCAACCCCATCCTCCTAAAAATATTTTTTATGTTAGAAATAACATGCAAAAATTAGTTGTATAAATCTTGCAGAATTAATATGCTGTTGATTTTGCCTTCTTCTGTTGAAACCACTGGTCTAACAAACAAGTGAGGAAGTCTCACTTTCTAGTTTTGAAAGGATTTCTAAATGGTTGAGTTTTAAACACACCCAGAAGGCACTGCTATTCCATTTTAGTTGCCTTTCAATTCCATTTATCTTTAGTGCCTCCACAGGAAGGTAATTAGGAAAGGAATTAAACTTAAAACTTATTTATTGCTCTGCATTATATTTTATAGCATTATTGAAGCTTCAGTTATAATGGTTTTTGAAGGTTTTTTTGGTTGTTGTTTTTAACTGTTGAAAGTGTGATTTGGCTATACTGTGTTCATTTGTTTGAGTTTTTTGTTTTTATTTTTGTGTTTGTTTGTTTTTGTCCCATTGAGACATCCTCTCCATTTTTTGTGGGGAAGTTTGAAATAGGGTCTCACTTTGTAATCAACTGTGGTCCTCACACTTCATTCAGTCTCCCAACTTCTTGGATGATAGGTATAAGCCAGCCTACACAGCTCACAGTCAGAACTTCTTAAAGTATTTGTTGTTTCTTTAAATGTGGTTTCATGTAGCCCAGAGATAGCACAAGCCACTACATACATTCACTGTGTAGTGGGGGCTAGCCTTGAAGTTCTTATCCTCCTGCCTCACCATTTCTGGTTTTATGCAGTTCTGGGATTGAACCCAGGACTTCTTATATGTTAGGCAGGCATTCCAACTAAGCTTAGGGTCCTGTTTTTGTTTCCTCCCCCCGCCCCCAGTATTTCAAGACAGGGTTTCTCTGTGTAACATATAATAGCCCTAGCTACCCTGAAACTAGCTCTTGTAGACTAGGGTGACCTTGAACTCACACAGATATGCCTTCCTCTGCCTCCCAAGTGCTGGGATCAAAGGCGTGTGCCACCACTACCCAGCTTCATTTCATTTTCATTGCCTGAATTTTGGTTCTGCTTTGAATATATGGGTTTTTGACTATCTGGGACTTCATCTTACTAAAAAATATTTCTTCCAGTCTCCCTTTCCTGGTGATGATGAAGAAGAGGTATTTGACAGTATTGTGAATGACGAAGTAAGGTATCCAAGGTTCTTATCTACAGAAGCCATTTCCATAATGAGAAGGGTAAGAAATTAGGATTAAGAATTATTTTTTTAAATTAAGCTTAATCTTTAAGTTGAAGAAATTTTCCCAGTTTATTTTAGTTGTTTTTAATTCATAGAAAACACATATTTTAGACAAATCTTTAAAAAAAAAACTAAGTCTCTGAAAAGTTGTGAGAGTCTCTGTGATGAACTATGTTCTATTGCTTTCATCTTATTTTCCTTGTTTTGTTTGCTAGCTGTTGAGAAGAAATCCTGAGCGGCGCCTGGGAGCTGGTGAGAAAGATGCAGAAGATGTAAAGAAGCACCCATTTTTCCGGGTAAGTGCAAAAGTTCAATTTTTTTTTTTTTTTTTTTATGAAACTTAAGTGATTAAAACAGGAAACTAAACTGGTTGTTTTATGTTTTGTGACCCAGCTAACTGACTGGAGTGCTCTGATGGACAAAAAAGTAAAGCCGCCATTTGTGCCCACCATCAGAGGACGGGAAGACGTTAGCAACTTTGATGATGAATTTACCTCAGAAGCACCTATTCTGACTCCACCTCGAGAGCCAAGGATACTTTCAGAAGAGGAACAGGAAATGTTCCGAGATTTTGACTACATTGCTGATTGGTGTTAAGTTACTGGACACTGTGAAACCAAGCAAACTGACTAAAAAGAAGACCTCTTGAAAACAGCACCCTTCATTTGCCTTCTGTGCCACCAGGAGCTTCCAAGGTTTTTAACGCACGTGAAGATGTGCTTAAAGTACTCTTTTAATACCTTCTCAATGTTTTTAACGTAAATCTGAACACTGGAAGCTGTTTCATGGAGTTTAGGCTGAGTGAACATTGGCCGTGGAAATTCATTACGAATAAATACTTTTACATCGATACTCTATTTTTAAAAAGAAGAAGAACCACTCTTTAATAGTCCTCATCTTTGCCCTAGGCCTGCCTTAAGTGGAAGAAAGATTAATCACTTTACTGTGTTTTACAAAAGAAAAATAGGGCTTTGGAAGCTATTACTGTTCACAGAGTGTGATTCTGTTTGAAAAAGGCAGTTTGTTTGTTAAGAAATCACTATAATAATATGAAAAATGTGGCAGTTTATACACCATTGGTGGCTTGATTTAAAGGAAAAAACGAGAATGTATTAATGCCTAGTTTTATAAATTTTCTATATTTATCAGGAGAACACTCTTTATTGCCTTAACTCCCCCAGCCATGCAGCAGAGCCTCATTCATAGCTTTCCAACAGAGCTACCCGCCAAATGAGCTTTTCTTTAGTAAAAAATGCTGCAAAAATTAGGAACATCGGCATTTACTTAACATTAAGAGAGTGAGGACTTCTGATCAGCTGGAACCAAGATACTGTGCTAACTGTATGCATTCCCAAAGTCAAGACACCCTGGAGGCTGTTCAGTCAGTGAGCCTGATTAACACTTTATTGGTATGCGTTCTACACTTTTATCAACGTAGTCATCTTGTTCCTGTGTCTGCTGTAGAAGGGAACTCGATCATTGTTAAACCATAGAGATTATCGTGTATACATGCTGTGAACATGTATATGTACAAGTTGTAATGTATTCCGTGTTGTAGGCATATTATTTAATTTCACCACTTCCTCACTTTTGTACAGTGGCCAAGCAGACACCTCAAACTCCAGCATTTACATTAAGTGCATTTGTACATTTTAGGCCACTGGATCCAGATTTTATATTGGCAGTTATTGAGGGCAAAAGCAATATATTATAACAGAATGTATAAATATTTTTGATAAAACAGTCTATATTTTATAAAAAGTTATTATAACACTAAAGCTGTACCTCAAAAGTCTCACAAATAATTTGATCAAATACTCTACATATCTTCAGAGGATCCGTTTGTGGCTTTTTATCTTTCTTATGGTATGCCTTTTTACAAATCATGACCTTCACTTGGCTGGAACTCTTTTAGGTGTTTTGTTTGTTTTTACTTTTTCCTCCTAGCCTGTCACGTCATTGTTTTTCCTCAATTTGATATCATTGATGATCCTGTGCTTAGCATGTTAGGGCCATTATACCTCAGGAATAGCAAGTTGGTAACTAACCACACTTGAATTAACCACGCAATCATAGTAAGCTCATCTCTTAAAATTGTCAAAATTTGAGTCTAATGAGGAACATAAAAGCACACTGATACATGAAGAGTTGAGCTTAAAACAGCCTTGCTAAGATATGTTGGCATGTTTGTATTGTACTCTAAGAACAATTAAAATTGTTCAGAGATACTTTATATTACCTTCCAATTCATTATGATTTTAATTCCAAGATCCTTTGGAACAAAATTTTATAAGAAAAAGGAACAATATATTGTTTTAACTTGCTTTACCTTAATTAATTAATTACCTTGGAAAACAACAATAGAAAAAAATTTTCTAGCTTTAATCTGAACAGTGTTAACAGAATATTAAAATCAAACACTTTTGAGGTACAGTCTGCATACCTTTGTTGGTTCTGAATTATGCATAGAAAGCAACGTTTTAAATGGGCTTGTTGCATTAAAAACTGACATAGAGTTATATTCACATTGTACAGAAATTTTTTAAATTGAAGTCAATCACTAAAAAATTTAGAGGTCAAGGCATAGTCACACAATTATGCTGAAAAAAAGCACTAATTTTTTCTGTAGTTTAAATATATATATATATATATATATATATATATATATATTTAGCCAGATTTTAAATTTTAAGAGTGTAAATAGATTTTGTTTTTACTGTATGTGTATGTGACTGCTCAAGCACTTTGTAAGAAAACCGGATACTTTAAATGGTACCCTATGCATCCAAATGAATTGTGCCTTTTCATCATTCTAAGAAAAAAGGTGTTTTGCAGTCATAAATTACCACAAATGCACAAATTAAAGTTTAAAATAGATTAAAATTTGTAAGTTTGGTTTTAAGTATTCATTCCTTTTAGAAGTTTCCTTGTGTTAAATAATATTGGCTCTACTATGTTCAAGATCTGGAGAAAATTATTTTTAGTTAGCTTGCCGGTAAGTTATTTTTGTTCTGGGAAAGGCATTTTGTCCACGTTACTTGGAATAATGGAGAAAACTTACATTGTATTCTGTATTCAGCAGTTTCTTTCATCCATGCATAAAATGTCCAGTCACTATGCACTGAGGCTAGGAAAGCTGAGTGGAGGCGAGAAACAATGACGTTCTCAAGACCAAAGAAACCAGTGTTTACATGTTGAAATGTTAAAATGTAAGCAGTGGCAGCATGTACACTTTTCTCATCAGAGGATAGCATTTTAATTTAGATCTGACATTTGAGAAAATAGGCAGATTAGTAAAGCAGATTGCTAGCCATTTTGTAGTAATAACACTAACAAGGTATATTTTAAAAATGTACAATGATACGTACTATTGTTGGGACATAATGAACATTGTTATTATGTGCTGGTCTGGTCAAAACTGACTTCCAAGCTCAAATCTGACAAAATTGTGGAAGTTATGCCCATCTTCCCAGAGAAGCTGATAAGGAAAAACCCAAAGTAGAAGAAAAAAAGTATATATGTTCATGTACAAGAGTAGAGGTAAGTACCTAGATAATTTGGAAATCTATTTGTCAAAATCCCTGCTTGATGTCACTCACTACTAAGATCACACTAGAAACACTAAAGCATTATTGGTCTCATTAAAGGTAAAATGAACTTTGGCAGCGCTTCATACCAAATAAGGAAATAGTCTTGAGCAGGAGTGTAGACAGACTAGTATTTAGCACCCAAAGTTAGAGTTAGTGTAACCAAAACTACAAGTGGTGTGTGCCTATAAATCCTAGTACTCAGGAGGTATAGGTAGAGAAACTATGCAAGCTTGAGGCAACTTTGGTGTCCTTGCCAGCCAAGGCTACATTGTATAATTTGCCCCCTAAAATACACAAATCATTAATATAACAGTGAATGAAAAAATATTTATCCAGACATTCCAAAAAGATTGTAACCTCACAGGAGTTTTTAATAATGAAAAAAATATCACTTTGTACTATGAAATCAACATAATCTAGATAAATTAAGCAGAGATACTTTATTACTAGCAAATGTATTAGATCAAATATGACCATGCCGGAGTCAGCAGCATCTGAAATAGATACTGCTTTATTAGCAAATTTGGCTCATTCTAGGATTGCAAGTGTGATTTATTACTACGAAGTCCCAAAGGCTACTTGCTGTATTAATAAAGAAAATGATAGATTAATGGTGATATCATTCCTGCTTTTTAAAACAAAGGAAGTAGTTTTCTTAACCTGATAGATGGTGTCTGTTAAAAACAAATGTAACCAATGTCATCATCCTCTGTTGTCTGAGGGTACACTAAGTTGGGACTAAGGCTAGGACATCTGTCATTACCTGCTTTTGACATTGTACTGTACAACATGTTTATCACAATGCAAGATTCAGAAAGGGGAACAAAATAGCCATTTGTGGGTGGATGTGATTGTCTACTTGGAATATACTAAGGAAACAGTGTGAAAATTGTTCTGTGGAGAAAAGCAGTTTTGCCGTCGCTGAGACACTGCCGTCTCTGGCGTGGTTTCTTACATATGCACCCTAACACTACTGTTTCCAGCAATCGGAGAGAATCTTGTTCTTTATCCCAGCTACTAAGATGTTGGTAATTCCTAGGTTATAAGAGTTTCTGAGATGATTCTTAGGGGAATCGACCATATGATTAGAAGGTAGAACTCTGAACACTTACTTATACCCTATACCCCTAATGCCTGGCAAAGGAAGATGTGCTGAGGGATATTGATACCAATGGCCAGTAATGTAAACATCAATTAGACCACATAAGAAAGCTGCCATAAACACCTAAAGGGGATGGAGTGACTCTTTTCTATCATCCGACCACTGGGAAGACTGAAGTAGAAGGGTTTCAAATTCCAGGCTCCATTGAGGTGCTGTTCAGAATGCCAGATTATATACACGCAGCTCAAAGAGCAGTTAAGAGCTTCCTAATCGCTGGCTGTGTGATGGTTCCTGGAGGAGGGAGTGCCCAAGGAAGAGCCAGAGTTCTGCCTGTGGCACAGCCTTGGCCATCAGGCTGTTGACTTGTGTCCTTTTATTATAAGGAGCAAGCTGGTAAACCTATTTCCTTGGACCCTGCTGTAGCAAATTAATGAAATTAAAGTGAGAGAGCTTCAATTATCAGTCAGCTGACAGGGATAGCAAACTACTGTCTGCAATTTACATCTAAAGTGGGGCTCAGTTTTGAACCTGTTGGAATCAGACACTACCTCTAGTTAAGTGGTGTTGGAAATTATTCCTAAGTAATGTCTGTTTAGGTATTACTTGGTTTATAAGAAAACTCCCTCACACATAGCCTACACACACACACACACACACTCACATGCACTCCACACATAACCTGCAGACATATACATGCACACAAACTTGTGTCAAAGTGATTGGTATGTAGGAAGAAAGTTCTTTTCCTCTCAAAATTGTACTTTGATTTTCTCTCAAAGGCCTTTTGAAGCTAAAGGCCACTGCTCCCCCACCTCAGACCATGAAAGGTAATAAGGGAAGTATGTGAAAAACACCAGGGTTGCTCTGATCTGGAGATCATCTGAGAATGTCTTTATTGTGATACCATGCAGTCCTGATACCGAGGCATCTGTGTGAGTATCTGGGATGGGGAGAGCATAAGATGTCTTGAGGGACTCAGGGAGTCTGAGTAGCTCAACCATTGTTAGATGAGATGAAAATCCAGCATCACAAAAAGTCAGGGACACTGACATTTGGAAATATTAGCATGGGGCATAGAAGCTTTTTGCCTGGATAAGGAGCAGATGGGTCCTAGGCTGACCCTTTCAACTGTTCATCTAAATAATTAAAGTAAATCTCACACCTGTGGTAGAAAATTACCTCAGGACCCAAAGACAGTCATGGGTAGAATACATTCACTGCAGTGAACACAAAGGCTTACTATCAAGAGATAGTAACAGTGGTGCAGGAATTTTTAGTTTGGAAGAATAGCTAAAGGGCAATTTCTAGTTAACTCCTTGTCACCAGGCAGATTCAAAAGTTATTTTATTTGCATGTCTGTGGTATGCACATACACATTTGTGTTTCCGTGTGTGCAGGCACACGTGGACATGTATGTAGAGACTCAAGGTTGACCTCAGGTGACTCTTGACCGCTTTCTACCTTATATATTGAGGCACAGTCTCTTGACAACCCAGAGCTTATGTTTCTGCTACTCTGCCTAGCCAACTTGTTCTTGGGAGTTCCAGTTGGGCCCTCACACACACCCAGTTTTCAAGTGGGTTCTACCCTTTTCTCCACTCCCCCAAAAGAATTTACTCCTCTCTTTTTCTCTTCAAGATAGGGTTTCTCTGTGTAGCCCTGGCTGTACTGGAATGCACTGTGTAAACTAGGCTGGCCTTCAACTCAAGAGATCCACCTGCCTCTACCTCCATAGTGCTGGAATTAAAGGCATGTGCCACCACCACCTGGCTAGAATTCACTCTTAAAAGCTTTTTTGTAAGAAGCTATATGTACGTTTTGCTTCTAAATACTCTTTAATAGAATTCTACTTGAACAATACAGCTTATCTCAGTACAGAGACAAACTTCTTGTAAAATCATTCTCTGGTCTGGTTTCATGGAAAGAACAGTTTCTATCAAGAGACCTCAGTCCCATCTCAGCTACTAAGTGAATGTAGGTCTAGAGACATAAGTGGGAGAGAGGACCTGTGTGACAGGGAAGATAGTGCAAAGGATCCTCCATCTTGTATTGTTGCTCATACTGTTTCAGGTTTAACTAGAATTTGATGAACTTGATGGAGAATCCCATGTAAAATTGCCAAACTATTCTAGGAACCCAAGGCCAAGATACCCTTGTGAATTTAATTTCTATTAAACTGCCTGCTTGTGCAGTTAAGCCCTTAGCTTCTATCAAATTGCTTGCATACTCTAATCTGCCTCCTCACCACTGCAGCTGCCGAGCGAGGTGCCAAGAACATGGCTTCTGCCTTCAAAACCTCTTGCTGTGGTCACTTCGGGCTTCAATTGGCTCCCTAATACCTGAGTGCAGTCTTAGCCAGGTGGAACAAAGACTTCGAATTGGTGTGGAGAATTCCCTGGAACAACAGACTGAAAGAGTATGAAACTGACAACTAAGACCTGAATTCAGTAATAAAAGACTATCAACCAAGGTAGTTTCCAGTGAGTGACTTCAGGTGACCTCAGTGTTTTAAGGCATCACATGCTAACATGCACAGAATGGATTTGCATGGAAAGTAGCCTGTGCTAAGCTCAATAATTACCAACTTGCAAGATAGCTTAAGGAAACAATGATCTAAATCTAGACAACTTATGGGGGTTCTATTTTCCAGCTTTCCTGAGGATTGAACTATAGTAATCGCTAAAGCTACACTTCTGAGACATAGTTGTGGTGGCAGATTGTAGTCACTCTGAACTAGGAGCTATCTGTTCCTCACTAAAGCCCAGGGAACATACAAGTGTACTGTTGTCCTCCTTCTACATGAGATGTGACATACTGAGAGTCAAGAATGGCACCCATGAGGGAAACATGGAAGAGAGACTCCTTCCATGTTTAGGCTTGAGCTATGTTGCTCTGGGACAATGGTCTTGTACCCTGTAAAGATTTGTCACTTGTATTGGTTTAATAAAATGCTGATTGGCCAGTAGCCAGGCAAGAAGTATAGGCAGGGCGACCAGACTAGAATTCTGGGAAGAGGAAAGGCTCAATCTGCATCACTCTGACACTGAGGAAGCAAGATGAGAATGCCTTACTGATAAAAAAGGTACCAAGCCATGTGGCTAACACAGATAAGAATTATGGGTTAATGTAAGATGTAAGAGTTAATAAGACTAAGCTAATAGGCCAACCAGTTTATAATTAATGTAGGCCTCTGTGTGTTTCTTTGGGACTAAACGGCTGCAGGACGCAGCAGGACAGAAACATCTGTCAACACTATGTAGAGGATAAACTTCACCAGGTGTGCTGTCTTACACTTGGACTGCAGTCTCCAAGCATCTGTTTCTACCTAGCTTTGTGCAATACCATGTAATGCAAGCAAGCACTCATGTTTCACCTAAGGAAAAAATAATGGTCATGTTCCTATGCCCATCCTCCTTCCAAGAGCAGTAGAATGACAGGGGTCAAAGTCCTCTATTGACCAAGATCTGAATGTACCCCCAGAGCTAATGACTATAGAGTGAGGACCAGCAGTCTATATTAGTGATGTCTAACAGAGTCAAGTTACCCATCCAAACTAAATAAATGGCAAAATTTTTAGTTTTCTCTTCTAGTGCCTAGGTTAAGATACCTTCAACACTGACATGTAAAATATTTAGATTATAAATGGTATAAACTAAAACAATTCCTAAACACTCCTAGGATCCAGTAATTGCCATACAAAGTAGAGTACCCTTGGCATATCCCAATAAATATAAGAACCTTAGACAAGTGGGTTCTGTAAAATGATTTATTAACATTTCAAATTTAATCAGTTGGTCTGCCTTTATTTCATCATCCTTTATGCTCACAAGCTCATCGAGAACAAGCTTCCAGACTGATGCTTTTCAAGACCTAGCATATCACTTCTCATACAACCTCTTATGTGTGCCTGTGGTTTGGATACTCAGACTACAAAATGTGTTGTAGATGTTAACAATGGTTCTCACGCTTTTGCTATTTCTGACTTAAAATTAAGAACATAAATATAAAAATGGTGGGAAACAAAGCTTTCTCAGCTCTTTTACCTGTAATAATATACAGAATTTATAATTATAAATTTTATAACAAAAACTTTAGTTTTAAAAAATGTTTTATTTGAGAATTACATAGTTTAATATCTTCGAAAATACTGTTTCCTAATCACTAAAAAAGAAAGCAGATTCAGTAAGAAATTTAAATCATTAAATATGTTGCACTAATATATACATACAGAATGCTAAGTAATAATATTTAGCTCTGGAATGCGTACCATCTTTTTCCTCATTAAAGGCTCAACCAGCACAATGTATGCTATGTATAAAGTTCCATGTACATGAGAGTATGACACTTAGTTGCTTCAACTTATAGCTGAGGTAATTTGTCCACTGGGGTGTCAAACTTGAAGTCTGAAGGGAAGAGATCTGGAGCCCGAGGGTAGATCAGTCTGTAGGACTGTCTGATTGTAACATCAGCAACACCAGCAATATCTCCAATTTCTAAAGGACAAAAAAACAAGACATTCAGTTGATCTGCTCTTACTACCAAAGGGCAAAACAAAAAACTCTCAATTTCACTTTTTAAAACTGATAATGAAAATCCATTTTAATAGGCATGACAAGAGATAAAGTCAATATGAATAGTGATATTGGCAGGCCTCTTTAAAGGTATCTTAGTAATACTAAAAGACATAATATATGCAAAGCAACCCAGAGAATGGCACTATGAGTGACAGGTACTGTGTTGCTTTTGCCAGGTATTGTTGCAAGGTTGAGACAATATATACTTTTCATGTGCAAAGCTAGGTTTATCTCTAGGATGGCATAAAGATCATCCTCAGCTACACAGCAGGTTTGAGGCCAGTGGGGGATACATGAGACCTTGCCTCAAAACAAACAAAAAAACCAAACGGTGAAGGGCTATAATGTACAATCCCTCCCCGAAGGACCACTGACAACTATTAGTAACATTTTCTTCAGTGATATATAACCGCTAGTAAGCTGCTCATGCTCCAATAAATAAACCTCCCATAAAAGATATAAATTAAAATTAAATTCAAACAGGAAAAGGAGACTTGTATACTATGCCTCTAATCACTTAAAAGCAAAATTCTATATTTTCTAAAGGTGTTTTATGTCTGTTTTGTTTTGAGGTGCTGGGCCAGGCCCTCGGGCACACTCAGCAGATACTCTCAATGAACAGAACTATATTTCAACCTACTTCCTTCTGTGATAATGTTTCTGAGGGGTTCTGAATCATTAGCCTTCTTAACCGTCAACTCCCAGCCTTGCCATCTCTCCGGCACACTTCCTAATAAAGATCCTACCTTTCTGTGTCCTCTTCTCAGCTGATGCCTGGGAAGCCATGTAAATAGCTGCCGCCGCCACAGAGATGGGGCTCCTGCCAGGAACCAAGTCCAGCTCCACAGCCTTGCGGGCTATATGTGTAGCTGCCATCTGTACTTGCTTGGGGAGGCAAAGGTTCGAGCAGAATCTGGACATGAAGTCCCCAGTTGTGATCAGATCCACACTGGTTTCCAAAGCTTTCAAAATCAGTTTAAAACAGCGGCCAATTTCTTTTTTAGAAATTCGAGATACGGCACATATTTCTAAAAGAGAAATAAAATTGAAAAAATGCAGAAGTTACAAAGTTCATTTTGTAATTTATCATTTTTTACAAAAATAAAATATTCTAGTTGTTAAAAATTAAATCATGACTTAAAGATGAGACCCTAATCCTCTCAGCAATATTTCCCATGGACCTTATTTATTTAAAAATAAATTCTCAGTTTATATTTTTATCATAATTTAAGGCTGTATTCTTTCAAAATAAAAATTTTTTCTATTTCAATTTATTAAGAAACAGTTTCGGGCTGGAGAGATGGCTCAGCGGTTAAGAGCATTGCCTGTTCTTCCAAAAGGTCCTGAGTTCAATTCCCAGCAACCACATTGTGGCTTACAACCATCTGTAATGAGGTCTGGTGCCCTCTTCTGGCCTTCAAGCATACAGACAGAATATTGTATCATAATAAATAAATAAATGTTAAAAAAAAAAATCTTTAAAAAAAAAAAAAGTTTCTCTAAGTAATCAAAAACCTCTCAAAAGATTAGTATTTTATTAATATAATTTGTATTAATATAAAGATTAATATTTATATGTTAATCTTTGTAAGGAATGTTCTAAGGAGAATGAAAGTACTCAAGCTGAAGAATGCCAAGTGCATGTATACTCTTTATCTACATGCTATCTCTAAATAAGCTAAAATGTTAGTCACCGCTTGAGTTACAGTCAAAGGATGTGTGATATAGTCTTGACTCTTCACTTTGACACAGGAAAACTTGAAAGATACTCATTGAATATATGGTGAATGTAGTGTCCAACCTGGACCTGGGCAATGAAAGTCAGTTATGTATCATAGTAAAACAGTGGGAGTAGGCTGTCCTGTACTCCTAAGTAAACACAAGCTTGACAAAACCCAGTAGTGATCAATGATCTCAACGTCTTTGCCTTGCACAAAACTGTTATCACTAGGCCTCAAAAAGAAAAAAAAATTACACTGAGACCTTTCTTCCAAGACTTGACACACATCAGAAGCTAGCTAGTAGTTGTTTTCATCACCAGTTACAGATGTCACTCCAGTGTAAAGCCTCTGTAGCATGTCAGGCCACAAAGCAGAGTCAGGTGGACAGTGGACTTACAGTAGCTATTAAAATGGTGTCACCTGCGAAAGCAGCTTGCAAAGAAGACTGTCTTTTCTGTCAAAGAACAAAATAAAGATCCACTGGCAAATGTCGTTGTTTAAAGGTTCCTACTGCTGTGAAGAGACACCATGCCCAAGGCAAGTCTTACAAAGAAAACCATTTAATTGGGGTGGCAGCTTACATTTCAAAAGTTTAGTTTATTATCATTATGGTGCAACATGGTGGCATGTAGACTGTCATGGTGCAGGCTACATCTTAATCAGAAGGCAACAGGAAATGAGACACTGAGTGTATCTTGAACATATATGAGACCTCAAAGCCTGCCTCCATAAAGACACACTTCCTCCAAAAAGAACACACTCACATCTCCTAACAGTTTCACTTCCTTTGGGGGCCATTTTATTTCAAAATATCACAGCCATGTACATGGATTACTGCATGCTATGCTGAAGACAAGCACTATCTGTTAAGTGACTCTACTTAGAGCAGTTGAAGCTTTACCTTTAAATGTCCTCGGAACTCCTTCTTGTCTACAGGCAATGTACAGACAAGCAGAAGCTATCGCATCATTAGCTCTTCCCTTCAGGCTCTTCTGCTCATATACTTGCTTGAATAAATTATTTGTTCGATCCTTCAAAGCAAAGAAACTAAGTTTAATTAAATATAGGCCATTTAATTACTTACAATATCAAAATTTTATGTGTTCATTAAATTATGCAGAGTAAATGTCAGAATGGCTTAAAGCACATGGACAAGAACTTACAACTATATTTCGAGGGAGGTTGATTCTGTCTGCCATGGTTGTGATTTCTTTGAAGGCATTCATCATTGCTCTATCAGAGCTACTCATTGTTCTCCGATTCTGATACTTAGAATTGCCAAACTCATCAAAACTTGCAGCTCCTGTACCCTATAAGACAAAGAGTTAACCTTGCTAAACATTTTTGGAAATTTTGAACAGACAATTTCTATGAAAATGAAATTTATACAATCTGACTACGTGTATCCAATGGAGCCTGTGCCTCAAACGGAAACTTCCAGGTGAAGATGCTTTAAAGAAGTTTGTTCACAGACACTAAAGTAAATCTAAACAATTGTTCCAGAACACAGAAAACAGAAAGTGAAAGTTCAATTGAATTTATAGAGTTCATACCTATGCTGGGTCCGACACTGATTCCAAATCTTAGGGAAACAGATATTCATGTTGCATCTCGCCAGAAAAAGGCTTACACAACAACTATAAAAAATATAATACTGTTTTTGTAATTGTATGTTTATGGGTAATTTGCCTGCATGTGTGCCTGTGCACCAGTGCCTGACTATTGCCAATAGAGGCCAGAAGGATATTCTGAAACTGAGTCAACAGTTTGTGAGTCACAGTGTGGATCCTGGGAATTAAATCCACATCTTCCAGAAGAGTAGCTCTTAATCCCAGCCCAAGATTATTATACTGATTCCATGTTCTTCCCTCCATGATGAGAAAAAAACCCAGATCAGTAGAGTTCCACAGTGCTAACACTGGCAAATCTTATCCCCAAGTCAAGAGTCTCCTTTGGGTTAATGATTGATACTTTTGCAAAAAATCCTAACTTTCCAGATCTTTATCTCATCCACCCCCCTTGGCATTTTTTATTAAGTGGAATTATTACCTTGCCAATCATGGTGGACAAATCTCCATCACTCAAAAGAGGATTCTGAGAATCTCCAACTCGAGAAGGGTCTTTTGTTGCTTTATCATTGCTAAAAGTTCTCCATTCAGATCCCACATCGATAACCCGGTCCCCTAAGAAGGTAAGCACACAGTTACTTACTTAGCCAGGAACAGAACTGACATCCCCATGCTGGCTAATCGCTAGCATCTCAACATGGCCACCTGGGCTCCAGCTTAGTCTTACATGTCTGCTCTGCTAGTCCAGTAATAATAAACTATGTAAATAGTATGCTATCATTATTCATATCCCAACTCTTAGAAGAAAAATTTGGTTAAAAATAACACAAAGAAAAAGCTGATGTGGTAGTATGTGCCTATAATCCTAGTATTTGGGAGGCTGAGGCATAATAGAGAAAAATCAAGGCTATACTGACTACATATACATAACAAGACCTTACCTCAATGACCAAAGCAAAATAATAAAACTATTCTTATGTGATACAAAGAAAAACAATGAAGCCAGGTACAGTGGAGCAAGCCTCTTATCTCAGGACTCAGATGATAGAGGCAGATAGATATCTGACCCCCATGAATTCCAGACCAACCAGGACTACACAGTGAGACCTTATCTCAAGAGAGAGACAGAGAGAGACAGAGAGAGAGAGGGGTGACTCAGAAATAAAATTTTAAAAGGCAGCAAGCACACTTTTCAAGCAAAGAGGTTATGATTGGGTGTGTGATATCAAAACACCTGGTCACTACTTTAGTAGGAGGAGCTCAATGTCTGGAAATATCTTTAAAGTAGACAGAGATAACACTGAATATTAAAATACATGTTGGTCAGTGTGTCCACTGTAAATATTACCAACTAATCCCAAGAGCTACATAAACACAGGTACCACTTTCACTGTTCCTCACAACTCATGTTATTTGGCCAAAGATCCCACAGCTACAAGTGAAATGTGTATCAGCTTCCGACCAATTCCACTGAACTCTTTCAATGAACTGTACCTTGTTCATCTTTGCCAGCAATTACAATGCGTTTCAGTATGGACAGTCAACAAATATAATTACAGATGTTGAAACCAAGTTGCTGCTTAGCTTTGGAAAAGTTATTTAATTAAAAAAATTTAAATGAAAGTCTGAGGAGGTAGCTCAGTAGTTGAGAGCACATGCCATTTCACCAGAGGACCCAAACCTGGTTCTCAGCACCCACATCAGGTGGCTCCCAACCACCTGAAACCAGCTCCAGAGGATCCATGCTCTCTCTCCATGGGAACTTTATTCCTGTGCACATATCCACACACAGACGCAGACATATGCAAATTTAAAATAAAAATTTTAAGTTTTAATTGCATTTACTTATTTTGTGTGTTGGAGGGCACATACACTATACATGTGTAGAGGTCAGAGGATAATCCTCTCCTTCCGCCATCTGGGTTCAGACAGATGACTTAGTATGACAGGCTTGGTGGGAAGCACTAATCTGTTGAGCCATCTTTATGACACCATTTTATTTCATTTCTATGCCTTATTTCTTCAGATTTCCCTAATAACTTCACATTTTAAAAACTGTAAGGTTAAATGAGTTAATGCACTTGTATAAGCATGTAAAGTTCTTGAAAGTGGCTGTAAGTTCTCAATGTCTAAACACTGGCAGATGTTCTCACTCTCCATTTCGGGGGAGGGGGTGGGGGTGATGACAGAGGCATTCATCTGACCCTTAGATTTTAACATGACAGTTAGTATCCTCACCTGCCATCTCCATATGTACTGAGAAAAAGCAGGGAGAAAGGAGCAAAGACCAACATTAGAAGGCATTTTAACATGCCAGCCTGACTGTGACTCCAAGGAAGGACAAGGTTAAGTGAAAACGACATTGTGTGGCTCCCATGCACTTGTGTTTTCAGAAACAGTCAATGAGGCCAACTTTCCCAGTCAGCAAGACAAAAACAAAAACACACACAAACATAAATTACTGTGGTCTTCAAAGCAGTTACCAAATTTGAGAAGTTAAACAGATCAAATGTCATTAACTTATATGTAGCTGTATATACATGAAGCACATAAAGTTTTTTTCAAGCACTTAAAGCCTTGAGCATGCTAGTCAAGTGTTCTCTGAACTTCACTGTCAGCCCTATCTTTGCTTTTATTTGAAGCAGGGTCTCAGGAAATTGTACAGGCCAGCCAGTGACTCATTCTAGCCTAGGCAGGTATTTAATTGGAATTCTGTCTATAATTCCTAGTAGCTGGAATTACTGTTCCACTAGGCCCAGCTAACGTTATGTTTTCAAGGGACAAAATGAATATATCAAGAAAACCGTACAGGTGGAAATGCATACAGGTGTGTCCACATGCTGTAATTCTACCTGCATATTTAGAGATAAAGCACCAGCAAGCTAAAATACTTCATTTCATAACATTTTCCTTTGGCATAGAAGTACCTTATAGAGATTGCTTTATACTGTTTTTAAAAAGACAAAATGGACTTTAAAAATAATAATTACAAGGTGGCCTAGTACATAGTATAAACAGAAAGCCCAGCAATGAACAATGAAGTAAAGTTTTCCAAATATGTGGAATGATCTAAATGACTCACTCAAGAAATCTGGTTTATAATAAGAACCATTCCCTTTTAGACATAACTGCTCAAAATAGCATTTATAAGAATCAAATTTCCGCTGGGCGGTGGTGGCACACAACTTTAATCTCAGCACTCAGGAGGCAGAGGCATGTGGATCTCTGTGAATTCGAGGCCGGCCTGGTCTACAAGAGCTAGTTTCAGGACAGCTAGGACTGTAAACAAAGAAACCCTATCTTGGGGGGTGGGGGGAAGAATCAAAACTCAAAGAGCACAGCATGAAATAAAAAATTATTCAGAAAAATGTCTGAATATATGATTCCTGCTTAAAATTCAAATGAGACAGTATTAGAAAAGTTTCCTGGAAGAAAACTGCAAGTCAGAATCACTTCAAGGGGAGAGTGATACAAGAAAGCCCAATGTGTAGACAGTACAGTCACTGACAGAGGAAGCCTTTGTGTAATCAACCTTTATAGTGAGAAGCCTACCATACCAGTTAACAAGCACACACACATACCCTCAAGTATCCTAGAAACAGAAACAAATGCCATTTTTCTCCTCTTAAACTACACACTGACTCTGTAAACTTAAGCAGATGGGAGCTCTTCGTGACAACAGTGCTAGAAGCACTGACAGACAGAAACCTCCACTGAGACCACCTTCATCTCTGTGACACAGCCTTACAGGCTTTTACTCTAAGTCCATATAAAGAGGAAGTCATGCCCAGCACACGTCACTGAACTTCAGTGTATAAGCCAGACCAAAGAGTGGCATCTAAAGAGCATCATCACACTCTAAGGAAATAAACTGTATCTATTCGTTGAGAAACAAATGAAAGTAACATCAAAAAAAAAAAATCATTCTTGCTAGTTCAAAACAGTCATCACTATAGCACCTACCTTTTGACTTATCAATGACTAAATTTTGGAAGAAAAGGTCAAAATGACTATTTTTCAGATCTATTTTCCTTATGTTGTTTTTAAAAAGATGAATTTAAATTTAAGTGGTGAACATGACATATTAAACTGGAAGTGGAACTGCTAATTTTAAGCAATAGTAATGGGAAATCCTAATTCATAAGGCATGATACTGATTTTCTTTTCTCAGCAGTGTCGATGTTGAAATAACGTTTAACCCAACAGGATAGGCATTTATGCTCCCATTCAGCTACATTCCCTAGCCCCAAAATTATTTTCTAATAGCTACGAATGCAGCTACAAACCTAATATTTTGCTGATTATAAATCAATATACAAGCAATGTAATGTACAAGGTCAAATTTAGGAACAAACTGATAAATACCCTAAATATTGTACTGCTATCTACTGCTGAACCAACAGTGACACTGTCACATTATTAGGATCTAGTTGGGGGCAGGGACTCAGCAGTTTTGTGGAAGGAAGGAAGCTCTACCTCACTGGCCTGCTTAGTCACAACACACCTCAAGAAGCACCAAAGGGTGAGGTGTGGTAATGCACTCTTCTAATCCCAACAAGGAGATTGAGGCAGACAGATCTCTGAGTGACAGACCAGAGAGGGTTACAGAGAGATGGCTCAGTGGGTAAAAGAAAGTAAGCACGACCACACATTTGTTAACCAGGTGCAAGGGGTGTGGGTGGAGACAAAGAAGTCTCTGAGCTCATTTGTCAGCAAGCCTCACTAAAGGGCAGCAAGCTCTAGGTTCATTGAGAGACCCTGTCTTAAACAAATAGGGTGGAAAATGATAGAAGACATCCTTGACCTCTGCCAGCTAACAAGCTCATGTACACACATGCACATCACAACCCACAAACCAGCTAACAAGCTCATGTACACACATGCACATCACAACCCACAAACCAGCTAACAAGCTCATGTACACACATGCACATCACAACACACAAATCAGCTAACAAGCTCATGTACACACATGCACATCACAACACACAAATCAGTGGTAAAACAGTGAATGGCAAATCACAGCTTTTCAATATATTCTACAGCTCATGTGAAAGTCAAACAAACCACTATTATACACTGAACAGTTAGTTACATGGCTGGTTCTTGTGCCAAAGTGGAATGGATTTCTACAATCTCCCAATCTGAGTGGTTCTTAAGATTTCACTGACCAATCCCATGCACTCTGGTCTAGACACAGTCTTTGGTTTCCTTCAAAAAAATACTTGCATTCCTGGTAAGTCTCTTTTTATTTGTTTTTTGTTTGTCTTGTTTTTCAAGACAGGGTTTCTCTGTAGCTTTGGAGCCTGTCCTAGAATTCGCTCTGTAGACCAGGCGGACCTCCAACTCACAGAGATCCACCTGTCTCTGCCTCCTGAGTGCTGGGATTAAAGGCGTGAGGCATGTGCCACCATCACCTGGCGATAGTTCCTTTCTAAATCAAGTATATGAAGAAAACATGACTACTCTCCGATAACTACAAACCTAGTTTATTCTGTTTTTATTAAGAAATTCTGGTGTTATTAAACAGCCCACATTTTTTCTGACCACTGTCTTCCTGGGGGTATTCTGAAGAGTCATTCCACGTGTGCAGCATCTCTGCATAACAAACAATGGCACTGCTATCTAATCAACAAGCTAATGACTTCACTCCAGCTTAATGGGCCACAGATTTGTTTGGACATGAGTACAAGATAGTAATAAACACTATAAAATGTTGCAATACGGCAACTTGCATGCCACTTACAGTACCGTTGAGTTCGATCTCCACAACTGAAGTTTACAGTACAACTGAGTGACAGAGACAAGCAGCAAGAGCACGCCTGTGGTTTCTGCTGCAATTACTAAGTGGTGAAACAACTGAATATGGGCATGTTCCAATAAAACTTTATGCATTACGAAACCTAAATATGGTAATATTCTCTTATACCCAAAATCATTATTATTTCAATTTTTCCTCAACCACTTGAAAGTATAAAAGCCATGAAAGCCATATTAAGAACATGTGTTAGCAGTATGCTGGCACCAGAAGCAATGGATCTCAGTCTCTATTAGTAATTCTATATGCTTTAAAATTCCCACTGTAAGCTAATCAAGGGGGTAAAAAAGTCTTGAATACTTAGTGGTAACAACAAACAAAACCTTCCCAGTGTAGGTAAGAAGCAAGCATTTGTCACAGTTTCCAAGTCTAATAGCAATTTTATTCAAAAGTGACTCAAATTGCTCAAAGGTGGGGAGTAGAGATCAGAGAAAGAGTGCTTCCTTAACATGTAAGGCCTGTGCTTCATTGGCCATACTCAAGACAAAACAAACCACTACCACTTCTGCTCTCGCTACTGCTAAACAGAATCCTCATTCTTCTGTGTATCTAGATTAGTGAGCAAATAGGCATAAAACTGAAACTGTATTCATTTTTCTTTTTGTAGTAATGGGAATTGAACAAAGAGGTTCTCCCAGTGCTGGGTAAGCATGTTACCACTGGCTATATTCTCAGCCCTAAAAGTAAAATTTTAAGATGTGACATATTTGAACAATAACACTTTAAGCTAGATATTCTATATCCTGACACCATATGCAATATTTTTTTAAAGATTTTATTTATTTATTATGTACACAACAATCCGCCTCCATGTATGCCTGCAGGTCAGATGAGGGCGCCAGATCTCATTACAGAAAGTTGTAAGCCACCATGTGGTTGCTGGGAATTGAACTCAGGTCCTCTGGAAGAACAGTCAGTGCTCTTAACCTCTGAGCCATCTCTCCAGCCCACCATATGCAATCTTAACATACCTTATTTAACTATAAGCCACTAGATGAGGCTCAATATTATTACTATGAAATCTACCATATTTATTTTAGTAGCATACAAGTGACACAAAAGTTAGATATTTATTAGTTATTTGAGTATCACTCCATCTCCTCTCTCTCTCACACACCTTCCATTAACTATTTAAAGCTAAGGATGCAAATACTGTGGCCTTTTCATTTTTCTTTTTGTTCTGAGGCAGGTTTTCTCTGTGTAGTCGCAGACTAGATTGGCCTTAAGATCCGCAAGCCTCCTGAGTGCTGGAATTTTTATTTTTTTTGATTTTCGAGACAGGTTTGTTTTTGGTTTTTCTCTATAGCTTTGGGACCTGTCCTGGAACTAGCTCTTGTAGACCAGGCTAGCCTTGAACTCACAGAATTACACCTGCTTCTGCCTCCAGAGTACTGGCATTAAAAGCATGAGCCACCACTGCCCAGTGAGCCTTTTCCTTTCTTTTTGGTAAATTTCTATTGTGGGAACTCCTTCAACCAATAGCCTTTTAGATACCAGCCCATTTTGGGCATGGTCTGAGGTACTATATAAGCTCAGTTGTAAAGCGTGCTCAGCTCTTTTCTGCTGAATTCGGTTCCCAGCTTCCAGAGCACACAGAAGACAGCAGATCTTTACCCTTATTGTGAACTTTATTCCCAAATAAATAAACCTCTGTTATAGTCCATTACGAGCTTTTGAGCACTCTTTAATACGCCTATACATTTCTACCTATATTACAAAACATGTAGTAGTTACATATGTGCAATGGTACATGGCAAGTCTGCAGACTATGCACATTTCTATTTCTCTTTTTACTTTATTGTAACTGTGACTTGCTTGTGTGGGGTGAGAGTTGTTAAAATGTATTCATTAAAACTTTTTTTTTTTTTTTTTTTTTTTTTTTTTTTTTTTTTTGGTTTTTCGAGACAGGGTTTCTCTGTGGCTTTGGAGCCTGTCCTGGAACTAGCTCTTGTAGACCAGGCTGGTCTCGAACTCACAGAGATCCGCCTGCCTCTGCCTCCCGAGTGCTGGGATTAAAGGCGTGCGCCACCACCGCCCGGCTCATTAAAACTTTGGAAGCAGTACAAAAGCAAAGTACTGTGGATTGTGATTTAAATTAAAACCTTAATAGCTACTTACCTACAACTAAGCCACATTCAGGGCAGATCATATCGCCGGCTCTGTAGTCCTCTACTAAAATTGCATCTGGATGATTCGGACATGTGACTCTTGGGAGAGCATCCAAACTACATGGAAAAAACAACAACACATTTTTATATTTTCCAACTAATAAACAAGTCTGAGTTTTATTGTCTTCTAGTAATAGGTAAGCTGCTAAGATTTTGAAATCCTTGATTAGTATAATAACAACTTATAATCACAATAGCCAGCAGCATTTATATATAATTATCTGATTTGTGATCTTTGCTATTTATTTCTATTGTTAGGGAATAATGGTGTTTTCTACTTGTCAGCCACCATAATGATGGATTTAGCATAGCACAGTAAAGGCAACACACATTGCATGCAAGACAATCAGTTGTAGCTGTGCTGGTCTTAGGTCTGATGATTTTAGCTAGTGAGGATTTTAGCTTTGCTGGGCATACTAACACGTGCTATAGTCCCAACACTTGAGGCTAAAGTAGGATTCCTTGAGTCCAGGACTTCAAGATCAGCCCAGACAAAAGACAAAAGTATTTTCACAAGTTAAAAAAAAAAGAAGAAGAAGAGGAGGAGGAGGAGGGGAGGATTAAAAACTGGATAACCATACACAGAAGAATCTAGATTTCTATCTATTATGCTACCCAATCAATTCAAAATGGACCAATGACCTTCATGTAAGATCTAACCTTGGGGGCTGGAAAGATGGCTCAGAGGTTGAGTGCTTACTGCTCTTTCAGAAGACCTGGGTTCAGTTCCTAGCACCCACACAGTGACTGACAACCACCCATTAACTCCAGTTCCAAGGAGTCTGATACTTTCTTCTGGCCTCTAAGGTCACCAGGCACACACCCAGACACAAAAATAAAAGTAAAAGAGATCTGGCACTTTGAAAGCACTAGAGGAAACAGGTAAAAGGTACTTCAAGCTGTAGGTATAGCAAGGACTGTGTAGGAGGAGAGAGCTGCTTGTTGGCTCCCACTACCCAGAGCTGAAATAATCACACAGAAACTGTATTATTTAAATCATGCTTGGCCCATTAGTTCTAGCTTCTTATTGGCTAACTCTTACATATTAATTTAACCCATCTCCATTAATCTGTGCATCACCACGAGGTCGTGGCCTACCAGCAAAGTTTCAGCATGTCTGTCTCCGGCAGTGGCTCCTTGGTTTCTCTGACTCCAACTCCTTTCTTCCAGCATTGCATTTAGTTTTCCCCACCATAGGTCTAAAGCAGTTCCTTTATTACCCAATGACAGTCACGGCGTACAGAGGGGAGTCCCACATCAGGACTGTCTTAAAGGATCCCAGCAGCAAAGGATATAATCCCAAGAATGGAAAGGGTGACTGCATGAAAAAACTAAACGGCATCTACACCGCAAAGAAAATAATCAGCAGAGCTAACACAGTGCACAGAGTAGGAAAACCTCTGCCAGTGACATAGGAAACACTGTATATTAATATCAAGAAGCTATATTGCACTCCAAAAATTAAGGACCAAAAATCAACTAGTAGACTAATGAAAGACAGTTCTCAAAAAAAGAAAAAAAAAAAGAAAAGGAAACACAAATGGCCAATATTTGTAAATGTATTCAGTATCTTTAGCCACTGAGGAAATTAAAACTGCTTTTTATCTCATCCCAGTCAGAATGGCAATTATCTAGAGACTAAATGACAGCAATAGTATGGCAACTGCGGAAAAGAAGAATCATCACATGCTGCTGATGGGAAGAGAAACTGTTACAGTTGCTGTGGAAATCAGAATGGGCTTTCTCAAAAGACAAACTATAGGGCTGGTGAGATAGCTCAGTGGGTAGACGTGCTTATGGACAGGCATGATGACTTGAGTTCAGCCACTGGGACCCAAATGGCGGAGGGATAAACCAACTTCCATAGGTTGTCCTCTGATGTGGTTAGAGGAGAAAGCAGAATCCCACCAACTGTCCTGACTCACACCTTGGCACAGGCCCTCCCCCCAATAAATAAATACACTAATAAAACTTTTAAAAATAGAACTATGTAATAGACTATACAACTCCTAGGCAGATACCTGAAGGTTCTAAGTAAACACATCACACACACACTCAAATACCCATGTTCATCTGTAACAATGTAATGAAGTGGAATCAACTTTAGGGTAAAAATAATGTGTTACCAATACACAGCCTTAAAAAATGAAGCCTTAGGAAACAAATGGAAATGGAAAGCATTAGACTAAGTGAATAAAACAGAACAATAAAAACAAGGACAGCATGATTCTTTCATGTGTGGAATTTGTATTCAAGTTTTCATGTATGTATATTATACATACCCATACATGTTACATATGTATGTAGGATCTGAAAGAAAAACAGGGAACTGTAAGCAGGAAGGAAGTAACCTGAGGGAGGAGAAGGAGGAAGAGTGAGGCCGAAGGGGCACTATTTGGAAGAAGTGAACCAGCAAAAAGGTGAAGTCAGGACTGACTAATACAAATGTGTACACCAACGTAAGGCGTGCCCTAAGACCATTATACTGCACGCTAGCCTAAGAAACTCATTGCAAATGAAAAATAATGACTACAAAGCTAACATATTTACTTAAGAGTTATGACATTAGTAACAATATTTTCCTTTTATTTGTTTAAAAGACAGGTGTTGCTCTATAGTCTTATTGGCCTCAAACACACTATACAGCCCAGGCTGGCATCAACCAGGAGCCTCTTACCTCAGCCTCCTGAAATGAGATCACAGGGATGTGCCACAAAGCCCAGTTCATGATATTAGTAACTTTTTTATTTATCTTGAACAATAAAACAGCTTGGGGAAATTGATTAACCTTAAATGACTTGATAAAACATGCTTTTAAAAAACAAAGATTCTTGGTCAAAACCTTAGTATTGTTTTTGGAAGGTGTGAGCCCTCTTCTAAAGCTCACTTGACATGTACACAGCTAATGGTTCTGTCGCAGTCACCACAAGCATACACTTAAAACACAAAATTGACTCTTTACAACATGTAAATAGACATTTGTGGTTTAGGGTCAAGTTTCTCATGCTAGCTGTTATAACTCAGAACGTTTTAACCACTAACATTGTTTTTCATTTATTTACTTTAAAGGTATATAATTTTTGTTTTATGTATGTATTATGTAAGTGCATGCATGCATGTCTAGTGCCCAGATGTCAGAAAAGGCATCAGGTTCCCTGGAAGTGCAGGTACCATTTGGGTGCCAGGTCCTCTGCAAGAACAAGTGCTCTTAATACTGAGCCATCTTTCTGGCTCACTAACTACCAACTTTGAAGTCACATAGAAAACTTATTTTAAAAAAAAAGCACATAATAACCACCAAATTTACTCAACTAGAACATATCTTGGACTTTTCTAATAAGGAAAATTGAAGAGGGCAAAAATTGCTTTATTCTGGAAATTTTTTTAAAAAATTATGAAAAATAATAGTACATAAAAACTGAAAGGCTGTCGATATAAAGGAAAATGTTAGCAAAATAAGGGGAGTTTTCAGTAAATGAAGCAGGAAGTTACCATAACAGTATGTTACGGATTATCACAGTTTAGCACTTATTTCGTATGTTTTTGTTTTTTTTCAGATAGGGTTTCTCTGTAGCTTTGGAGTCTGTCCTGGAACTTGCTCTTATAGACCAGACTGGCCTTGAACTCACAGATAATCGCCTGCCTCTGCCACCCTGATGCTGAGATTCAAGGCGTGCACCACCACCGCCCAGCCAGTTTAGCACTGTTAACAAGTAGATGAAGCCAGCTGTGATGAAGAATACCTGTAAACCCAGAATTCCAAAGCAGAGCTAGATCTGCTACCATATTTAGGCCATACTAATAATGATACAAAGATACATGGTAAGTTCTGGGGAAGCTTAGACTAGAGTGAGCATCTCAAAAAGGAACTAAAAGTACATTAAAGGGGCTGGGAAGGGATTGGAACTCAGTGGATAATAACTATACAATGAGTTCCAGAGCAGCTTAGACTATAGTCTCGAAATGCAAAAAAAAAAAAAAAAAAAAAGAGGAAAAAAAAGAAAAAGAAAAAACACAAACAAAAACAAACAATAAAAGTAGGTAAAGGGAATGGGAATGTAGCTTAGAGGGAGAGTACTTGCCTAAGGTCCTGGGCTCAATCCCTAGCACTTAAAAAAGGGAAACATAGGAAAGTTTACAGTGTTTTTAAATGACAATGGAATTATTTAAAGTATAGGTATTTTGTCTGCATGTATGTCCGTGAATCTGTGCATGACCTGGTACCAGCAGAGTAAGAGGGCACCGGATCCCCTGGAGCTGGGGTAACTGAACATTTTGTGAGCTGTCGTGTGGGTGCTGGAAACTGAACCCAGGGTCTCTGGAAAAGCAATCAGAGCTCTTAAATTTGCACAATATCCTGCAAGATAGGCACTCTTCATTTCACAGGTCCTGGCCATAAATAAATAAACAAACAAACAAATAAATAAATAAATAAATAAGTTTCAAGGAATTTTTTAAATGACAAGTTTAAAAATTGTAGCCAGTGAGTTTACTATATGTACTATTTAACTACAACTTGTGTTTCAAGAACACAGAAGTTCCCGTTCCAGAAGATGACAAGCTGTGCTTACATATGCACACATTCAGCTTTCACGCAGCCATGGGAAAATTTCAGTACTGGATAATTTGGAGAAGCTGCTTTCAGGTCCCCACAAGGAAGTCTTACCTGACAAAACCACACCCAGATGGAATGATTAAATCATAATTAAATCTAATTTAAAAATAAGTTAGAACCGGTAAGCAAGAGTGTCAATGGCTTTAGTTCCACACAAATAGTTAAAACTGCTCCTCCCCATGTCAACCTCTCGCTTTTTATAATACAGTGTTCGATGTTCCCAGAAAGGATCTGCGTGCGCGTCTGTGAATAATGGCTTCCCCTGGTGACGTTTATCAATTCCACACAAAGTAACCACCTCAGGAAAAAATGTGCCAGCAAGTGCAGAACTTAATTTGATACTTTGAATACACTCTGTATTAACTAGAAACCAATGGAATGCTGATCAGAAATAGGCATGCATGCTGGGGCACTCAAAAGGTCAACACACTGGCATGACTCAGTTTACACATATGCCAGAATACTAATATCTACCTCACAGTGGTTACAAGAGATGTAATTAGGGTCTGCAAAGCACTTTGCAAGTCACAAGATTAAAGGCTGTCTCTGAGGACCCAACACGCATTTCCTGTAGATATTAAGTACACTACGTTTTAAAAATACATTAAAAATGACTTGCAGCATATGTAATTAATTTCTGGCAGACAACATCTCCTTCGGAGTGCTCAATGATACTGGGGGGGGGGGGGGCTTTAGGAGAGAATTATTCAAGTCTCCGTATGTGCATTTTCTTTCCACTTCGGGGGGCGACCCGTTTCCACCAGGCTACCAACGCTGACGTTTCCCAACTTCCTAGCTGACAGATCCACAGGGACCTAGCACGTAGCTTCCCCAGCTGTCTGGAAAGGAGGCGACGTCACAGCCCCTCACATTGGATGGGCCGTCGTGGGGGAAACACACAGAAAACAGGAACGTGACACAAAGACAGCTGAGGGGTCCGGAGAGAGACGGAGGCCGGGGCGGCGCAGAGCCGCGGGGACGAAGCTTGACCGCGGCGACTCGGGCGAGCAGGGGACGCCTGCGGCAGCCGTCCTTCCAGAAGAGCCTCGGCCCCGCGACCCCCGGTTCCACTCGTTCCGAGGCCGCCGAACTCACCGGCTGGTCGACGCCATCTTCGCGGCTCCGCCAACAGCTTCTTCCCAAGCAGGAAGCGACTCCGGCGGCCGGACGCCCCGAGCCGGCCTTTTATGCGCGAATCACTCGCGCGCAGTTTGCGCGACTACGGGTCGGGAGGCGGGCCAAAAAGCAGGCGATCCTAATGACGCAAGCTAAACGCTTCCTGGATTTCTTTGCTGAGTAGCTGTAAGCAGCAGGTCGCTGGAAGAAACTTCGGAGCCACCGCGGAGAGAAGCCAGGCGTGGTTACTCACACCTTTAATCCCAGCACGCAGGAGGCAGAAACTGGATAATCTCTGTGAGTCCGGGGAGCAGCCTGGTCTACGCAGCGAGGCTCGTGGACAGTCAGGACTAGAGAGAGAGACCCTGTCTCGAACTAAACAAAACAAAACAAAAAAACCGACCCAGGAAGAGTCTCAGAGAATCCAGCGAATGAGTTCAGAGTTAGTTCTCCAGCAAACCGAATCAAAACTCAAAGAAGTTGCCCGTGGTGGCGAAAGGCGTAAGCATCAGACCAAAACAAAACACCACAAATCAAATGGGCAGATAGACAGACAGACAGACAGACAGATAATAGGTAGGTAGGTAGATAGACAGACAGATAGATGATGGTTGTTAGGTAGGTAAATAGATGAGAGAGAGAGAGAGAGAGAGAGAGAGAGAGAGAGAGAGAGAGAGAGAGAGAGAGAGAGGAAGCAAAGCTGTTTGAAAGGGGCAAAGCCCTTACCTCAAACCACTCCTTTACTTTCAAATCAATTTTCCCTGTCTGATTGAATTTCTCATTTGCCCTGAGTAAAGAATTTGGAATAAAAAGAAATTGGCTTTGGTCTTTAGGAGTGGCTATCAGTTCAAGTTCTGTCACAGACCAACAAGCTTCGAATTCCTACAGGTCTTTTACCTCAACAGTGTAGGAATTGAGTGGATTTGCCTCAGAGGCACTTCTAGAATCGACAGGAGATCAGATGGAGCCCAGTGACAGCGGTAGTGCATGCTGTGAAGGAAAGGGAGAATCTGGTCCTGCCATGATCCATGTTGTTTGTCTTTCCCCAATCATCATTGGACATTGAACATTCTATCTAAGGATAGAAAATGTAATAGAACACCTAATGACTGCACAAGGGCCTATTATACATTTATTTGTTTGTTTATTTATTTATCAGCTAAACTGGCATCAAAATGACAGCCTCAAGGCAGGTCTTGTGGTTCATCCTTGTAATCCTAGCACTTAGGAAGCAGAGGCTGGAGGTCCAGAGATCCAATATAGCATGGGTTACAGAGTGCGAGCCTGTCTCAGTCCTTGCCCGTTTACTTAACAAAGGGAATGTAGCAGCATTTCATTTGTATTTTAATAAATAAAGCTTGACCCACTGCCTAGTCTTACAGTGGTGACACACACTTTTAATTCCAGTAGCCACACTAGTTGACATAGAAACTGAGCAGTGTATGCCTTTAATCCCTGCCCTAGAGAGGATTATAAAATGGGAGGAGACAGCTCTCAGGCTCAGGCTCATTCTGAGATTCCTGGAGGCCGGATCACCATTTCGGCCTGAGGTCGAGATAAGAGCCAGTGGCTGGCTGTTTTGCTTTTCGGATCTACATGCTGAACCCCAATTTCTCTTTCTGAGCTTTTATTAATCATGCTTCATGTAATAATGCTACTTCTTTGTGAATGAACCTCCTGGCAAAGTTGGAATTAAAGTAACTGCAAGAGAGGCATCTTCCACTGTGATAAAAACCCAGATATTAGCATTAGTAAACACTTCATTTGTTAGTGGAAATCAAGGGCCTCTTAAGCAGTCGTTGTTTTCTTGAACAGAGTAGAAGCTAGGAGCTTCCTTTAAAGAGCAAGAGTTGCTGGGAATGCAGTCAGTTGTCTGCACTGCAGGAAGGCCCAGGTTCAGTCCCAGCACTGCAGAAAAACAGGTGTGCCAGTGCAAGTCTATAATCACCACTTGGAAGGTAGAGACTGGAGGAGGGGTTCAAGGTCATTTTTGGATACCTCATGAGTTTGAGGCTAGCCTGGAAAGCCAGTCTGTTGTAAGCACTCTGAGCCCTGAGTAAGTTGCCCCAGGAGATTTTTCGACAAAGCCTTTGACTCCATTTTGAGGGCGGAGAGTGACTACTGGTTTCTTCCCACAGTATGAGAACATATTGAATGGCAACACATTAGCAAGGCTCAGTAGGTTCAATGGGGGCAGTTTGTCATATAAGCCACCTGGTTTGGTAATCTGGCTGAGGCAATGCAGGTTCTCTTATTCCAACTGGCATGGCTAATGTTAGCTATTCTATCTCACAGCACACTGTACTTGTATCTGTATATCCAGATTCATCTATGTGGCTTACAGAAGCACATTGGTTAAAGAGGCTGCAGCAGAATTCAAAGGCATTAGACGTGGAGAGAGAGAGAGAAAGAGAGAGAGAGAGAGAGAGAGAGAGAGAGAGAGAGAGAGAGAGAGAGAGAGAGAGAGGCTGTATTGATAACAGATCAGTTACATAAGGCAGCCGAAGCTGGAGCTGCTGGCTTTTGGGTGGGAAGCTGTGAGGGGAAGGCTGGACTGGAATCTGTGAGTGGAAGATGGGGCATCCAGGTCCAGAGAGGTGGAAGATTTTGAAGATCAGCTTTAATGAAACTCATATGTTCCAGAGTAGGAGTGTGAGGATTAGAACCATTAACCAAAAGGAACGGAGATATAAGAGAAATAAGACAGAAACACAGAACAGCATCGGGAGGGACATTCAGGGAATACTGAATCCTGATTCTGTCTGCGTTTATTTTCCACATGCTTGTATACTTTACTCCAGAAGGGAAGGATGGAATGTAACAGACTTCATTAACATGGTACAAGGAATAGACTTGACTTCTCCAACCTTTGGTCCAGGTGGTGTGACTCCACCTCTTTACCCAAAATACCAATTAACCACGCCCTGAGTCAGAATCTCTTGTTTGTAGCCAAATCTGATGTCAACAATTTGGAGAGAGCAAAAATAAGCTCAAACTCTCTGACCTCCAGTCAAGGTGGAACAGGCTCACGTTTGATGGATGTGAGCATTTGAACAGGCTCACAGAAAGATGAACAAGCAGGCAGTCCAGCAGAGGCTAGACAGTGAGTTGAGCTGAAAGGGGGTCATCAGGAACTGCTCTGCTTGTTGGTCCCTGATTTATACACCAGCTCTTAGGTGACAGGTCGGTGTGTGGCGGTAATATCGCAGTGCTAGGCGTCGGTCTCTTTACAGAGTCCAGGTGAGGGACTAGTGGGTCCGGTAATCTTGAATCTTCTTTCCTAGATATGATTTAATGCCCCCATGTGCCTTTGCAGTCTCAATTCACACCCATACTTTATAGAGTAGCTCCTTTTATACTCCCAGGAATAAGTCATTTATCGTTCCGTGCTGCCTGCGAAATTTGTAGATCCACCCAGAGGCTGTAGTCATTCTCCTCTGTCAAAATCGAGTCTAAAACTCTTTGTAAAATGCAGTCTCCTATGGTAAGGCACAGCCTAAGAAAACACTGGTTTACACATGTGGGGTAATTCTGAATTGGCCATAGACACTGTCACAAAACCTAAATTCATTAATTAATTTAAGAAAGAAGTATGAACCACACCTGAGGGCAGTCCCTCATCCCCATCCCCAACCCCAGCAGCAGATACCAACAAAAACAAAACAACTCAAAGGTAGCTTTGGATTTTTTTTTGTCTCGTATTGTTTTTTTGGTTTTTGGTTTTTGGTTTTTGGAGACAGGGTTTCTCTGCAGCTTTTTTTTTTTTTTTTTTTTTAGAGCCTGTCCTGGAACTAGCTCTTGTAGACCAGGCTGGCCTCGAACTCAGAGATCCGCCTGCCTCTGCCTCCCGAGTGCGGGGATTAAAGGCGTGCGCCACCACCGCCCGGCTTGTCTCGTATTGTTTTGTTTGGACTTTTTTCTTTTTTAACCTTACTGGTCTAATGCTTGTATATTATGGTTTCCAATTTTGAGTTTTCATGGGTGTGGGTGTGGATATTTCTTGTAATCTTTCTTAGTTTCTTTCTTTTTTCCTTTTTTGTTTTAGTTTGTTTTGTTTTATCCTTGCTTGTCTTTTTTTTTTATTTGTCTAATTCTTATTTGTCTTTTTGAGACAAGTTCTCTCTTTTATGTAGCTCTGGCTGTCCTGGAACTGACTATGTAGACAAAGCTGGTCTCAAACTCACAGAGATTCACCTGTCTCTGTCTTCCAAATGCTAGGATTGAAGGTGTGCACCACCACACCAAGCTGTTTCTTTTCTTAAGAGAGAGCAAAAGACTTGAGGTTGGAAGGGTGGCAAGGATCTAGGAGATGAATGAAGAGAGACTGAGATCAGAATATATTGTATGAAAATAACTTTTTTAAAAAAAAAAAGGTTGAGAGACATGAGCATAGAAACTAAAATCTGAGCGGGGGATGGGGAGCATGATTACCCCACCTCAATCTGTCATTGTTTAATTCCAAATTGAAAACTTTCCTCTGCTCACATAAGATGTTTTTTCCCCCTTAAGAACTGCGAGAGTTTGATAGGCAATTGTTCCCCACGCCTTTAATCCCAGCACTCAGGAGGCCGAGGTTGGTGGAGCTCTGTAAGTTTGAGGTCAGCCTGGTCTATAGAGTGTGTTCTAGGACAGCCAGGGCTGTTGCGCAGAGAAACCCTGTCTCGAAAAAAAGAAAAAAAAAAGAACTGGGAGAATTCCAAAAATGTCATGACCCATTTTAGTGTGACAAGAGCACTAGGCAGGGAAGGACCCCACCAGTAGGGAGCTCACAACCCACAACCAGTGGTGTTTCCCCCGAGAGCATCTTAGGTCATGACTGAAAGGAAAGAGGGCAGTTGGGAGTACTGGGAGGACTAGAGGACCCAGGGGGTTCACAGTAGATAGCTAACAATGTTTGTTGAGGGGAGAAACCACTAAGGAAACTGAAACTCCAGAGCCGGGAAGTTAGAGCAACTGGCGACATTTCTCTGCCCTCCTCCCAGGTCTTTTCTTTGTTGCAGACTTGCAAGGGTTTCTTTGTTAGTGTGGTACTAACAAAACAATTGTTAAGGTCTTCTCATCCTCATGTTCAGATTTTATTTCTGATCTTGAGTTTAAGACCACATGCACATTTGAGTTTCATCACCTGAGAACCAGAGACTTAGACCAGCTTTGACTACAATTTCTCGTGAGAAGTAACATTTTCTGTACATTTATATGCAAGAGATCATAATAATTTTTAGAATAAGACTTTTTTGGTTTTTTGTTTGTTTGTTTGTTTGTTTGTTTGTTTGTTTTTTGAGAGAGGGTTTCTCTGTAGCTTTGGAGCCTGTCCTCCTGGAACTAGCTCTTGTAGACCTTAAACTCACAGAGCTCCGCCTGCCTCTGCCCCCCGAGTGCTGGGATTAAAGGTGTGCACCACCACCTCCTGGTGAGATCATAATAATTTTTAAACTAAAGTCTTGATGTTTATTTTTAGTATTTTATTTTTTTCGAGACAGGGTTTCTCTGTGTAGCTCTGTCAGTCCTGTCAGTCCTGGAACTTGCTATGAAGACCAGGCTGGCCTCAAACTCACAGAGATCCTCCTGTTTCTGTCTCCCAAGTGTTTGAGGTACACCCTGTTGTACTATTTTATTTTTGAGTCAAGGTCTTATTATGGAACCCAGTATGAACCTGGCACTCACTCTACAGCCCTGACTGTCCTCAGAACTATAGAGATGCTCTTGCCCTTGGCTCCTTAATGTTGGGCTTATAGTCATAAACCACACCTGGCTCTGGCATACTGTTCTGAAAGTTCATGACACGTCTCTCATGCCCTCACTTTCAAAATCATTGATACGGAAATGCCTGTTTGGGAAGTGCCAGGATAATAGTACTGTCTAAGATGACAATCTCACTTCAACAGGAACTGGCTAACATTTGTTAGGAAAATCTTAGGTAGCCTCTCTTGGTTGAGGAAGAACAGATGGCCAGCCAGATTCCAGAATGAGGGCCTCTTTCTGTGTCTCATTACTTTCCCTTCTGCCTGGCTTCAAAGTTACTGTACCTTGGGAAATGCAGGCGGTATATTTGTAGAAATGTCTATTGGCTTTTTGGTTTCTTAATTATGACACATTTAATTTAGGGAGGCAGAGGAGGAACCAAAAAAAGAGAAATTGGGTTAATAATAGTAGCAACCAACTTAATAGAACTTACTGTGTGCCAGGAACTATGTAAAGCTGTGGAAACATTACCTCCGTAAATCTTGTCAACAACTAACTCTATGAGTTGTTCTCTTTCATAGATGGAGCATTAGAAGTATAAAATTGTTGAGTAACTAAGTCATGTAGCTTGGAAATGGCAGAGCTGGGATTAGCTGTGATTAAAATCCCAACAAATTGGCTTCAGAATCCATGCAACATGTCTCCTAATACAGACTTTGGATCAAAGTTTAGATCCATAGAGTCGAAGATCAGTGGATGGGTTTAATAAGAGGATGCCCACAGCAATCCTGTGATCTCAATTTTACGAGGCAGCTGCAATCCAAAATACTCTTACCAGTTGTCCGCACAAGGACGCTTGAGCCGGTCGGATCAAGTGTTCCCTTATCTGAAATGTTCCTGGTCCATATCTCACTGTTAAGTGTTCTTGTACATGTGATATTGAATTTCCCAGCTCTGTTTGTCCCACGATTGATTTGAAACCTTATTTGTGGCTCATTCTCCATTTGAGAATGAACCTAGGTTTTCACTGGGGAAAGTCTACAACTCCACATACTGTGTGGTCACACCCAGTCTTTAACTGTTAGGGGATTGGAACTAAGAACCAAAACTGCGTTTTTCTTCGGAATCAGAGGGCAAGACACTAGGAATGAAAGCACATTGTCCCTCAGTGTTGATGGAGCAGTAGGTTTTTTGGGATCCCTTAAATGGTGATTAAAACAACCACCCCCAAAGTTTCACTATATTGGTTTTCAAAAAGGTAACATTAAGGATGTTGTGGAGCGTGGATGAGGTCCGGAGTGAATGTGTATTGCTGACATGAGCATGGCCATGTGAGACTCCAATGCCTCAGACTCCTGGCAATGGCAAACCCTTTGTCTTGCCCAAGTATTAATGTGGACATTGTGTGCACTAAGTATCAACTGCTATTCCCTCTCCTCCAAGACTGCAACCAGAGACACTCCACAAAGAAGACTTCTTACTGAGATTAGGTTTCCCAGATAGGCCTCCTACAGAAATTTCCCCACATAGATCTCCTAGAGAGAGTAGATAATTGCCCCCGCCAGACTCCCTGCTGAGCTTTGACAGTTCCTCCCCAGAGTAGCTATCTAGCCTCCTAGTTGGGCTTAGTTTCTGGAAAATGGTTAGTGCGTCTCTACCAGAGTGCTTTGTAGCCACCAGATCCCAGCTTTTCTGTGTATGCTTCTTTTGTTTCTCCATTCCCTTCGTACCCTAATCAGGTAAATTCCTAAGCCTTGCAGTTCAAGGCAGCATGTAACTTCAAAAACGTTGCTGCCTTTTTCCCCCTGTGTCTTTTGTTTGTTTCGTTTGTTTGGAGACAGGGTCTCTCTACATAGCCCTGGCTGTCCTGGTATTCACTATGTAGACCAGGATGGCCTGGAAATCACAGCAATCTACGGGTTTCTGCCTGTTAAGTGCTGGGTTTTAAAGACATGTGCCACCTTTCCTAACCTTGTTTTCTGCGTCTTGAAGTTTGTATTTTTCTCAAATAATAACTCCAATTTTATAATACTAGAGCCATGAAGAATTTGAATGATACTACAATTTTCCCCAAATCTTTTTTTTTTTTGATTTTTTTTTATTTATTTATTTATTTATTTATTTTTTTTTTGGTTTTTCGAGACAGGGTTTCTCTGTGGCTTTGGAGCCTGTCCTGGAACTAGCTCTTGTAGACCAGGCTGGTCTCGAACTCACAGAGATCCGCCTGCCTCTGCCTCCCGAGTGCTGGAATTAAAGGCGTGCGCCACCACCGCCCGGCTTCCCCAATCTTTTTAAAATTAATTTTATATATTTGTTTGTTTGTTTGTTTTTTGAGACAGGGTTTCTCTGTAGCTTTAGAGCCTGTCCTGGAACTCACTCTGTAGACCAGGTTGGCCTTGAACTCACAAAGATCTGCCTGCCTCTGCCTCCCCAGTGCTGGGATTAAAGGCGTGTGCCACCACTGCCCAGATTCCCAAATATTTTTAAGTATATTTGCTTAGTCTAGATTACATTTGCTTTTATAATCTGTTTTACTAATCATGTTCTCTGATGAGCTGAAGGAGAGACTGTGGAAATTTTATCCCTGTTCCCCTTAAGACAGACTTCCTATTATTATTATTATTATTATTATCATTATTCATTAGTTATAGAGTCTTATGTAAGATGACCTCCTCTCAGGCTTAAAATTCTTCTACCTCTGTCTTTTGTGTGCTGGGATTGCAGGCATAAACCACCACTATTGGCCTGTTTGTTAAAGACTGTATTTTTTTAAAAAGGCAACAACAACAAAAACAGATTTGTTTTATTATTTTAAATTATGTGTACCTGTGTATTGTGAGGCCTGAAGAGGTTGTTGGATCCCTGGACCTGCAATTAGAGGTGGATATGAGCTGCCTAACATGGGTGCTGGGAACCAAATTCTGGTCCTCTGCAAGAGCAGCAAGTGATCTTTACCACTGAGCCATCTCTCCACCTGGAGACTGCATTTTAATATTGAAGTCTATTGTTGCCATGAAAACCACACACTAGGAGCTTTATTCTACATGACTACATAGTTTCAAATACACTCACAAGCAACTTAAAACTCCAAAGGTGTTAAAGTATGACCACAGGGTGTGGCTGTGATGTCTGTTGTTCCTTTCATTCCTGCCATGCACTGCTCACAGTATTCTAAATTTACCTGGAAAGACTCCAAAAAAGCTTTCTCTGCTAAAGCCCCTCTAGCCAGTAATTCTTCTTCTGAGTCCCAGAGTGAGGGAATGAGACTAGGAGATACTGTGTTCATGAAGAGGCCCCATACAATGTTACCCAGATTTGCATGAAACTAAGAAGAAGATAAAAACTTGGAACAAGGAAACCTGCAACGTTAGGCATGGTGTTCTAAATCATGAAGCTGCCTATGACTGGAGTAGGAAGTAGTATGCATTCCCATGCAGCTTAGTGATTGATTAAAGCCAATCCGTGTCCCAGGACATTTTCTAAGCAACACTTCCCCAAAGCTGATTCTGTTCCTTCAGCTGTTTGAAAGTAAACGCGCAGACATCCCTGGAATGCTGGGACCTCTTTGTACCTTTGTGATGGATCCATCTGCATTTAGCAGACACCCAGAATATATTGATTTATATGATATCTACAAAGTGAAAACGCCACTACCTGCAGGCCTTAGGAGATGGCTCACTGGGTGAAGAGCCAGCTGTGTAAGCTTGAGGACCTGAGTTTGGATCCCCAAGGCTCATGCAAAAAAAGCCAGTTTAGGCACTGTGTCTCTAACCTAAGGGCAGGGGAACCGAGACAAGTAGATCCCTGGAGCTGACTGACTGGCCACTCTAGCCAATTGGTGAGTGCTGGGTTCAAGGACAGACCCTGTTTCAAAACGAAAGGTGGAGAATGATCAAAGAACACATATGCACATACATGCACATGCTTCTTCCCTCCACACGTGTGCACTGTGCACGCATTTTAAAAAAAATTACCTATGCCATTCTTTAATAATAATGAAGAAAAATTAATGCTGATTTATTGGTGGGAGTCTCCATTATAGCTAGCTAGCTGTGCATACTTTTTTTCTTAGTGCTTTCCCCATGTATACAATTTTCTATTATGTCTGCACACCTTTAGATTCATGTGTTCTACTTCAGTCTTTTCATGACACAGTTTAATTTCGAAAGTGCTCTGATAAATGCTCAGTCTGAACATTCCCAGTCCTCCTTCAGGTTCTGTTAAACTCCAGCTACAATTTTTCAAATTCTCGGGATACTTTGCCAGAGTCATGTGATACAAGCTACACTTCGGCTTAATAAGAATTTAGCTTGGGCTTGCTTTAAAACAACTAAACCATACTGCGACAGCTATGGCTAACATCAAAATAAATGGTATCCTCTTGATTAGCAGAGACAATCGTCCATCAAACAGTGTGGCCATTTATTCTAAACTAACTTCTAAGACGAACACTGTAAGGCCCTGAGCTCTTCGAAATATTTGCATCCGAGGATGGAGCACGATGCCAGTGTTTTACCAAGAGGGAAGAAGTTTAGAAGATGGGAGTTTTCATGCGATTTTACTTTTTCACACCCAGTTGTTTAACAGAGTGTGTTATAGAGCCCAAAAGTAGAATTATAGCGAATTAACCTAGGAATCTATGAAAGAAAGCTACATATTAGAAACTTCCTAACTTGGAAGTTTCTGGCCTAGTGGCCTATTTATTGAGTTAGTAGACAATTGAGAGTTTACAAAAATAATGCTTCCAACATTAATTGTGTAATATTTCTTTCACAAATTCTGGGTGTGAGTGTAAGGAAAGAAGCTTCTGTGTGGTATGGTGAAGTCAATATTGATTAGAAAATCCAGTTATCACTACAATTTAGTTTTGATAGATCCCAAGATGGCTGCTTGTCAGCAGGGGAATTTGTGACTTAATTGGCAAGGTGGAGTAATTATCTGTATTCTCCGAACACCAATACAAGGAAACTCTCAAGTCTTAGAAATGTGGTTGAGGTTTATGTTTTGTTTTGTCTACCTTGGGGTTTATCCACTTGGGAAGCCCCTAGTTTTACCTGGGAGTAAGTTTTCATTTAAAATGTTTGGTAATTGTGTGGTTGCAGAGTTGCTTTCATTGTTAAGATGGAGGAAATTCCGGAGTTTAGAAGCTTTTCTGTAACTTCCCCCCACTTTCCAACATCCTTCCATGCCCGAACCTCTTTTCCCTGGAATCTAATGGCACCTACTGAGTGAGGGACTGCTTTCTCTTTGCCTCTGATCAATGGATCTTCTGGGAGGATGACCTGCACACTTTGTCACTCAGATAACAATACATTCATCCACAGAAAATAGAAAGCATTGCAATTGGTTAAACAAATAGAGGTTTATTTACCTTGTGCCTGACAAAGTCTATTAGTAGGTGCAGTGGCAGCTTCATTTGCCTCCAGGGGCCAGCCCCAACTTCTTTGCATCTTTCTGCACTTTGTACTCCTTAGTATGAAGACACACACCCTCATGCTACTTCCTCCAAGAATGCGAGACGGTGACTGCATCTCCATTCCTTGCCACTGCATTCCAGGTGAAAGAGGCTCAAGGGACAGAGGACAAAAAGCCTTTTTCTTTCTGCCAGCTGTTGCCTTCTAAGACACTTAGAACTACTTGCATAAAAAGCTGAGGAATTCAGTAACTTGACTTTTTAGCTTAAAAGGTAGAACTAGCCAAAGGAAAAGGTGTACCTTGTGTTTTAATAGTCAAACTGTAGTTTTGCTGTATTTCCTTTGGAGTACAAGAAGTTCCTTATTTTTGTGGAGTATCTGTGTGTTTAGTTAGTGACAAGATGACGTCAAAGAATGACTTATCTAATGGGAGAATCTGCAGATGACTTATCGGCCCTGTGGCTGACCTGTCCATATCAGCCATGGTTCTCCAGAGGAAGGGAACAATTGTGTGTGCAGACACATATAAAAGTGCTCATTTCAAACCTTTGTTTGTTGTGATTAGGGGGCTGATAGGTGCAGAATCTTGCGGCTGTGTTTGTGAGTCTCCTTTTGTTTTATCCAGTTGTCCACATTATAAAGGCAAACTGTTTGATTCCACGCCCACTATTTCCAGGGCTAGATGTGTTGCTGAATGGCGGAGCACACCCCTGGGCCAGGGATTTGATCCTCATCACAAAAGCAAACAGCACAACCCTTACATCTGAACGAGAGGAACAACAGTTCACAAAATTCAAAAATGAATCAAAATCCACCCATTTTAATGGTAATCTCATCTAAAATCTATCTGAGAGAAACATCCTAAAGAGTGCTCACACATCCGACACCAAGGCTTACCTAGCTGTGGTGGTTTGAAAGAAAATGGCCCTCAAAGGGAGTGGCACTATTAGGTGTGACCTTGTTGGAATAGGTGTGGTCTTGGAAGTGTGTCACTGTGGAGGTGTATTTTGAGTTCTCATACATACTCAAGTGACACCCAGAGAGACAGGCCACTTCTCATTGCCTCTGGACCAAGCTATAAGGACTCTCAGTTCTAGCACGCCTGTCTACATACTGCCTTGCTCTCCACCATGATAATGGACTAAACCTCTGAACTGTAAGCAAGGCACCCCACTAAATGTCTTCCTTTATAAGAGTTGTCGTGGTTAGGGTAGAGATATGTGTTTACTTGTTCACTGCTGAACAACTATGAGGTCTTACTTGTGGAAGGGAAGACAGGTGGGAAAGAGAGAGAAAGGAGGGAAGAGAAACCAAGAAGGAAAGAGGAAGAATTTCACCCATAGGAGAATGAAAACAGTAGAAGAAAGAATTTCTAGAAAGAAAACTGTAAGATGGAGAGAGGTGGACATGACTCATTTCTGAAGAGACACAAGAAAATAGAACTACGTCTTCGAGAGTGAGAAGAAACATCATTGGAGCTGGCCACTGAATGAATACAGGGCTGGCTACAGAGGGCAGGCTCAAGGCCAGGTGAAAACCTCCCACGTCCTCAGCAGGCCTGATAGGCTGCGGTTCCTGTGAAGCCTGTATGCCGTGTAACAACTGTCTCCAGGGTTCTAAGCCTTACTATTTTTTGGTCCGGGACTCAAGCACAGGGCCTTGCATGTCCTAGGTGAGTACTGTTTTACTGAGCTCCATTCCCAACTATGAGCTCTCCTTTTGAGAGCTGGACCCAATTTTCAAGCAACAACCTTCCCTATTCCATCACTACCTGCGACTTGTGGGGCCTGGACAGGTTCGTGGATGACCTTTGTTACTATGTGGATGAAGGAAGGACAGATGCCAGGTCAGGTATATCACAAGCGGTTTCTGACTTTGCCCAGACTTAGCTGTGTTGCTGGTGGTAGGCCGTGATGTGGGAAGAAGACAAGGGAGTGGATGTTTTTGGTTTCCTATCACAGAGAATATTAGCAGTCGCTGATGTGGTCACAGGTAGAGAAAACTCACTATCAAAGGCTAAGGAGGTGAACTCACAGCTGCTAGGGTATACCCGCTTGTGCCCAGCAACCCTGGTGCAGGCATAGAACTTCAACCCCACCGGGTGGAGTTCTCGTTTTTGGCTGGCTGGGCAAGTTCAAGCAGCATGGCGATAAGTGTCCTGACCAGCATGATAGAACAATGAAGCCCAGGGAAGGCGAGGACATGAGCGTAGGTAGCTGTGAAGTCTAATAGGAATCACACTGAAGGCCCAGTGAAGTACAGCAGAGGCAATCACACTGTCATCTGTGTAAAAATCACCAGAAGAGGGGTCGGGTCCTGGGATTATTTATTAGCTCTCAGGGGAAGAGTCTGAATCTCTTTTAAGAAGGCTCTTAGTTGATGCTGACGTAAGAGGCCTATGGACCATTTTCTGAGAAACACTGGGTTCCGAATTGCAGTAATTTTAAAAAGGGACAGAGAGGGAGAAAGAGGAGGGGGAGGGGAGAGAGAACACAGCCGTGAAAACGGGAGCTGGAGGACGGGAGGAATTCAGGAAACCGGGAACTAGAGGACAGGTGGTTACAGAGGTGACTTTACATCTCAAAGGTGAACCAGCCTGGAGTGAAGACACTGTCAAGGTGTGGCCAAGGGAGTGGGTGGCTCAGTCGGTGCAGAGGTGAACGTCAGCAGAGGCAACAAGGTCAAGGGATGAGAAACCTGGGCTGCCCTTACAGACCTCAAAGCCACCCCAAGGAATGGCAGTGCTTGTAACAGAGAAGCAAAGCCAGGAGCAAAGTTCAGTGTCCTTGGGAGGAAGCTGGAGGCACCCACATAGCTGGCTGGTTCCAATGCTATGGGGAAGTGAAACTGGCTGACACCCGCGTGTCTGTAGTTTGTTTACTATGCTTTCTACAGACTGGGCCAGTAATCCTCAAAGACACGTGTCATATGAAGTATGTGTTATTTTTGTTTGTTTCATTTATTGAGAGAGTCTCATGTAGTCCAGGATGACTTCCAGCCTCTACCTCCCAAGTGCTGGTATTGCGGGCTAATGCTACCACATAAGGTACGGGAAATGTAAATGGGATTTCTGTTTCCATTTGTGAGAAAATGCAAGATAGAGAAACTGACTCTCACAAAATTACCGAGTCGGGTGTTTTAATATATTCCAGACGAATAAAATCAGAATTTACTGACTACTGTTAGGAATGGGGTTCATTTTGGAAAGGCAATGGAAATGTTTGTCCTGAGATGTTTTCTTCTTAGTACCCACGAGGTGGCAGCACTGAGTAGAAAGCCCTTGAAAGAGACTGGAAACACTAGCACCGATTTCACATCAAGACTTCTGGTTGTTCCATGCCTTGATGATTTCTTCAGCAGCATCCAGTGTGCTATCTTTCTGGAAATTAATAAAAGAATCGTATTGTTAAATACTAATATGAACTCAATATAGAGCAATATTTAAATATAGAAGATAAAGCCACGTGGTGGTGGCGGTGGTCTTTAATTCTAGTACTTGGGAAACAGAGGCAGGGAATCTCTTGAGGCCAGCCTGGTCTACAGAGTGAGTTTCAGGACAGCCAGAGCTACATAGAGAGTCGCTGTCTCTAAAAAACAAAACAAAACAAAAACCATAGAAGGCATAAGAAAATATTTAATTTTAGGTGAAGAAACAGTTTCAAAGTAAAAACACAAATGCAAAAAACAAAACGTGAGGGAGGAATGGAAAGACAGCTCAGAGGTTAAAGGCATGTACTAATCTTACAGAGGACTCATGTGGCGTGGGTGGCTCACAAAACTGCCTGAAACTCCAGCTCCAGGGGATAGGGTGAATCTCTCTTGTCCTACATGAATACACACACACACACACACACACACACACCACACACACACACAAATAAACATACTCTAAAAAGAAAGCAAAATCTAAAAAAACTGAAAGCAGTTATTCAATTAATTATAATTAGAGAAAGCAGTCATGAGTTCAGAGACGATAATATTGAAAACCAATATTGCCTCCCCCCATTTCCCTGTCCATCCCTCCATTCCCCAAGACAACCTGTCATGGCAGTTTTTATGTTTAGTTCTAATGGCTACCATTAAAATCCAATCATATACTCAGGCTTTATTTCCTTATCTGTGAACATTGAGTTATTTACTATAGTTGACCTTCAATAAGAAAAATAAGTCATTCTAGTCAATACTCTGGGAAAAACTGCTATGATTATTGTAAACGAATCCTCTTAGCTGTTGAATAGGCAATATGGTTTTTATTACATTTTATTTACTTATGTATATTTTTAGGTATGAGTGGTCTGTCTGCATGTATGCCCGAATGCCAGAAGAGTGTATCAGATTTTATTATAGATGGTTGTGAGCCACTATGTGGTTTCTGGGAATTGAACTCAGGACCTTTGGAAGAACAGCCTGTGCTGTTAACCGCTGAGCCATCTCTTTAGCCCATCAATGCATGTCTATGATATGAGAGTAAATGGAACAGCTATAACTGAAGGTCTCGTCTTGTGCTTTTCTCCCCTCCCTCCCTCCCTCCTTCCCTCCCTCCCTCCCTCCCTATCTATTTTATTTTCCCTTCTGCCCTTTCTACCAAAATGGTTGGGCAGGAAAGCCAGCTACTGGAGCTGAGGGAAGAGAATATCCACATTTGGAGGCTGGGAGCCAAGCAGCCTAGAGTAGGATGGTGTAGCTGGTGCAGGTTCTGGCCTGACAGTGAGGCACCTGTGTGGGAGGGTAGCCAAGCAGGGCACTGACACTGAATGGAACAGGGGAGCAGCTGCCATGAGGACTGAGAGTCTGAAAGGGAGACCAGAGAGAGAATGCCTTGTGTGGGGCAAAGGAACTGCGAGGAAGGCGCCTCTGTGGGAGAATGGTAGAACAGGGTCCGGACTCATCCACTGAGAGGCGCGCGCGCGCGCGCGCGCGCGCGCGCGTGTGTGTGTGTGTGTGTGTGTGTGTGTGTGTGTGTGCGCGATTGGTCAGAGATCAATCAATTCAGAGGTATCAAGTAATTAAATAATGGGAATCAGGTTTCACTCTTGAAGAAGGGCGCTACAAATAGAAATGGAAAAAAATACAATTAACCCTATGATAGTTTTCAATAAATTTGGATACAAATAAATACAGATGTAAGTATATATGCAATCCGTTCTGTCTACCCAAGCGTTCTGCTTCTCACCCAACCGATTACTGAAAGTATGTGGGAGAAGGAATTACATCTGCAGCGAGCAGGAACACATTTCTTTTTCTTGTTAGGATTCACAAACAATACGCTATCACATCTCTTTTGATGTTACTTTATATTAGATTATAAATAACCTGGAGACGATGTAAAGTATACAGAAGGATGTGCACACGTTATAGACAGATAGTGTCTATTTCTATCAGTCACTTGAATATCGTGCAGTTTGATGAGCAGAGATTTGTGGGAGTATGCTGCTCATCACCTTTTGTTACAGATGATGACTGACATATGTAAATGTGCATGAGCACAAATGCATTTATGTATTCTCTACCTCTGCCTGATGGGAGGGTCTACAAACAGCAACACACAACAGCACTGAACACTCTCAGCACCTAGACCTTGATTTAAAGGAAAAACTCTTGCTCTAGGGCTGGAGAGCCAGCCCAGTAACTAAGAGCACTTGTTGCTCTCAGTAAGGACCTGCGTTGGGTTCCCAGAAGCTACATGGTGGCTCACAACCATTTGTAACTCCACTTCCAGGGGATCTGACTTCCTCCCCTGGCCTCTGTGAGCACCAGGCACATGTGTGATACACAGACATACAATGCAGGCAAGATACCAACACACACACACACACACACACACACACAAAGCAAACAAACAAAACCCCTACACCCAAAAACATCACCCCCACCAACACACACACACACACACACACATAAAGCCTTACTCTAAAAAGAACCAGACTTATTGGAAATGGCTGGTTCCAGATTAGAGAATGATAAACCAATCCAGGTGTAGAAAGTTCAGAGAATGACCCAACGTGATGGTAACACAGCAAAAGAAACAGAAGTCAGTTCAAAGTGACCCATAGTGGCGTTATTCTGTAGAAATTTAAATAAAAATAGGTGCAATGATAAATTATAACTCATCAAATGAGACAGAAATCTTTGAGTTTTTACTGCCACCAATGAATAAGTAAAATGATTAAGTTACTTAGTGAGATATGGACCATTACTGTAATTTCAAAGCAATTTCTTCAAAATAGTTAATATTTTTAATAGAAAACTCTAACTCTACTGGAAATGAATGAATACACCATCTTAATCAGTTGTCTGAAATCAACAGCCATGCGTCAACATCACTGTTGTGGTTTTCCTACCAAGTTGAACAGTCTGAGCTGAACCACAGTGGAGCATCAGGCCAAAATGGAGTGGTTTTCCTTAAAGTAATTGGCTGGTGAGTTTTTCAGTGTCAAGGCAGTGAAGGTCAAATGTGAAGATCCATTCAACATGACAACTAAGTGCAACACACAGCTCTGGCCTTGACACAGACAGACAGACAGACAGACAGACAGACAGACAGACAGAGTGAAACGGTTCTGGCCCAAGTGCCACTGCTTGCTTGTTCTGAAGACTTTACGGGATGGTAGGTGAGATTTGGCTAGGAGCTGAGGGGTAGGATGAATGATTCGTCAAAGTTAACTTCATGGTGCGGAGAGCAGTGTGTAGAGGGTTTGGAGAATGTCCTTGGTGGGAAACCCATGATGAAATATTTGGGGATGGTGGATTATCGTTAGCAGTTCAGTAGATATTTTACTCTGAGATGATCGTTTAGAAACTATAAAATCACGCTGATTACACTTCAAATATATCATCTTTTGTGTGTACACAGGTGTGCGTGTCTGTGTGTGAATCTGTGTGAGAGGCATGTGTGGAAGAAGACAACCTCGGGTATTGGCTTTCACCTCCCACTTTGAGATGAGGTCTCATGGTTGTACCAGGACTGCCATGGTTGCCACCTCTGCCTCCCATCATGCTGTATGTAGGATTATAGGCATATAGGACTCTATCAGCTTTAGGAATTTTTACTTTTATTTCATGAGTCTTGGGATACCAACTCAGGTTCTCACGCTTCTCTCCAGGTGCTTTTAGCTCTGAGCCATCTCCCTAGCCCTTCAAAGTTGGCTTTTAGGTCAGCCATCCTCCCTCACGCCTCCTCAGCCACTCTATTTTCTTCCCCAGAGGCAGCACTGGGATTCTATTCTAGATCCTTTTGAGACTTTTCAAACATTTAGCTAACAGAAGCATTTCTGAAAAAAAAAAAACTGTACAGTTACTTGAAGTTCTGTTTGTTCGACTTTTATTTACTTTTTCAGAAACGACATATTTCATTTTTCTTCTGCTTCTAAAATTTTCTCTAATATTGTAAAATTCCAGGTTCTTTTTCTGTTTTATTTTTTAAAAAGAACTTATTTATTTACTATGCATACAGTGTTCTACCTGCATACACACTTGCATGCTAGAAGAAGGCACCAGATCTCATTACAGATGACTGTGAGCCATCATGTGGTTGCTGGGAATTGAACTCAGGATTTCTGGAAGAGCAACCAGTGCTCTTAACCTCTGAGCCATCTCTCCAGCCCCGCCCTGTTATTTTTCAATTCTATGTTCTTTTCCACATTCTTTTACTTCCCTCAACTCTGAAGCACTCAGAGTTTCCAATGTTACCATAATTTCCAATCCCTTTATGTTCTAAGTTTCTTACCTGCTGTCCAGTAGCTCCCGCTCCATCTTCCTGTCTCATCACCTACCACTTTCCCACACTCTCAACCCTCAGCCTACTGAACCCCAAATGTCACAACTTTTAACTGTTCCCTGGCACCATTCATTTTCCCAGTGACTACTCTAAAGGTTGTTTTGTTCATGTGCCTTTCCTTTCCCTTACTATGTCCTTGGAAGACGTGGATCTCATTCCTTTGTCGTTATGATAGATTCCTGACTGGATGCCCACCGTGAGCTCTCCCTGCCAGTGCACACACTGCTCCCATTCATCTGAGGAGTGAATATGCCACCATGTGGTTTGAAGATGGGTTTGTCGATTTTTAAAATGTCTTTTAAAATTTTTATCTCATGGGCATTGGCATTTCGCCTGCATGTGTGTCTGTATGAGTGTGTTGGATCCTCTTGAACTGGACAGTTGTGAGCTGCCATATGGGTTCTAGGAATTGAACCCAGGTCCTCTAGAAGAGCAGCCAGTGCTCTTTAGGGCTGAGACCCCTTTCCAGTCCCAGGGATGTGCAGATGTTCAGCAAGGAGGAACTGGGCAGTGCTAGAAGACAACAGAATTCTCTCTTCTTCATCAACACGTTTAATACAAGTCATGTAGAGATGGTGAGGTCAGCCAACTGGGAATTAACTCCATGTCCTAACTGAAGACCTTTCCTCCATATTGCCCCAATGCAAGTTTTGGCGAGACTGACAGATGAATGAGGAAATCACAGCCCAACTCGACTTTCCTTTCCACCCAGGCTCACCGTGTTCACATAACATGACTGCAGACTTGGGTCCTGTTTCTTCCCTACTGCTCTTAGTCCACTGTTCTTGGTCTATTGGCTTCGCCTATTATTTGAGACACAGATCCTTTCTAGGTATCCTTTCCTTCAAGCATTACGTTTATGACGGTTGGCAACCATTCCCTACACACTGGGTAATTTGTGAAATCATTTTACAACTCTCCTGAGTTATTTCCAAGAAGAGAAAAGGGGTAGGGCTGTGCTTACTGGATTAAAGCTGACGTTTTGTTTTGTTTTTCAAGACAGAACTTTTCTGTGTAGCCCTGGCTGTCCTGGAACTCACTATGTAGATCAGGCTAGCCTTGAACTCAGAGATTTGTCTGCTTCCGGGTTCTGAGATTAAAGGTTGTAGGCTACCACTCCCACAAAAAACTGAAGCCTTAGGGTGACTTTTTCCTTTAGGTGATTATGTTTGTATTTTCAAACAATGTGTTTATAAAGATGGCCTCTGGCTTGTGGTAGCTTGTTGGCTATGTTTTGATTTTATGATGACAGATATTCAGTAGCAACCATGATTTGAATTTTGATGTTTTGGGGGAGCTGATGATATATGGTAGGATGTTTTCATTCTCTTTCCTAATGCTGGGCTGTATGTAGCAAGGAGCCTCGTGATCAAAAAGGTAAATGGTGGCTACCCCAGCTGTCTACATTGCTAGATACACTGTTCAATGGTGTGGTTGTGGTAAATGTATTTTCAAAATACAGTATTCAGTATTTTGAGCAAGACTTACATGGATATGTCTCCATTGTAAGTGGACATTAGGGCTTAGATTTTTTTTTTTAGGCTCAGTCATTATGATGGTATGCTTTATTTTCTTTTTCTTTTACACTTTAGTCAATCAATATTCACTTTATTCTGTTGTAAAAAATAGTATTTACCACTGGGTGGTGGCAGCACAAGCCTTTAATCCCAGCACCCAGGAGACAGAGGCAGGTGGATTTCTGAGCATTTAAGTCCAGTCTGGTCTACACAGTGAGTTCCAGGACAGCCAAGGCTACACAGAGAAACCCTGTCTCAAATAACAAATATAAAAACCAAACAAAACAAAGTATTTATGTTATATTAGGTAGACTTTGGTTGAATGGAGTTAATATAGAGATTGCTTCGGTCTCAGTCACAGTGTTTTGAGTAGCCATAACAAGCATGTAGTATGTATGTATGGTATGTGCTTGTTTTGCTTGTATATGGATACATGTGTGTGTATCCTTCATACAAACTTATGAAGGCCTGAAACTGACGTTGATAATTTTCTTATTACTCTTCATGATTATATATTGAAGCAGAGTCTCTCCCTGAATCCACAGCTCACCAACTATGGGCTAGTGTAGCTGTCAGATGGGTCTCGGGGCACAGCCTCTGCCTTAGAATCTTGGGATTACAGGCCACCGCCTTGTTTATCTTGCTTTTATGTAGGTTCTGGGGATCAGAACCCTGGTCCTCATGTTTACTCAGCGAGTGCTTTCTCCACTGAGCTACTCTATAGCCTAGCAATAACATCTTGAGAACAGCAGATCTTCTAGGATAGTCTAACAGTTATGAATGCTCTTAGTTAGCCATAGAGACATCTTTCATTTTCATTTTTAAGAATTCATTTTTTTTTTTTTTTTTTGGTTTTTCGAGACAGGGTTTCTCTACAGCTTTAGAGCCTGTCCTGGAGCTAGCTCTTGTAGACCAGGCTGGTCTCGAACTCACAGAGATCCGCCTGCCTCTGCCTTCCAAGTGCTGGGATTAAAGGCGTGCGCCACCACCGCCCGGCAAGAATTCATTTTTCCTTTTTAAAAAAAGCCACGTGTGCAGGGCGGTGGTGGCGCACGCCTTTAATCCCAGCACTCGGAAGGCAGAGGCAGGCGGATCTCTGTGAGTTCGAGACCAGCCTGGTCTACAAGAGCTAGCTCCAGGACAGGCTCTAAAGCTGCAGAGAAACCCTGTCTCAAAAAAAAAAAGCCACGTGTATGTGAATGTGTCTGTGTGAGCACAGGCCGCACATGTAAGGATACCGGTGTGCAGATATCCGTCTACAGAGGCTAGAAGAGGGGGTAGGATTATATTGGTTCCCCCCAAAAACGATGACTCAAGGACGGTGGCTCCTAACACGTGGAGGACTGAGACCAGAGGATTGTCACATGTAGGACTGAGACGAGAGGATTGTCACAAGTCGAGGGCAATCCTGTCTCAAGAAACCACAAATGAACAAGTAAGCTGAAAACAGCAATAACAGCAAACAGAGGCTGAATACTGACTTACAGTTAACTTCATGGCACCAAGTCAAAGTTTAAAAAAAAGTCACTTTGTATGTCATTTTTAGAAGCAGGAAAGAAGGTGCTTTGTAAGTTGGAATGTAAGATACTTTTATGAGAATACAGAAACTTACTTTAATGAAGCAAAACCGCACCAGCTTCTCAAACTGTGGCTTAGACAGCGAGTCACAGAAGGCTGAAACAGGGATGGCTGATAGTTTCTGGAAAAACAAGGGAGATGATGTAATAGAGAAACTACACCCATTCCAAATGTCACCGAAGAGACCACAGACACCAGAAATAGACACTGTTTTGTCATAATTTTTTAAAAAGAAAAATATTTTTATAATCCCTCAAAGAGCCCTAAGTGGACTGTTTGGATTAAAGCTGGAATCAGGGCAGTACATTTGCCTGTCACTGGGGAAGCAGAGGCAGGCGGATCTCTCAGAGTTAAGGCTAGCCCGGTCTACACAGCAAGGTCCAGGCATGCCGAGCCTACACAGTGAGACTCTGTCTCAAAAAAACGAAGCTCAGCTAAACTAAGATTTTAAAATAAAGAAAAGGAGGAGAAACAACGCTAGAATTAAGTGTCACTCAAAGCACACACACAGGCTCCTTGATAAGCTAGCTACGACACAGCCCCGGAAGGGCCGGTGAATGTTACCTTGTTTTTTGTCATCCACTTCACAAACTTGTAGTCATAAGGCTCGTCACCCTTCATGTCAGAGAGGTCAGCATCTGCAGCCACAGGGAAAGCGGAGCTGAGGAAGGACTGTGTCTGTGACAACAAGGGCCCCACTGAAGCGAGCGCGTCACGATTCAGATTTTCTCCTGACTCACACAGGTTTCACCCAGAACCGTCGAGGTCATTGACTCACTGCGCTGGTGTCTACACGACACGCTGCATACTGAGGCAGCACTCACACACAGGACCATGCATGTCCATGTAGCTGCCAGCACAGGAAGAGAAGGGCATGGGAAGCCCCGGAGAGCGCTGCTTCTCCAGAAAGAAATGGCATGATGCCAGGCTTTGTTATCTATCAGTGAGGATGTGGCAGCACCCATGGCACATGGCTCTCATGAGAAGGTGCTAGTAACAGAGTTCTGAATACAAGACCTGCCATACCATATGTTTTCAATAACCGTTAGTCTTCCATTGTCCTGCATTGCAAGGTGTAATGGTAATTACATTTTGCCTTTAGTCTTTCTCTTTATAAAATTTGCAATAGCATTTCCCACGGTAGTTCAGGCTGTATGGGACTATGTGTCCCAGGTTGGCCTTGAACACACAACAACCATCCTGCCTTAGCTTCTTGAGTGCTGAGATTACTGATGTGTACCACCATGCCTGGCTACTTTCATTTTCTTTTTAAATTATTTATTTTGATTTTAATTGTGTGTATGCATATGGGAGTGTACATGGGTTTTGTGTGTGTGTGTGTGTGTGTGTGTGTGTGTGTGTGTGTTACCCAAGAAGGCCAGAAGAGGGAGTGTGATCCCTGGAGCTGGGGTTACAGGCTGTTGTGAGCTACCTAACTTGGGTGTCAGAAACTGAACTCTGATCTTCTGAAAGAACAATATGTGCTCATATACACTGAGTCATCTCTCCTTTCCAAGTCCCCTGGCTACTTTTATTCTGATGCTACCACTAGATGAAATTTTAATTTTTATCTCTAGAAAGGGGGGAGAACTAAATTCTAGTATAGGAAACAATCCATACACAGTAAATTAAAGTTTGTTCGTGAGGAGAGGTTGAGATGTTAATATTTCCCCCATAGGTAGTGTGTCATAAAGAGTGGATATCCTCTCATTTCCACATCAGAAAAGGCTTTCCATCCAAATCCTCTGGCTCCTACCTAACCATACTGTATCCAGAACTCAGACTTGAACAGGATGTGGGCACAGGATGCGCTGGCTCAGACACATGGAAAGGGTGCTTAGTGCAACTCTGAGATAAACCCTTCCTTCGAGTCTATTGTCTTGGGAAAGCTGGATCCAGCGGAGAACCTCGAGGGTCATTTCCCAAGTGTGCACCACCTATTTTCTCAGTAAGTGAACTTGGGTAGAAAACCTTGAAGATTTGAAATTGAAAGAGTAGCTGGTGGGAAGAAATTGGACAAGGGTCAGACGAGAGCCACAGGGTGCCCCAGTCTAAACAAGTTTCCTGAGGTACAGAAGGCTCTTCACCAAGATAAGGGTGTGTTCTGGGACAGGCACGTTGTAAAAACCCATGAAAGCCTTCCCTGCACCCTAAGGTGGGGCCAGTACTTGTGACCACTTCCTGGAAAGGGACTTCGAGCCCCAACTACAAGAAAGTCTCGCATCTCAGTTCTCTGAAACCTGTTATAATGAAAAAAATTACTAATGTCTAATGCTTGTGTATAGCAAAATGATTCCTACATGAATACAGAGCTAAGGGAGCCCCCTCCTACTTCAGGAGCGTCCCCACTTTCTCTTAATGAATCTATGTTCATGCTGCTACACCCCCCACAAAAAAACTAATCTACAATCATTCATTTGTCACATAAACTTGAATTTTCCTTTATTCCCTCTAGGTTTCTAAAATTTAGCATAAATGAGAAAGTTCAGTTTTTCAAATTCAGTGGCATATAATGTTACTACAATCTAAAATATTGAAAACCATATTAGGGTGATCATAATTAATCGATAATGAATATCAAAGATTTATTATTAATAATATTTTTAAGTATTAAAGAAATATAAGTTTTGTGTAAGAACTGTCGGAACATGGCCAAGGGAATGACACATGGTGAACAACGCCTTGGGGAACGCTAAGTGGCTCCAGGAAAAGAGGCGGAGGGCCTTCTACCTCAGGCGCATTTGTCCCTGGATTACTCTTGGATGTGGCCGCTTCACACCTCCTGTGACAAACATTTACCATTCAATCTATAAGGTATGTTTATTCTTGTTGGATGTCAGAACATAGCTAAAGAATCCAATCTGGGGAAAGGATATGCTGAGTGCCGTCCTCAATGTGCCCCGAATCTAGATAGGGTCCTCTGCCTTGCTTTCTTGCTTTCCCAGATACAATCTATAGCATGTGTCAGGCAACTGTGTTAAGACTGGTCTGTCCTGAGATAGTTCTGGGAGAGGGCTGTTAATATTCAGGATGTTAATATTTAGTTTGTGCTTACTGGTATTGGATTACATGTTTTTCTGATCATGTTTTTCTGAATTCAAACAACCTTCCTTGGATCATGGTTTTCGTTGTTACATTTATGTAAGAAAGTACACTAAATGAAGCAAGGTTGTGTGTAGTGTTTGACTGTAATCTTACCCATCCATTCTTTAAGGTCCTCAAATCCCAGATCTTGTAGACAGATCTGCATAGTTGGCGCCAAGGCCAACAAGATTCTTGTAAAACATTATTATGCTTCCAGCTTGAAGATTTGTGGGTGACAGGTCAGGATTATGTGATCAACATCAGTTGAAGGCAAGTCTAGTGACCTGAAGTCAAGGCGCAGAGCCCGCATGGTGGAAGGAGAGAAGTGATTTCCAATGCTGTCCTCTGCCCTCCACACATGAGCCTTGGCTGGTGCCCATGCCCCATGCAAAAGAAGTCAATATTGCCATGTGTTGAAAGCAGAACTGTGGATATTCCAGATACATGATTCTGGGAAGTTACTTAAGGCTTTGTAAGCCTTCCTGCCTGCAAAGGTGGCACTAGCAATGCTTTCTAGAAGACGGTATTTGAAAGCCTGGCATATAGTAGACTCTCAACGGATGTCAATCACTCCCCTATTCCCAGCATTCACCTCTGCAAACAGCAGGTATTCCCTGAGGCTTCACAGCATCTACCAAACAGCATTTAGAAAAGTTAGAAAAATGTTCATGAACTATTTCAAGTGTACCGCTTCACACTCAGAATTTCCAGGTACACCCTGGAACACGGTGAGAACAGTTCTGTAAGAGAACACTTTGGAACAACACCGACCTGATAGCAATTTACCAAGAGTGAAAATTCAGGTAAAAGTTCTGAAGGGAAAGTGAGCTGTTGAAATTGTTGCAATCATCCCTTCTAGAGATAAAATGCGTTCTGGCTCGGGCACCTTTCCCTCATATGTCTCTGCTTTCCTTTCAAACATACACGTGATGTGAAATAGCAAAGGCTTCACAAACCTAAGGAAGACACATCGGCGATGATGAAGTAACCCCCGTCAGGAATGATGGGTTTCAGGCCAACGCTGTTAAGTAAACGGATCATCCGATCTCTTTTTACTTCTAATTCCTTTGGCAGAGAATTAAAGTAACACTCTGGGTCATCCATGCGCTTGATATCAGTCCAAAGGGCCTGGGCTAAGGCTGCCTGCATGTTAAGATATAAAAGGGAAGGATGAGCATGGTAAAGTCAGTTATGGCTCAATTTACTGGAAGAATAAATAAAGGTTATTTAAGATTAAGATTTGTGGCAAGGAAGTCACTCAGGAAGTTACAGCCAGATTCCTGTGAACTATCCAGCTCCATGGGTTAATGGAGGAAGTTCTATGTAAATGTTTAAATCTAATATGACAAACAAAGGAAGACATAGAAATCCAAACCAAAAAAGAGGTGTCACATAAATATGGTGTCCTTGGTAACAAAGACATGAACTGTTTTCTACTGAGGTGAGCCGTCATCCAGTTTGTTAAATCTCAAGCTAGAGAATGTCCAGAGAGGTGACGGGGAGTCAGTGTTTCCCGTTACCTAGGACAGCACAGGAGGAAATTAAAGCCGGCCTGCTGTGTAGACAAGCCAATACAAGTTCCTTGTTCCTCAGAGGAAATGCTAAAATCATCCTGACCACAGCAAGGCGGTGTAAGTGAAATGAGGACTAAAAACAAGTATCTAGACTGTGGGGTTAACTCCTCCAGCGGTGGCGACTCAAGAAGAGAACAGAGAAGTGGGACCAAGAAAAACCAAAAATATAGAGCAAAGAACTTAATGTTTGTTTTCCTCTTACTCCATATGGTGAGTTCTTGGTCTCCAAGGTATGGGCATTGGCACGTATGGCCTTTGGGGGTGATTAGGCCAGAAGACTAGAGGCCCCAGGAATGGTACTAGCACCACTTCCATCATGGGAGAACACACTGGAAAAGGAACACCTATGAGGTAGCAGGTCCTTATCTGGCCGTGATGGTCAGATCCAGGAGAAACAAATTCCTTTCTTTATTAGCTACAAAATCTCTAGAATTTTGTTACAATGACTTTCCCAGACTAAGCCAGCAAGGATCAGGCAGGTGCCTGAGAAACATGTCAGGGCAGGACGATAAAAATAAGTCATAATCACAGGAGGAATTCAGCACAAAGTTCTACCAAACAGAAGGCTAGAGGGTTGGCAGGCAAAGTGAGCCATTTCGGTAAGAGCTGGGGACGAAACAGTTCACAACATAAGTGTGGCTCTGGCTTTCGTAAAACCTCCAATTAGTGCATACTGAAGGGTGGGTAGAGAGGGGAGGTGGAAAGGGCAGGGGAAAAATCTGTTCTGTGTGAGAGAACTGAAGCAAAAGACAGAGCATGATGCGGTGGGAAGGGGGCAAGACTACAGGGAAGTCTGTGGCAGGAGAATTTAGCAGTAAGACAGAATCAGCAACTCTTCAACACTAGGAAATCAGCATCCAAACACAGCTGTCTGTGGATTTTTCCTGAAATATAGACTAAGATGCTCAAGGAAACATTCTAGGATCTCAGCTGTACCTCTATGAGCAATCTGTTCATTGACTATAGAAGTCATTGCCCTGGGAAATCCAGAGCACAGAGACACAAATGGTTGTGCTAAGTGCGTCTGGATTCCTCTTGCTCAAGCCTGGTTATGTCGCCCAGTGACAAACACCACTGACTTAATCTTCCAGCTATGTCCAGAGTCCCATCTTTCTTCATCACTTCTGCTGTTCTCACCTTGGTTTAATCCACTAATATTTCTCTCGTGGAACTCTTCCCTTCCCTTCTCCCTCAGCGAAGCACCAGACTCCATTTGATAGCTTACGATCAAAACTGCCACAGCGTCCCATGTCCCTCAGTCCTAACAGTGACATATGTGGGCCAACTTGATTTGACTTCCAGCTACCGCTCAAATCTAAGGCTCTCTTACCCTTCCTCCTTGGTGACCTCATCCCAGCAGCTATGTTTATGATATGACAGTTATATTGTCTACTTCAGCCTGTTCTCTCAGGCCACAGGGCTCTTCTCTGGGTTAACTAGATGCTGTTTTCTCCATGAGGCTTACCCAATATGACATCATATATGCCCCAACCTGGATCATTACATCTTCCTTCTTCCCCACTTTCTCTTTGTATCTGTCAAAACCTGACATAATATATTTTAAAAGCGACTCTGTTATTTATGTCCCTCTACTGGGTGTTAAGCTCCTTGAGCGCAGTTGTTTTTTGTTTGTAAACTCTCTAATCTTCAGTAAATCTTCAATGAATAAATGGCTTTATTTTGAGGTGATAAAAATGAACTTATAATGAAACAGAGTTTTGGAACGAGCCTTTTTCATAAGGTTATTTTAGAGAATCACTAATGGGATTGTTTCCTACTGGGTAGACAACGTTGACGAGAAACTACCAAACAAGTTCAATGGGGTCAGTAGTTTTACTCTCTCGTGCCTCAACTGCCTTCTAGAACTAGAAGACTGTATCAGTATCTGGGGTATTCAGAGGAGAATGATAAATAGATCTGTTTCTAGAAACGTATACAAAAATAGCAACCGTTTAACAGAGACATGCATTAAGGGCCAGGAATGGTGGCACTTGCCTGTAATCCCACAGTTTGGGAGGTTAAGGCATGTGCTCAAGAAAAAGATTCACCTGGGAGTAAGAGTCTACCATCTATTAGGCCTTTACATACTGATGTGGGATTTATGCTATGAATATGTTTTATTACCATTGGTTAATAAAGAAGCTGCTTTGGCCTGTGGCAGGGCAGAATATAGATAGGTGGGAAAATTAACTGAGTGCAGGGAGAAAGAAGGTAGAGACAGGCAGATGCCTTGTAGCTTCCCAAATACTGTTTGTTCTCTGCCCGCTCCCACCTCCCATGGGTTCTTCCTATACTGTCCAGCTATGCTTTCAAGTCTCTGTGTGGCCTGGACCAGTCTTGAACTCAAGACTCTCCTGATTAAGCCTCAGTCATGCTAACATGACAGGCATGCACCACCACACCCAGTGAACTTTATTCAATGACTATCTGTCTGCCCCAGAATTCCCAAACTACGTTAGAAGGGCTTATTCATGAGGAAGCTATTTCATTCTCGCATGCACAAAGGCTAACACGTACCTGTAAAGGAGTTGCACAAGTGTACAAAGTGTTTTGTTGAACAGTCTGTAGATGCTTTATCAGGTGATGAGGGCCAATGCTCCAGCCAAGCTGGGAGAAGAGAAAAGCAGATTTCAAAAACCAATATAAGGATAGATATCATATCTAAGAGAGCAGTTAGTGCAAATGACAAACACAGGTAGTTCAGAAATGTCCCCAGGAGGAAAGTGGGGCAATGCTAGTTTTCGTGAAGTCCTTAGGTCTGTCTTCATCACTCACCCTGCCTTCTGAAGGTAAGAAAACCTGTGATCACTGTGAGCCCTTCCCTCGGCTGATGTGCCACTTCTGGTGCTCATGAGGAATAAGAGCCAGAAGTTATACTTGCTCTAAGTATAGGCACAAGTAACTCTACACGATGGCTCAGAGGACTCCTCCACAACTAAAGCACACTGTTTTTCACCTATTCTGCTAGCCCTCCCTGTCTAGCATTGGTAAGGCTGAAAGAGAACTGAATTTTAACTGGGGCATTATTCATTGTTGTTTCATGAGATGGTATCTCCTGTAGCCCAGGCTAGCCTTGAACTCACAAGTTAGCCAAAGAGAATGTTGGGGTCCTGATTTTCTTGCTTTTACTCCCTGTGGCTCAGGATTATAGATCCTGATGAATGTGTTGTCGTGATCAACAGGACAGTGGTTGGTGCAGGGACTCTGAAGGCAGGCTACCTGCCCTGGCTTGTCTTTATTAACAGTGTAATCTCAGGCAGGCAGTAAAAACTACTGTGACTTAGTTTTATAGTCTGTAAAACAGGGATGAAAACTTTGCCCACTTTATACTGTGCTGTTAAGAACGGAAAGAATTAGCATTGCTGAAAACACTTAGTGTTTGGGTCACAGTTAGAGCTGGAGGATTAGCCAGTGTTATCTTTCTCATTTCATATGTGAATTATTTTTGTAAAGAAAAAAGTATCATAAGTTGATCATTCATAACATTTAAAATTGCTTGATTTTTTTTCTTTTAAGGAAATTACTTGGTCTCAAAAAAATAATGAAACATGGGGCAGTGGTATGGTTGAGGGGTAAGGACTTGCTGGTTTCCGAGCCCGAGGACCCAAGTTCAGTCTCTGGGATTCACATGTTGGAAGAAGAAAACTGACTCCTACATATTACCTTCTGCCCTACACACACACGCACACACATGCACACACACACACACACACCACAGCACACATCTCCTGATGTGGGAGAGTCTTCTGTTTGTGTTGATTTCATTGGTTAATAAAGAAACTGCCTTGGCCCATTTGATAGGCCAGCCCTTAGGTGGGTGGAGTAGACAGAACAGGATGCTGGGAGTGAGGCAGATGCCTCAGACAATTGTCATGCCTCTCCTCTCTGGGCAGTCACCATGATTCTCCGACCTGAGACAGTCGCCATGAAGCCAGCCTCCAGGTCGGACATGCTGAATCTTTCCCGGTAAGCCACCACCTTGTGGGGCTACACAGATTACTAAATATGAGTTAAAGCAAGAGAGAGTTAGCCAGTAAGAGGCTAGAGCTAATGGGCCAGGCAGTGTTTAAAAGAATACAGTTTGTGTGTTGTTATTTCGGGTGTAAAGCTAGCCATGTGGGAGCCAGGCAGGACGAAAAACAGGCCTGCTCGCAGCTCCTCACTACAACCTCCCAGTCCCCAAATAAATACATGTAATTTAAAACAAAAAGGGTGAAGCTTGCATGAAAGCCAAACAAATCAGTAAATATGGAAAAGATCACTAAGTATAAAACTCCACATATATTATTCATGCATTTAAAATGCAAAATATTGTACAAAAATTAAATTAGGAGCTTCATTATTATTGTTATTAATTAATTAGTTATTTCCAAGTCAGGGGCTCTCTGTGTAAAAGTCTCCTATGGGGGTTGAACCCAGGGCCTTTCACTTGCAAAGCATGGGCTCTACTCCTGAGCCACACCCCCAGCCCAGCAGTACCCTCCTTCTCTTACCTTCCAACCTGTCACACTGAAAGTCTTGCCAGCACTTCCTATTGTTATTGTCCTCTCCCACATACCTGGAAAAGTGGCTTAAGAGGGAAAGAAACATAAGTCGACAACTGGCTACCAATGACTTTCTTTTCCAATTACTTTTCATTTAGTATAACCTAAATACACAAGGCAGACAACATGAACTCAGTGAGAATAGATATTAAATAGTATCAGTGTAGTTATTTCAGTCTTCTTTAGAAAATGCAAGGATAATCTACCACTGCACGAGCATCGCTACCTTCAATTTCAGAACATTTTTTCCAACCACACCCGAGTCGCCCGCCAAGCCATTCTTGACTGGTCTCTTCCAGTGTCATTCATTCACAACTGCCCATCAAATCCTTCTTAGAAACTAAGAGTGGCGAAGGAAACAGAGCAGAGGAGCCTGTGGTGCTGCCTCTAAAGGGCTTGAGGTCTCGCGGAGGAAGTGACATCAAGGTGGCAGCAGAGGCACCGTGCTGGGGCTGGAGTGGGGGCACATCAGCTTAGGCAGGCAGAAAAGGGGAGGGCAGACATTCTGTGCTACCATATGAAATGTAATCACTGTATTTTTTTTAATGAGCTAAGCAATTTGTCATTGAGTATTTTTTTTAACCATGTCAAAGTGGATACCCCTCTCTTTTTAAGGGGTCAGCTGATTAGCTGCTTAGGCTACAAGGAAAAATTTTCAAATGTCAGTGATTTAGTGTATGAATAGGTGGGGGTAGAGAGGAATATTCTTTGTGATGATTGAAATGGCAGTTTTGTCAGTGGGAGATATTTGACCAAGAATAAGAGGAAATTCTGTCATTTTCTTTCCTTCTCTTCTTCCTCTTCTTGTAATAGGATATGCCTTGAGGGCCATCAAAATGACTTGGTAGGTAGCAGCACTTGCCGGGAGAGCCTGAGTTGGATCTCCGGAATTCAGGAAAAGGAAAGAGAGACTGTAGTCCACAGAGTGGTCCTGTGGCTTCAACATACACCCTATCATGTGTGAGTGCCCAATCAATAAGAAGGATTTGAAGTCTTGTGATCTTCAGCAAATCATCTCAGTTATACTATTCCCTGGTGCTTATCATTTATAAGGAAACAGTACTTTTGGAGATCCTCTATACCCTTTTAGCATGAATATTGCCAAACTGAGCTATTACCCAGATTTTGATTTAAAAAATTACACCATTTATTTTTTAAGATTTCAAAGATTGGGGCTAGAGAGATGGTTCAGAGGTTAAGAGCACTGGCTGCTCTTTCAGAGTTCAAATCCCAGCAACAACATGGTGGCTCACAACCACCTATAATGAGATCTGGCGTCCTCTTCTGGTGTGTAGACATACATGCAGGCAACACATTGTATACATCATTAATAAATATATATTTAAAAATTTTCAAAGATTACAGCTATTCATTTAGTTTGTGTGTGGATGCATGCTCATGTCATAGTATATGTAAAATATTTTTTTATACTGTGTGAATATATGTCACTGTGATTGGTTTAATGAAGAAACTGGCCAATAGCTGGACAGGATTAGGTGAAGTGGGCAAACCAGACTAAGGACACTAGGAAGAAGGGTGTAGTGAGAGAAATTGCTAATGTGACATGGAGAGGAAACAAGAGGTGCAAGATGAAAGAGAGGTAATGCCATGTGGCAGAATGTAGATTAATAGAAATAGGTTCATTTGAAGTTGTAAGAGCTAGTTGGTAATAAGCCTGAGCTATCAGCCAAGCATTTATAATTTATATTAAGTTTATGGTTATTTGGAAACTGGGCAGGAAAGAAATGTCTGCCTACAAGTGCACATGTGTGAAGGTTACAGGATATGTGGGACTTGGTCCATTCCTTTTATCATAGGGGTCCTTTACATGGAATTCAGGTCCTCAGCCTTGGCAACAAGCACCTGATGATTGATCTATCGCTCTGGCCTATAAAATTTAATTTTCAAATGCTGGTCTGAGTTTTTAAATGGGAAATGATTCAAATGACATAAGAAATGTCATCAATGAGATGGTCAATGGTTGGTTCTGATACAATTTGGACACATGACACTTAGCTGTGCAATTAACATCTTGAAATACAAATCCTTTGCTGCTGTTTCTGTTTCTATTCTGGCCCTGAAGCAACATCAGTTCTCTTCCTTGGATCTAGCTGCCACCAAAATTTGAATGCAAACGATACACTCCTTCATAATCTGAGCCTGATCATTAAGCCTGCAATTCCACTTATCTCCAGATGTGGTTTCACCAGTGTCCTAGAAACACACTCAGCAAAAGCTTACAACACACACTGTGTCTGGGTAAGGCTTGATGCTGCTTGGTAACCCAGGCTGCAGTCGAGAGACTGTTTCCTTCTCACTTCAGCTGCTGAGCTCGACTTCCATAGTTTCTACCCCTATCTGGGCCATGCTGGCCTTGAACCCGAGATCCTCCTGCTTCACCCTCAGGAGTGGTGTGGGTAACAGGTGTGTGTTACCATGACTGGTTGGAGTTTCCATTTCTTCACAGTCACTATATATCATCTAAGTTGGCAGACACATGATTTGGTTCTGACTCTCACCCAAACCTGGATCTTATTAATCTTTTTAATGTAGTCTCAAAATCAATATATTTTGCTGGAGTTCTCCAAATATCATCACAGTCACTAGGGGGATCAAGTTAATGTACAGCAATTTGAAAAGTTACCTTAGGTTTTCATCCACAACGTTTTCTTAAGCCTTTGGCAGTTGCTGCCACTTATCTGATTTTGAAAGTTACAGAACACTTAACAGGAGGATTTAGTAAATGAATATTAATGACCAAGTCAGAAAAGCTCAACATTTGCTGCAACAGCTGTGTTATAGAGCCACAGATATAACTGGCATTTGAAAAGTATTATTTTATAGATATGGTGTTTTGCTTATATGTATGTCTATATACCAAAATGGTGCCCACAGAGGCAAGTAGAGGATGTTGGAACCCCTGGAACTGGAATCACAGATGGTTGTGAACCACTACGTGGAAGCTAGGAATAGAACCTGAGTCCTCCGGAAGAACAGCCAATGCTCTTAACTACTGAACCATCTTTCCGATCTAAAATTGGATTTAAAAAATTTTTCAATTTCCTGTTAGGCAGAATTGCTTCTAGTTTCTTCACGCCCCAGTTTCATCATGCAGGACACTGAGTTCTAGTGCATCTGTCAGCGATCCTCAGAGATGTAGCCTTCTGCAATGGTCTCAGCCTCTCGCCAACGCTTATGCCCTACTTTGTAATGCTGTGGAATAATCATTTCGTGCATAGCAAAGATGTGTCACTCGGCCTGATTTAATAAAAAGCAGAATGGCCAAGAGCTAGGCAGGATTTTGGGGGCAGAGAGACCGCTGGTAAGAAGAAGGCGGAAAAGCCAAGAGACAGAAAATAAACAAGAAATGTAGGAGGAGAGGTAATAGCTACAAGGCAGGTGGCGGCACAAAGATGAATATAAATGGGTTAATTTAGATTATAAGAGCTAGTTAGATACAAGCCTAAGCTATCGGCCGAACTTTCATAATCAATAAGTCTGTGAGTTGTGATTTGGGAGCAGGCAGGAGGGACAGAGAAGACTTGTTACATTCTAATCCTCTCAAGCCTTTGCTATTTCCTTCTGTCTCTGTGGCCATTTATAATGTACCGCCGTTAACAATGACGGTACACGTAACTTCTGTTCACACACATATGTACCTTTTACCATCTCCATGTTTCCTATTCATCTTACTCAGCAAAGACATCTGATCGCCTAATGTTCTAATTTGCTTTCTAATTTTCCACGATTAATGTCATGGGTGAAAGCAAATTCGGGGAGGAAAGGGTTTATTTGGCTTACACTTTGCTGTCACAGTACATCATTGAAGAAGCCAGTGCTGGGACTCATTAACAGCTCAGGAAGCACAGCAAAAACCATGAAGGAATGCTGACCCACGCGCTCACGCTCACTTGCTTTCCTTACAGAGCCTAGGACCACTAGCCTAAGGATGGCACTGCCCACAGTGGAGCGCACCTTCTTATATCATCAAGACATTTTTCACGGAGGTAGCCAAAGGACTATGTGATTCAGGAATTCTTCAGTTGGGATTTCCTCTCTTGACTCTGGTTTGTGTCACGCTGAGGCACTCCTCCTACCATGTGTGGGACTCTAACATGGAAAATGAGAATTTAGAAGAGACCAACACAAGTAATAATCTCATCCTTCTGGTAAATTAGAAGCAAAATGCATAGATTCTGTTTAACGATATAGGGAAAGACAAAATAAAAGTGAAGGAAGCGAATGCTGGAGGTGAGGGAGACTGATCTGGGAACCAAGATCTGAGGGAATCGTGGACACCAGAGGGAGAATGTTTCTAGGCAAAGGCAAGACAGTGCAAGACCCAAGGTTACCCGCACAGCTTACAGTTCTACAGCTGAGAGCTTGGGCCAGCCCAGTTGATACGACAGTATTTGGGTGAGGTAGCCTGGTAGCAATTGCAAAATCCCACTGGGGACAGAACAGCAATAGTTTGCCATTCTATAATTCCTTGCTGTTATTTGGGCAACTCATTCATCACAGTCACAAACTGCTTCATGAAAAGCTCTGTCCCCAGTGTCTTATATAGCGAGGAACAGCAGGATTCTTGTTAAGAGGCCAAAGACAGGCAAAAGACCTACTCTGCTCACGTCCCAGCTTTATGGTGTGATCTCAAGTCCCTTCCCCCACTGGAACATCTGTTCATCAAGCTGAGCTTTAATCTCTCAAGCATGCTCCATCTAAATGCCCCTCGTAAGTGCGCACGTAGATACCCATCACAGAGACTATTTTAAAGCTGGCCTGGATCCTTTGTTCCACATGTGTCCAAACCCGCTCAGACTGGAGACTCCGTCCGAATCAGTACCTATTTTTATATGCTTATGTCCAGTATAGACAAGCCATTCATAAACCTCATCACTGATGCACAGGGTGTCATGCTTGATGCAAAGGTCAGCAATGACTTGCAGCTCCTCTCTGGTATACACCTACACATATTAAAGGAAAGGGCACAGCCAATTATTCTACACGTGAGAAAACTAGGGACTCCCAGCCTGTGTGAGCAAAGAGGCTCGCTTACCTTGCCAATGGGGTTATGTGGAGTATTTAATATAATGGCTTTAGTCTTAGAACTAAATTTACTTTCCAGTTCTTGAGGATTGAATGTCCAGTCAGAACTAGACCACTTCATCCCATCCGTAGGTTTCTAAGCATGAAGAATAAAGATGGGATTTGAACGAATTAATTCACGTTTACTGTCTTACAAACAACCTAGTAAAGAAAGAAGATTAAAGACAGACCCGACAAAGGTAACTGAATAAATGACTAATGAAGAACACAGACACAAATAATTAGGCTCTAATTCAACCTCGAGAACTGGAGGCCCCGAGTCTTATGTACACACTTGTTTAAGGAAACAATGAACGCTGTCAACAAACAGCTGTTCTTCCTTCCCAGAAGCCGTCTGTATCTATGGGCAAGGTGTGACACCGTAAGGCTGACAGAGGAGTCGGTGAGTCACCTTGGCTACTGGATTCATTATTTTCAAAAGACTTAGCTATATCTTCAATGACAAAGTAATTTAAAACATTCTTCAGGTCAGCGGATGGTCTGCGAACTTACAGATCTCAGGGGAATAAACACAGGTGTTGCTCCGGCCATTCTCACCATGGGCTCATAACAGTCATAAAAAGGCACCATTATGATCACCTGAGATAAAAGCAAACAAGAACACAGGGTATCAGCCAGCAATTCACCTCCGGAATGTGACGCCTCTTATGTGGGAGGCGCTGTACTGAGTGACAAGATGCAGCAATGGCAAAAGACAGGCTCAGTCTTCATGGAGCGAACGTCTGAGTGCAAAAGACCCTGGATATAAAGGCATCCTCGGAGTCAAAGATGGAGTTCTTGGTCTCTCGGGAGATCTACAGAGAGGCTTACAGTGGGGACATTCAAAATTGTCAATTATTATAGGTGCACACACAGATTTATCTGGTGCCTGGACTGCTCATCATATTCTCAAAAGTATGTTCTGAGCAGAACCAGTAAGGGTGGTTTTTTTTTTTTCTCTTGTATTTCAAGTTAGAAAACAAAATGCAGGAGGAACTTGATAGACCAGACAGTGATAGGAGCAGGATTTCAGGAAGTGACATTGCTCTCATTTCAAGAGTGGAGTGCTAATTGGAGACAGTATGTTGAGAGTAAACATTTGAGTCGGGGTCAGAGTGGATGCTATTGTTCTTGTGTGATGCCCACAGCCCCTCCGCCCCATATGCGGTGTCTGGCATCTTTTCCTCCCAGTCCTTGGATCAGATTTCTCACCTCTCAAACTCCCCTCCAACCTCCCTTGCTGCAGCTTCAGACTGAGGAGCTGATCTTGTCTGCTGCCATCACACCCCAGCCTGCAGACTCAATCTAGAAACTCTGCCTTTCTTTTATCTCTGTGGTGGTTTGAGTGAGAAGGGCTCGGCAGGCTCATGTTTGCCCACTTGGGCCCTAGTTTATGGAACTGTTTGGAAAGGATTAGGAGGTGTGGCCCTGTTGCAGGAGGTATATCAGTGGGGTTTCAAAAGCTCACTCCAGCTGGGTGGGGGTGGTGTATGCCTTTAATCTCAGGCAGAGGTGGCGGATCTAGGGAGGCAGAGACAGGGGGATCTCTGTGAGTTTGAGGCCAGCCTGGTCTACAGAGAGAGTTCCAGGACAGACTCCAAAAAGCCACAGAGAAACCCTGTTTCAGAAAACTAACAGATAGATAGATAGATAGATAGATAGATAGATAGATAGATGATAGATAGATAGATGATAGATAGATGATAGATAGATAGATAGATGATAGATAGATAGATAGATAGATAGATAGATGATAGATAGATAGATAGATACATGATAGATAGATGATAGATAGATAGACAGATAGATGATAGATAGATAGATAGATAGATAGATAGATGATAGATAGATAGATAGATAGATGATAGATAGATAGATGATAGATAGATAGACAGATAGATGATAGACAGATAGATAGATAGATAGATAGATGATAGATAGATAGATGATAGATAGATAGATAGATAGATAGATAGATAGATAGATAGATAGATAGGAAAGCCCACTCCATTCCACTCGGCCCTCCCTCTGTCTCATGGCTGTTGTTTCAACATGAAGTCTCTCGCCACTGCTCCAGCATCATGACTGTCGCCTGCCTGCTGTCACGCTCTCTGCCATGATGGCTATGGTCTCTTCTCGCCCTTGAATCTAAGAAGACGCCTGATTAAATTCTCTCTTGTAAACTGCCTTGGTTATGGTATTTTTGTCACAGAAATAGAAAAGTAACTAAGACCATCTCCTTCCTTTCACTGAAATAAGATATTTACTAGCCCTGACTGATCTCTGACCCTGGCTTAACCTCCCGTGTTCTGGGATGGCAGGCGTGTGCCACCACACTTGCCTAGCTTTTATACCGTTTTAATTACATTTATTTGTTTAGTTGTTGTGTACATGTTCTTGTGTGCACCATGGGACATGTGCAGGAGTCAGAGGATAACTTTTGGTTCTCTTATTCTATCATGTGGGTTCTGGGGATCAAATTCAGGCTTGGCAGAAAATGGCTTTATCATATGAGCCTCCTTGCCAGCCCAGGGAGCCACTTCTCCAGCCCGTGCTTTTATATATTTTTTAAAAACCTAACCCTATTTCGTGAAAATGTCATATAATTTTAATTTTTGTGCTTATATTAATGTTCAGTGTTCCCTAAATTTAAGAATTATTTTTTTACCTTTTACATGTATAAATAACAGTGCTATATTTGTGTATATAGTTCTCTTTTTTAAATGACCAGTTGAATAAATTCACATGATGGTTACCTCTAGAGGAAAGAATATAAGCTTGTTTACAAACACACACACAGAGTCTAATGTTTTTATTGAATTTGTGTATGTGTCTGTGTGTGTGGAGAGGCGGGTGTGCATGCCAACCACGTATGAAGTTATGTCAGCTTGGGCCAGTCTCAAAAACAATAAAGCAAACTAGCTAATTAACTAAGAACTTTACAAAGTGAACAAATATCGCAGACATAATAACAAATGAAAGGAAAAACAAAGCAAAACTCAAGAGCCTGTACCATCTTATTCCCACTGCTATCCAATCAAAGAGCCGTGAGAATGAACTGGGGTGCAGATTACAGAAAAAGGGTGAACTCTGGGAGACAGACATCAGGACAGGGCTTAAAGCCTCTGGACGCTGGGAAGATGCAGAATCATCGTGTGTGCTATAGTTATATGGTAATTTATCCCACTCTACATTAAAGGCTTGCTTGAATGTACCCTCACGAGACCTCAAAACCGATTGAAAGAGAAAAAGAAAGGAACAAAATGAGAAGGTTCCAACGTGGGACAGAAGCACTGAGGGTTAGGATGGTGTTCATATACTTACCTCATCTCCCGGGTCAACTAATCCTTGAATGGCATTAAAGAGAGATCCATATCCTCCCACTGTCACAAGGATTTCTTTATTCGGGTCAATTTGATTTTGATAAATTTTTTCGTATAAGCAGGACAGAGCTTTCACAAGTGGTGGATGACCCTGTTGTATTAAAGATAAAGACAAAACAATTTCAGAATAACAGTCAATGCAGGGCCAAAACAGGACTGTCAAAGGCTGGAAGTTGGGGAGGATTCATCCCAAGAGGTAAGGGCAAAGGGCTTCTGAGTTTCCAGGTTGGGACGGTTGATCCTAGAAAATGTCCTTTAAGAAGGAGTGGTACACACACACACACACACACACACACACACACACACACCAGCTTGACGTATCAGTATATGCCCCACATGGTCCCGATAGACTCACAAAGCCCCTTGTGTACTGATTCAGGTTATCAGTTAATGCAGCCTTTGATAATTCTTCCTTTACATATGAAGGAGGGGATATATCTGGGAGGCCTTGTCCAAGATTCACAACAGCAGGATCTGCAGCCAACTTAGTAAATTCAACCCTGATTAAAAAAGGAAACAACTAAAATTAGGAAATTATAGAGTTAGCTTAATTATCATATGTGATCAGGCAGTGGTAACTCATGCCTTTAACCCTAGCACTTGGGAGGTAGAGGCAGTTGGAGCTCTCAGTTCAAGGCCAGCCTTGCCTACAGGGTGAGTTCCAGGACAGCCAGGGCTACACAGAGAAATACTGTTTTGAAAAACAAACAAAAAATATCATATGTTCTCATTAAAAAACAAAAAAAATAGGACTTTGTCTTAGAGATAAAACACAATGGGTTCCCAACAAAAATGTTACCACCCACGGAATGAATTTATCTAGCAAATGATGGTTCAAAAAAATGACCTTATATTCCTTAGAGACCTCAATTTAATAACATTCATATTTGCGTCATATTTGTATGTAGGTATATTAATGTCTGTAAATGTTTGTAATCCCAGGAAGGAAGGCTGAAGCAAGAGGCTCAAAAGTTTGAGGCCAGTTTGGGCTACCTACATAGCAAGGCCTTACTTCAAGAAACAAAGAAAAGGAAACTGTTGTCAATTTCATGAAAGCATCAGTCAAACTTAGTTTTAGATATCCTCTGCTATGTATCCAGTGCTAGCCCAGGGACTACCATCCTCTCATTCAAGCTTAATCAATGGGGGGAATTAAATGAAAGGCTTCATTATTGGATTGTGGCTGAAGCTAAAACCCAGTTTAAGGAACACAGGAAAGCTCACATGATCATTCGTCTAAGACACTCACCACACATTGCTGTCCAGGCCTTCGATTCGTTTGGCATTTTTGAATTTCAAAGCCATTTTCTGAAAGATATATATTGAAGGCTTCTTTTAATTCTTTAGTCAAAATTCAAAGAGGCCAGTAAACAATGGCCACTCTTCCTTTTGTCTTCTGTTACCTTGTAAAAATGGTACCACAAAAAGAAGTTTTAGAACCCAGTGCAAAATTCTAAGGAATTGTCAACTCTTCCCTACTGTTCTACAGAATGTTTTTCCTTGTGGCCCCCATAGCTTTACACTCAAGAACAAAATATCACCCCAGCATGAAGAGCTAATCAGTTTAAAGGCTTGAAACACACTCTAGAGCTCAATCATAACACCAACAGAAAAGATTTCAAGAGAATCTTGAGCCACGCCATAAAGTTTGCATAACATATTGTACATCCATAGGTCTATAAGGAAGTCCCTCCTACGGCCTACAGGAAGAACTCAATAAATAATTCTATACTGCTTAATTACAGATACTGATGCTAACACTATGAAGCAATGCTTATGTATCAGACACTATGCTGCGTGCTTTACATGACTTAAATTTTAACATTCACATCAGCCCTATGTAGCATTATGAACCCCATTATGCATGAGCAAAACTGAGGTACCATGAAGATGGAGAAGAAAAGAACTTTTTATATCTATCAACACTTGTACAACAATCTCAAACAGGCCCAGCCCAAGATTTGAGCCCATGACCTTTCTTGATAGCCCATACTTACATTATCTTCTACTGGTTTTCACATACTAAGACCTTCTAAAGTACATGACTGTAGGTTGTAGCGTAAAATATAGCAGTCATTCCCATTAGGTCTGCTAACACCAAGCAAGCAAGCTAAGACTGTAGCAGGAAAATATTATAAGTTATAATTACCATACCATACACGCTATTTCAGTTCTTTCAATTCAAAAGTTATATTTTGACTATTTCTCAAAAGTATTGAATTAGCTTTGAGTTCATTGTTAGCAGGCTGGTGGAAATAAGAAAAATGATTGACAGCATTTTTGTAAGGAATTTTATAATAGAATATTAAAGCAACTTTAATTCAATCTGGAAGAGAGATAATGATAATGGTTATTAAATAGAACATTGTTCTCATTCTATTTCCAATAACGATACCAAAGAAATAGCTTTCTCAGCCTCCTATTTATAATCTTTGAAACTCCCGTGAAAGGAATCATGAGTAAACTCTCTGGAGGCTAACACGCTTCTAGAACAGCATTTTGATGAAGTCCCACCTGAACATGGTGCTACTCTAGAGAATACAAATATAAAACTCAAAAGACCCTGCAGAACAGAAAAGGATATTTTTAACAAAGGCATTTGCCACTTTCTGAAAATGTGTTGAGAACTTAATGATTCACTCAGCACATGATCAGAAATGCAAAGTAGATTTATATATTTAAATAAAAACAGGGCTGGGGAAATGGCTTAGTGGGCAAATCACTTTCTGGGTAAGCATGAGGCCCTGAGTTTGTATCCCAAGCACCCATGTAGAAGCCAGGTTCTCCCATGGCTTGTAACTCCAAGACTGGGGGACAGAGATAGCATGGTTCCAGGGGCTCCCAATCCAGCCAATACATCTCACACAGTGAACTCCAGACAATACATCTCACACAGTGAACTCCAGACAATACATCTCACACAGTGAACTCCAGACAAAACCAATAACTGACCCTGCTTCAAAAATAAGGTAGAGAGCAACCGAGAAAGATACCCAACATTGACCTTGAGCCTCCAAATACTCACTTGTAGGCATGCGCACCCCCCTGCATGCACTGTTCCCCCGCAAACTGAAAATGAAAAGTTCTTATGGGGTGCCATAGACAACACAGACATGGAGTACTGTGGGAGCCCACGAATGACCCAGTTTCCATTTGGAGCCATTTTTGACTTAAAGAAGTCCTTTGAGTTCAAGCTTGCCTGATCTTCTTTTTCTTATAACCTTGAAGGCTGTGAGAGACTTCTGATTTATCAGTCTATCTAGTAGAGAGTATACCGCTGATGTCAAACCTCAGGAACCTCAAGAAAGCAAGGCTGCTTCCGAGCAGCAAGCACATGTTGGAGAGGAGGCTGCTCACTCAAGGACAGGAATGGTCTTGTGGTTAGATACCGACTGACCGTCTGTGCTGTGCTTTGTTCTGCTAAGCAAGTTCTGAAGTAAACTCTGGGCTGTTTGGCTGCTTGGGCATGACCAGACAGACCTTCTGGTTCTATCCTGTCTTCTGTTTCTTTCATGTGACTTTTCTTTGGCCTTGAGAATCCCCTATCCAGAAACCCTAGCTGACTTTGTAGGAGTGGGCTCCTACAGAGTACAACTATTTCAACTTAGTTGAGAAAAAAAAGCACATTTTGATTTAATTTTATTCAAAGTGTCTGTCTAAGTCATTTTCTCTTTTGCCACTGCCTCTCCTCCATCACAGTTCAATGTCTCAAACACTTTTCAAATGATGTACGTTAGCTCTACTATGCATGTAGTCTTTCCTCTCTCAAAACTGTCCTCTTTCTACAACAGCGTCTCTCAGCCTCACTATAGAGCAGCGGTTCTTAATCTTACTAATGTTGTAACTTTGTAACACAGTTGTAACGAGACTTTCCTTTAGCTTAGGCTTATCCTACTAGCTCTTATAACTTAAATTAACGCATGTTTTGCCATGTGCCTTTTATCTTTCTTTCATTCTGTATGTCCGACTCCATCCATGTTTTATTGGCATCACCCTGCACCTTGATATCTCCTACTTCCTTTTCTTTGTGCCCTGAAGTACCACCTGTACCTCCTGCCTCGCTATTGGTTGTTCAGCTTTTTATTACACCAATCACAGCAATAAATTTTCACTCCATATACAAATACCCCACAACATACAGTTCCGCTTGTTGTGGGGACCCCCAACCATAAAAGTATTTCATTGCTATCTCATAATTGTACTTTTGCTACTATTATAAATCATAATGCAAATACATCTGATATATGATCCCCAAAGGATCATGACCCACTGCTGTAGAGACTTCACTAAGCATTTCTCCTCCCCTAAATTCTATACTGGAAATAAGATTGTGCCAGGTAGACTGAGTTTTTAATAGTCGTAAACAGAACAGCAAGCACTTCCTTTGCCTGGCAAGCATTCATTTCCCTTTCTTGGAGATGAGACTGCTTCTGTGGAGGACGCACGCTCCGTACTAATTCCCTGGTCTGCACAGCCAAGTCCCTGCACTCGGTTCACTCCTCCTATCCCATCTGCTACCTTTGCTGCTCTCCCACGTCAAGGTCTTCTATGCCTATGTGCGCCTGTTAAATACAGCATTTTCTAGTATTCATTTATTATTCATTTGTTCATTCAGTTGTATGCTCTTAGATTATGAAAATACCTTGTGCACTGCTATGTCAGTCAAGTTTCTCCACAGAAACAGAACCAATAAGAAGTGCGAGAGACGGGAGGCAGAGGCAGGCGGATCTCTGTGAGTTCGAGGCCAGCCTGGTCTACAAGAGCTAGTTCCAGGACAGGCTCCAAAGCCACAGAGAAACCCTGTCTCGAAAAACCAAAAAAAACAAACAACAACAAAAAAAAGAAGTGCGAGAGATTTATCTCAAGACTTGGCCATGCAGCTGCTGGGGGAGGGGGAGCTGGTCAGTCAGAAATATGCAGAGCAGGCAGCAGGATAACACCTGCATTACAGCTGGAATCTGAGGTGAGGATCTTCACTTCCTAGGTGGTGCTCATTAGGTTTCTTTTCTAAGACATCGACTGAACAAATCTCATCCACATTAGGGCTGCTATTCAGCGTTCCTCAAGCACATTATTTTACATCTTAATTTTATTTGAAAACTCCCTTCACAGATCACTACACTGGTGTCTGAACACGTATTTAGGTTCTTAGGTATCTGTCAGCCAAGTGCATACCAGCAGAGTCTACGACACAGTCCTATGCACAGTACATGGTGAACTTTCAACACATATATGATGAATGAAGAGATTCGTTCACATTATCATGTCAGCGAGATTAAGTTAGGTACGTATGTCAGCTTAAGTTAATCGACATACTGCAATAATGAAAGACCCCAGCATTTTGAGATTTGAGGGCCTTTTCCTTGCTTCTGTGTATACCTCACTAATTCCTGAGTTTCTGGGGGGATTCTCCCGCCTCAGTCTCCCATCTACCTACACATACTGTCATGTTCAGTTTTGCGTGGGTTTGGGAGATTGGAAAACAGGCTCTTACACTTTTGCATCAAGTGCCTTAATCTCGGAACAATCTCTCCAGCCCTGATGCATTAACAGCATAGAATTATAAAGGTTTCCTTTTGCTTACACCACATGGGCATTTAAACTCAGCTGCCGCCCTGCTCCACGTCATTCATCCTGAGACATAAGTCAGCCTCTGGGAAGAACACAGCCTACTTTAAAACAAAGAGATCCATCTTAGAAGACCCTGTTTGGATATATACACATCTCTTCTGTTTATACATTTTTTTTTTTTTTTGTCAAAGCGATTTCATGGTTGATGTTGGGACGCTCTGCCCAGCCCCACTCCTGTTCCAGACCCCGCCCCTGAGAAAGCCCACCACTGGCAGCTCCTCCCCCAGAACTGCTCAAGACCACCTATATGGTATTTAAGACCTTGCCCATAGATCTTCCATAGATCTCATGCCTTCCTGAGAGTTACCTGGGAGTTGCCTCGCTCTGCTCTGTTGATTGAATCTGGATTTATTAATTCTGTTTGATTTGATTTATTACTTCCCCAAAAACCGGGGATCCAGTACTTCCCAGCTGAGCCTCGGAGCCAGGTTATATGACTGGTCAGGAGAGGAAGCAGTATGTGCTTGTGGGAGTGACTAAGTAAAGCCGTGGGAGTCCAGCTCCCGTGGGGTGTAGGTCCCAAAGCGGAGGTGTGGAGTGGGTGAGGGGAAGGACACTGGCCCAAGCTGAAGGTGAACTGGGATGACTGCTACTTTATTGCATAACAGATTCAATGGGAACAAGGGGGCCTGTGAGCTGGGGTGTGGCTTCTGATTAGGGGCCGAGGAAGCTAGTATTGACCTTCACAAGTTAAAAGGCACCAGTCAAATATAAAAGGGCCACAAGTTCCTCTTGCCAGAGATAAGAATAACTCCCTTTTTAGAAACTTTCTCCAAGCCCTACAGAGAATGGGAGCTCTTATCTAAATGCCTGACCTTGGGAAAAGGACTTTCTCTATTATGGAATATTGAAGTTTTTTTTAATATGACTTAGTATATCCAA